>NC_092281.1:33048537-33156037 GCF_036320965.1 Panulirus ornatus
GGTTGCGAGGCGTGGGCTATGGATAGAGTTGTGCGCAGGAGGATGGATGTGCTGGAAATGAGATGTTTGAGGACAATGTGTGGTGTGAGGTGGTTTGATCGAGTGAGTAACGTAAGGGTAAGAGAGATGTGTGGAAATAAAAAGAGCGTGGTTGAGAGAGCAGAAGAGGGTGTTTTGAAGTGGTTTGGGCACATGGAGAGGATGAGTGAGGAAAGATTGACCAAGAGGATATATGTGTCGGAGGTGGAGGGAACAAGGAGAAGAGGGAGACCAAATTGGAGGTGGAAAGATGGAGTGAAAAAGATTTTGTGTGATCGGGGCCTGAACATGCAGGAGGGTGAAAGGAGGGCAAGGAATAGAGTGAATTGGAGCGATGTGGTATACCGGGGTTGACGTGCTGTCAGTGGATTGAATCAAGGCATGTGAAGCGTCTGGGGTAAACCATGGAAAGCTGTGTAGGTATGTATCTTTGCGTGTGTGGACGTATGTATATACATGTGTATGGGGGGGGGTTGGGCTATTTCTTTCGTCTGTTTCCTTGCGCTACCTCGCATACGCGGGAGACAGCGACAAAGTATAATAAAAAATAAAAAATATATATATATATATATATATATATATATATATATATATATATTCCTATGAGCCCACGGGGAAAATGAAACATGAAATGTTCCCAAGTGCACTTTCGTGTAATAATCACATCATCAGGGGAGACACAATAGAGAAATTTAACAGTCAGTTGATATACATTGAAGAGACGAAGCTAGGACGCCATTTGTAAACATGTGATTGTCCAAAACATACAACGAGCGTTCATAAACTTATCATTTTACAAAACTTATCAACAATAAACTTATCTAATTTGTATAGACCATCACTAATATTAAGATTATAATTCTCTGTGTATTTGATAATAAAAGATTCAATGATATTTTTCTTGGTAATAGAGTTAGAGTTAATAACTGAGATAGCGTTACTCCAGTCAATACAATGATAATAGTTTTTAACATGATTAAACAAGGCATTTGATTCTTGTCCCGTTCTTATACTATATTTATGCTGCGTAAGTCTAACAGAAAGATCCTTACCAGTCTGACCAACATAAAATTTATCACAGTTTCCACAAGGAACTTTACAGATGCAACCAAATGGCGTCCGAGCTTCGTCTCTTAGATGTATATCAACTAACTGTTATATTTCTCTCTTGTGTCTCCCTTGATGATGTGATTATTACACGAAAGTGCACTTGGGAACATTTCGTGTTTCATTTTCCCTGTGGACTCAAAAGCCAGAACATCTATTGCAGAATCTAGATCGTTCTGAACCATAGATGGAAGATTTTAGATCTTTACTTCATCGCTGATTGGTAAGTTGATGTTTTGGGGAATTCGTCCTAAACTCGGGATAGTTCTATCAGTTTGTCCCAAATAATGATCATGAGTGCCGAACAATTTGAAACTGGAACTGATAAGAATATATTGTTGTCCTAACTGAATGTGTCCCAGAAATAAATAAGATTTGGGATGATTAGGTGGGTAATGAATAAGAACATTTTGTGGGTCTGGGAAAAACAGTACGTGATACTGGTCCATACTTTCAATCCAAGGTTCATTAACAACAATTTCCTTAAAGGAACAAGAACGAAGAACATTTGGTTGATGCCCAAAAAGTAGTTGGTACTTTCATGAATTTGTTTGTAAATTATGGAAAACCAAGGTATGGGGGGCGATGGGAGGAGGTGCAAATGAAGTTGACAAGCAATAGTTTATGGCACAATGCTAAATCATCCATGGAGAGATGTGCAATCAATGAGGAATGAATATTTTGTAATAGAAAGTTCATGTTATCAGCAAGGACGATAGTTTTTTGCGACCCTTTTGTATAATTAAAAGGGAATGGTATTACGTTCACAAGGCTGTAAGTACTGGAGTCAGTGAATGGTAGGTGGATATTAACCGCTTCGAGGATCACATCAAACGTTAGTAAGGAGTAATAACTGCCCACATGATGCAGAGGGAGAGCTGGGGTGTAACCGAATGATACGTTTGAGTTCTGAGAAGGGAAAAAATGATGGCGTGACAACTTGGTTTACCAAATTATTAACAACTTCCAATAAGCCAGTGAAATAATATGTATAATAAGTGATCTGGGTATATAAACTATCAACATATGTGGAAATAGTCACTATAGCATATATGGGATTAAGAGACTTTGACAGTAGTGCTACATGTTGTGTCAAGTTATTAACAGTTAACATTATGTCATTCAAATATTTAGAATGTTGTTTTAAGATCTTAGCTTTAGCCTTAATATACCTGTTGTTAAGAAGTTGTTGAAATTCTAAGGATCTAACCTGATTCCTAACTGAATTCAGTTCTTCCTGAGTAGCAATAACAAACAAATATGATTGGAGGGACCCTACAAAATTAAGCAGACCTCTCTTGCTTCTCCTTTGCTTTTCGTGTTCATCCTGGCATTAGTATTTACTGGAGATTCAATGTCTTGCATTATGTCTTACAGAATCACACAGGTACTATTCAGTTTCCAGGTCCACTGGTTTAACAAAGTTGGAGGAGGAGCAACACTAGAGTTTCTGATGGACGCACTGGTGTAAAATTTGAGTAGGGTAGAGCGTAAACGAGGTACGGCCTCCATTAGTTTTACTAAATTATCGTAAGTGTAGGGCAGACCCTCCAGGCCCAACTTAACTGAGACTGTGTCCCTCACGAGGCGGAACCCGCGGGGAGGCGTGAGAAGGGCGCCTGGTACTGCCATGGTGTCATATACAGGAAGACACCATAAGGACATGAAAAGGAAGAACTTGGAAATGATAAACTTAGGAACTTCTTAAAGGTGAGGTCTTAATGAATACTGATGTGTGTGTGGTGGTGTTGTGAGGGTGGTCGGTTCTGGTGTGGGGACAGTCTGAACAGTGGTAGAAGTTGGTTGGGTGACAATGTTTGGGGTTTGAGGAGTGTTGTCTGTTGTGGTACCGGGATGATCATGTTCAGAATACTGTAAAACTTTCAAGTGGTCTTCATGTTCTTCACGAATGTCACCTGTATTTAGATGTCGAACCCTAAACTTATGTCCCTTTAAATGAGCTAAGACTCAAAAGGGACCAGAAAATTTTGTGTCAAGTTTAGGAACATCACTTCTAGTGTTAAATTCCTGCACCATTACCAAGAGTCCGGGAGCTACGTACCTTTGATGGTTTCGCGGATTTATCAGCCTGGTTCGTGAAGGTTGTAGTGGCTTCACCTAGATTTTCCTTGATCCTTTGATGAATCAATTGAGTTGTGCGATATTTTTCTGCTACAACTGATTTCTGGACCGCTGGACATGAAGGAGGGGACGCTATTATGTCATACGGCAACACTTTATCAAAACCGTGTAAGGCGTGGAAGGGTGTGTCTCCAAATGACTGAGCTTAATGAACATTGGACATCAGACAGGTATTCATCCCATTCATCATCATCAAAATTAATGTTGGTGGGAAGACACTGGAGGATCTTACGGTTCAACCTTTCTGCCAGGCCATTCGAGGCTGGGTGATGTGCCATTATATTACATTTAATTATGTTGTACAAATTACAGAGTTCTTCTAATAATGAGTTATTAAATTCCCCTCCATTATCTGTGACTAAAATCTTCGGCGCATTATGTCTGTCTAAGATATGTTTTTTGAACGCCATAGCGACAGTGGCTGCGTCTTTATTTTGAACCTGGACTAATTCTCAATATCTCGTGAAGGCATCAGTAATTACTAAAATGTATCTGTAGCCTGCCATGGACCTAGGAAAACATCTCAATATCTCCATATGAACTCTTTCCAATGGGTATGAAGGTAAAGGATATTTCAACACAGTCTGCGGGGTAGTGGGACTTCTCTTATGAGTGTTACAGGTTTGGCACCTCAAAATATGTTCTTTAATTTCGCGTCCCTGCACAAGACTCCCCCACTGTGCTAAATACAATTCTCTGACTGGGACAACTGTTTTAGCATCCAAGGAAGATCTCATACCCTCTAGGAATTCTATGATAGGACCCCAGACTGGGTCATCTCGTTGATGCTGTCTCAACCTCTCTACATCAAAATATACGAGGCTATTATCTACAGTGGCTGCACCCATTCTGCGGGAGAGCGCGTCTGCAGCTACATTGGATGAGCCAGAAACAAAACGAAAATCTGGGTCAAATGCTTGTGTACTTAAAAATCATCTTTGAAACTTTCCTGTAGGTTCTTGTCTTTGAGAAATACCTAACAGTGCCCAGTGATCTGTATAAACTGTAATAGGGTAACCATATATGTATTCCTTAAAATGTTTGAGTGCCCAAATAACTGCAAGGCCTTCTAACTCAGTTACTGAGTATTTCGATTCCGTCTTTGAACATGAATGGCTCGCATAGGCTATGGGAAAAAGTCTACCCTTATTCAACTCCTGCATAAGTACAGCTCCAAGACCCTGTTTACAAGCATCTGTGTGCAAAATGAAGGGTTTCTCAAAGTTTGGAAATCGAAGGATAGGCGCCTCGATCAAGTGTTGCTTGAGTAAGTTAAACGCATTGTCTTGTGCTGTAGACCACTGGAATGTAACTTCCTGTTTCAGAAATGAAGTGAGTGGGTTTTTGATCTTCGCGAAAATAGCGATAATTCTTCGATAATATCCTGCTGAACTAAGGAAGCGATTTGGCCTTATCTGTTGTGGAAGGGACTGGCCATTCTACAATTGTTTTGACTTTATCTGCATTAGGTTGAATACCGTTTTCATCACCGGTGTGACCTAAGTAATTAATTCTTGTTTGTAGAAAGGAACATCTGGATAACTTGACTTTTAGGTTTGTATCCTTAAGTCGTAGAAATACTCTCTCAAGACTTTTGAAATGAGAAGCAATATCTGGAGACATGACAATTATATCATCAAGATAAACCAATACTTCTTTGCCCAACATGTGACGACAAATGTTAGTCATTAACCTTGAGAAGGTGATCACCGGTGAGGAATGAAGACCGAAGTGCATGATGCATATGAACTGCCAATGACCATCTGGCGTACTGAACACAGTCAGGGGACGGCTTTCCTCTGACAAGGGAATCTGCCAAAATCCGCTCAATAAATCCAAAGTTGAAAATACCTTATTGTTACCGAGGCTATGAAGAAGCTCTGATACCACTGGTAATGGGAAACCATCTTTCAAAGTGACCTTGTTGTTGAGTTTTCTAAAATCTATGACTGGTCTAAAAGTTCCGTCCTTTTTCGGAACGATCAGAAGTGGTGAACTCCATGGTGATCGTGATTCTTCTATGACCTTATCTTTCAACATGTCCTGAACAAGTTTGTTTGCTATGTCTCTGTGCGCGTGTGTCAATCGATAGGCTGGGACGTCAATGGGACTTGTGTGTTTTTCTCTAAGTTAATAATGTGAACATCCAAATGAGTTCTACCGAGTGGTTCTCCTGATAAGGCAATAGTAGACCTATACTGGTTAAGTAAGTCTGTTAACTGGTCAACATGTTTGGTTAATCCACCTTGGATATCATGTCAGGGGTGATGGTGGGGAGCTGACTCAAGCCGTGCACTGCTGAGTCAGGGGTAGGAGGAGTAGGTGGTGGTGGGTTAATGGAATGTGAGACTAGACGGATGTTAAACTCATGCAACTCCTCGTCTTGAATTCCCGACTTCAAAACGGAGAATTCCACAAGCTTGGCCCCTCTACGGAGACGGACAGGAGTGGGGTCCCGTATATGCAATGTATATGGTGACCTCTCCATCTGCGGTCTCATGAATAGAGGCATCCATCGATAGTCCTTTGACAGTTAGTGATGAAGGTTCAGCAACTACTCTTAGTGCGAGATCACCCTGACTATGTCTCAGTCCATGATCATTCATCCATGTTCGAGAAAGTGAGAGAGGAACCTTCGTTAATGTGTTACTATGCAGAGTCATGTTGGTTCTCAGTTTACCAGGACAATGAGTAGAAAAGTAAAAGGGATGCGTATTGTCTACCGTGAAGCAGGACGTGGGAGCAGATGTATTAATGACTCTGACTGAGTGAGAACTCTTCTCTGACAACGGCAGGAACGTATTATCAACACAAACACATTCATGATAAATAGGACAGATCTTATGTTGTGCCACATAGAGTGGCGTCCTAGTAACAAGTTAGCAGGAAAAGTTACACCACGAACAATGTAAGGGGTTACGGTAATGACCGAGTCGCCTATGCGAATGTTCATTTTAATAGTGCCCCTTACGTCGAGATTTTCATTTGAGATACTTTGAAGGGATGGGTAAAAGTCCGAGCATTGAACAAGTTGAGTGCGCCACATTAATGGTTGAATAAATTCTTAATGAATGACATCTGCTTCCGCGCCGCTGTCTAGAAAGATTGTGATTGGCTTATTCTAGAAAGAAGCCACTAAATCGAAACTTGTAATGTGAGAAAATGGCGAAGAACGAAAATGTCTTAAGAGTTCCTTATGTGATGGAGTCTTGTCATGAGCGAGAGATTGTCATTGTTGATAATGACATGATGAACCTGTGTTAGGTGACGTCTGTCTAGCTAATGCTCGGCATTCCGCTGAAGTGTGTCTAGCGTTCCTATGATATGAACACCTGCTTGGTGGTGTTGGGCGCGAGCGGGTGAAGGTCAGCCTGATGTCTGACTGGAGGAAATCATGACTAGGTCGGCAGAATTGTGACGACCGAGGATGTGATGACATGGGTTGTTGACTGCGTTTGTTGTTCTGGTCGAGGCTCACGTGAGAATGAGTCCCATGTGTAAGGACACACATTCGCTTTATGTCCTGGTTGGCCACACCGGAAGCACGTCACTTTATGTGAGTGTTTGTCATCACTGAATCGCTGTATTTGACCGTGAGAAGAATGATTGTGTTGACCACTAGAATGTTTCCTCACACTTTGGGAAGCCGACACCCTCCCCAGTGTCTTGGTGTTGTGATATCCACCTTTCTTTTGAGTGTAATTCAACACTTTTGTTACTGACCCACAATGATGGGTCGATGTTCTCATTAAGTAACCGTCGTCTTACGTCTGGAGGTCAGGTCCTTGAGGATGAAGGTTATGTGTAATAAACACATGAATGTTTGCACATGAGTTTCAGGATTCATCATGGCCGATATGCATGATGAGGATTCATAAGCCTGCCTAACTAATCTCATTCTTCCATGTAAGGTACTCCAGTGATCAGGGACTGACGTATCATCCAAGTATGTTGTGTTAAGAGCACGTTAAAGGACGTGTAGTGAACTATCTGAGAATGATTCCTCACAACCTAATTTAAACAACGTTTTAAATTCCTCCCAAGATGTACAGTTTCCAATGTCATCTGAGTCATAGACAACCCTAGCTTAATTGTTAGGCTGGTGGAAATCAATGAGATTTTTAGCAGCCGATATAAGCGCTCTGTCTCCTGAATCACCATTATGTTCAACAATGTCCTCTGCATTTCTAATCCACCGATCAAAATTTGACAGTTTACCATCAAATAACTCGTGTGGTTCCCTAGCTTGTTTTAGTGTGAAAACAGTTTTTTTGTGAAGGATTTGATTGTCCTGAGGTTTTGTGATGTGGAGGGGGAGGTGGGTGTGGGTGTGGTAACGTGTGAGAAGGTTTCTGTGGGTCATCTGTGTCACCAGAATCTGTCAAAACAACTTTGTGTGACGTCACCATTTTAGAAGGCTGGTTCCGTTTATAATAAGAGATTCTAGGTAATTTCCTAAGTACATATGAACCTTTACGATTACCGCATGGAATATCTTCAGACATGTAATACAATCTTACATAAAGTGTGTAAGTAATAACTCACAAAAATTTGAAATATAGTTAACGCTATTGACATAATCCAAAATACATAACATGAATATCATTTGGAAATATTGTAATGATATAAAGGCAATAAAAGGCTGGCATATCAGTATAACATATGAATACAAGATTCTGTATGTGAGAGGTGCACATAATAGTATAACATATCAATAATGGACTCTATATATGAAAGTAATCATCACTAAAAACTATAGTACCGATGTATGAAAACATAAGAAAGAATATATGCAAGAATAACTGAAAACTTAGATTAATTTGCTAAACTACAAAGATGAATAATCATATCACCCAAAAGTATATATATGTCTATATTTATAGACTAGGAACTAGTAACACACAAAAGAAGCATACCTCACAGAGTGAACCATTTTGACACAGTTCTTATCTGAATGGGAGATTCGCTCACGAAGACGTCTTGGGTCTAGCGAGGTGAAGATGTGTGCAGAGTAGCGGCTCGCTGGGTGTAGCGAGGTGAAGATGTGTGCAGAGTAGCGACTCGCTGGGTGTTGCGAGGTGAAGACGTGTGCAGAGTAGCTGCTCACTGGGTGTAGCGAGGTGAAGATGTGTGCAGAGTAGCGACTCGCTGGGTGTAGCGAGGTGAAGATGTGTGCAGAGTAGCGGCTCGCTGGGTGTAGCGAGGTGAAGATGTGTGCAGAGTAGCGACTCGCTGGGTGTAGCGAGGTGAAGATGTGTGCAGAGTAGCGACTCGCTGAGTGTAGCGAGGTGAAGATGTGTGCAGAGTAGCGACTCGCTGGGTGTAGCGAGGTGAAGATATGTGCAGAGCAGCGACTCGCTGGGTGTAGCGAGGTGAAGATGTGTGCAGAGTAGCGACTCGCTAGCAGGAAAGTTGAGTGAGCGACAAGGGCTGGACCACGCGATGCTGACGTCTGGGATGTCGCCACGGCTGATGATGACGCGTCTCTGGAGCGGTTGACAAGATGACCTCCACGTTGGTGTTGGCAGGATGGCTGACCTTGCTTGACACGTCTGGATGTGATGACAACACTGCACGGCGGTGGCACTGTCTTGATGCCCTTGCAAGCGGCACAGTGTCAGCAATGCAATAAAAGCGTATCTTCAATGCATTGAGGTACGGGTGATGGAGAATGTAGCTGGCCGTAGTTTCCGCCCTTAATGTCCAACGGAGCGAGCGCCAAGACTGTGTCAGGTAGGCTTGTATGACTGCTGGCAACACCAGACGTAGAAATATGAAGTAGATGTGACGACCGTTTGTCCGTCAACACCAATTCAACAACGTGTTCAAATAACAGATCAGGTCTTACGTGTTCAAACATCCTGATTAACAGTAGCCCGTGGGAACAGTGAGCCCGTGGCAACATGCATCTAACTCTATGTAACTCACAGTATAATAAACTGGAGGAAGTAAAGTGTTTTAGATATCTGGGAGTGGATCTGGCAGCGGATGGAACCATGGAAGCGGAAGTGAATCATAGGGTGGGGGAGGGGGCGAAAATTCTGGAAGCCTTGAAGAGTGTTTGGAAGTCGAGAACATTATCTCGGAAAGCAAAAATGGGTATGTTTGAAGGAGTAGTGGTTCCAACAATGTTGTATGGTTGCGAGGCGTGGGCTATGGATAGAGATGTGCGCAGGAGGATGGATGTGCTGGAAATGAGATGTTTGAGGACAATGTGTGGTGTGAGGTGGTTTGATCGCGTGAGTAACGTAAGGGTAGGAGAGATGTGTGGAAATAAAAAGAGTGTGGTTGAGAGAGCAGAAGAGGGTGTTTTGAAATGGTTTGGTCACATGGAGAGAATGAGTGAGGAAAGATTGACCAAGAGGATATATGTGTCAGAGGTGGAGGGAACGAGGAGAAGTGGGAGACCAAATTGGGGGTGGAGAGATGGAGTGAAAAAGATTTCCAGTGATCGGGGCCTGAACATGCAGGAGGGTGAAAGGCGTGCAAGGAATAGAGTGAATTGGAACGATGTGGTATACCGGGGTCGACGTGTTGTCAATGGATTGAACCAGGGTATGTGAAGCGTCTGGGGTAAACCATGGAAAGTTGTGTGGGGCCTGGATGTGGAAAGGCAGCTGTGGTTTCGGTGCATTATTACATGACAGCTAGAGACTGAGTGTGAACGAATGGGGCCTTTGGTGTCCTTTCCTAGCGCTACCTCGCACACATGAAGGGGGAGGGGGATGTTATTCCATGTGTGGCGAGGTGGCGATGGGAACAAATAAAGGCAGACAGTATGAATTATGTACATGAGTATATATGGATATGTCTGTGTGTATATTGAGATGTATAGGTATGTGTATTTGCGTGTGTGGACGTGTATGTATATACATGGGTATGTGGGCGGGTTGGGCCATTCTTTCGTCTGTTTCCTTGCGCTACCTCCCTAACGCTGGAGACAGCGACAAAGCAAAATAAATAAGAATATAAAGAATAAATGTTTTACATGTAGAAATCAGTAATATCTTCAACAACCTAAACATAATACCATCAAATTTTATATTACAATCTTTTTATCCTGGTTTTACGCATTAAAACGATATTGTCTACAGAAACGTAATGTAGTTATTATCAGCACAAGGTTTAGAAGGTCTTAAACAAGTTATGAGTTTATATTCTTCAAAATTTTAGGAATATTTATTAGATATACTTTGAAAAATAGACTTGTTTATTCTACTGTGATGAATACTAATGAAAAAATTATAGACTTTTCCTTAGAAATATTCAATATGAACTGATATAATTACTTTTTAGAGGAAATGTATATGAATATCAAATAGACACAAACAATCAAGATTGACGAACTTGATCTAACTAAGTGACAAATAAAGAATATAATATGTGAATTTTAACATCCTTATTAATATCATAAAACCAAATCTGTTACCCAAATTTTTCAAAACATCAAAAGTAATAAAAGATGATGACGTCCGGAGGTAACTTGTTACTTCTGGCGTAAACACATAGGCGGAATCCGGTAACCCCTCTTGAATAGCATGTGGAAGACAGATTAGAGTGGCAAGGCTCAGAAGCATGTTCTCCATTTCAACTGACTAATGATATGTTAAGACAACACAAACCACATACATCGATTGTGAGGATGGAATCAGGGATGAAACCTCTATAACTAGAAAGGTTAAAGATACAAAGATGGTGAAATACCTTGACCCGGGATCAGTAGCACCTGTGGCAATGGACACACCTTTGTAATGCTTGATCACTTACAACTGATCAACTTTAATACGAAAGTCTTAGGTATTGTCCCTCAGGAAAACTTTTTATAAATATTTATAAAACACATATATATGTTAGATATACACTATCTCTAGAATATATCTTTACCTGGGACATGTAACACTTGTGTGGATAGACACAACTTTGTAATACATGATCTATTACACGAAATGAACTTCACTAACGAAGAGTTATACAACGCGTCGTGGGGAACATTAATCAAATACCTATACAGAATTTTTATGTTAGATAAAAGATTTTTCTTGATAGTAAACATAAGAAATGATGATGAAAGATCAGGGACGTAGATGTAGATATTTTGTTCAAAGATAAAATACTCCTGCCATAAACTAACTCCTTGTATTGCATTTTCACTTAGATACCCACATGATAATGCGTTCTGTTCTTTAAAATCAAATTCTTATGTTTCTAACATGTTTTTATTATATCTTATATAATCTTAAGGATTCAGGCTTAAAGATCTTGGTTCTGAACAATCATTATAATGCAACACAATTTAGATTTATCATAAACAAATCATTTATCACAATAACCATTATGTTTGTACCAGATTCTTTAAGTCTCAGTCACGTTTGTTGATATATAAGAAATTTTTCTGACAATGACAAGTGGCTCCGTGATGTAGTGGTTAGCACATCTGCCTCATAAACAGTTGGCCCGGGTTCGATTCCCGGCGGGGCCTTTGTTTTCAGTATTTTTTTGTGATCGTAAATACTCGTAGGTAGGTTCTCTCTCTCTCTCTCTCTCTCTCTCTCTATCAGCCGACAGGCAAGTTGAAGAAATCTGGAATTCATCCTTTAGAAATCTGGTATACGAAGAGAGGCTATAATGATTGGATCTCTTCTCCCTTAAGACACGTTGACTTCGCAGCGACTTAATCCAAGTGTTCAAAATTCTGAATAAGTTCAATAAAGTAAACCTAGAGCATCTTTTCGAAATACAAGAAAATGCGGTTACCAAGACAAATGGAATAAAACTCAAAGCTAAATGATGTAAAAGGACGTGGGATAAAGTTTCTTTTCCTCTAGGTGTGGTTTAACACTGGAATAAGTTACCGTCAGACGTAGTGAATGCTAAAACCATAAATACTTCCAAAAGTCGTTTAGAAAAATATCTTATAAAGTCAGGTATACTTTGAGGAAAATGCCAGAAATAAACGGATAAACGACAGCGATAACGGGGTTAATAGAAGGCTAATGTGCAGAATAAAGTTATCTAATTTGTATAGACCATCACTAATGATAGGATTATAATTCTTTGTGTATTTAATGATAGAAGATCCAATGATATTTCTAGTGGTAATAGAGCTGGAGTAATCTTCTATTATTAAATACACAAAGAATTATAATCTCAATATCAGTGATGGTCTGTACAAATTAGATAACTTTAGTGTTGATAAAATTTGTAAAATGATAAGTTTATGATACGCTCGTTCTCTGTCTTGGTCAATCACATGTTTACCAAATGGCGTCCTAGCTACGTCTCTTCGTTGTATATCAACTGACTGTTATATTTCTCTCTTGTGTCTCCACTGATGATGTGAGTTTTACACGAAAGTGAACTCGGGAACTTATCGTGTTTCATTTTCCCCGTGGACTTATAGGAATATCTTGATCACGCTCAAAATTGTGATCCTTTCCAATATATATATATATATATATATATATATATATATATATATATATATATATATATATATATATATATATATATATATATAATTTACCAGGAATACTCAACAAACTTATACCTCTGTAATTTGAGCACTCACTCTTATCCCCTTTGCCTTTGTACAATGGCACTATGCACGCATTCCGCCAATCCTCAGGCACCTCACCATGAGTCATACATACATTAAATAACCTTACCAACCAGTCAACAATACAGTCACCCCCTTTTTTAATAAATTCCACTGCAATACCATCCAAACCTGCTGCCTTGCCGGCTTTCATCTTCCACAAAGCTTTCACTACCTCTTCTCTGTTTACCAAATCATTTTCCCTAACCCTCTCACTTTGCGCACCACCTCGACCAAAACACCCTATATCTGCCACTCTATCATCAAACACATTCAACAAACCTTCAAAATACTCACTCCATCTCCTTCTCACATCACCACTACTTGTTATCACCTCCCCATTTGCGCCCTTCACTGAAGTTCCCATTTGCTCCCTTGTCTTACGCACTTTATTTACCTCCTTCCAGAACATCTTTTTATTCTCCCTAAAATTTAATGATACTCTCTCACCCCAACTCTCATTTGCCCTTTTTTTCACCTCTTGCACCTTTCTCTTGACCTCCTGTCTCTTTCTTTTATACATCTCCCACTCAATTTCATTTTTTCCCTGCAAAAATCGTCCAAATGCCTGTCTCTTCTCTTTCACTAATAATCTTACTTCTTCATCCCACCACTCACTACCCTTTCTAATCAACCCACCTCCCACTCTTCTCATGCCACAAGCATCTTTTGTGGCATTAAATTATATGGGAGGGTATTGATTGAGAGGGTGAAGGCATGTACAGAGCATCAGATTGGGGAAGAGCAGTGTGGTTTCAGAAGTGGTAGAGGATGTGTGGATCAGGTGTTTGCTTTGAAGAATGTATGTGAGAAATACTTAGAAAAGCAAATGGAGTTGTATGTAGCATTTATGGATCTGGAGAAGGCATATGATAGAGTTGATAGAGATGCTCTGTGGAAGGTATTAAGAATATATGGTGTGGGAGGAAAGTTGTTAGAAGCAGTGAAAAGTTTTTATCGAGGATGTAAGGCATGTGTACGTGTAGGAAGAGAGGAAAGTGATTGGTTCTCAGTGAATGTAGGTTTGCGGCAGGATTGTGTGATGTCTCCATGGTTGTTTAATTTGTTTATGGATGGGGTTGTTAGGGAGGTAAATGCAAGAGTTTTGGAAAGAGGGGCAAGTATGAAGTCTGTTGGGGATGAGAGAGCTTGGGAAGTGAGTCAGTTGTTGTTCGCTGATGATACAGCGCTGGTGGCTGATTCATGTGAGAAACTGCAGAAGCTGGTGACTGAGTTTGGTAAAGTGTGTGAAAGAAGAAAGTTAAGAGTAAATGTGAATAAGAGCAAGGTTATTAGGTACAGTAGGGTTGAGGGTCAAGTCAATTGGGAGGTGAGTTTGAATGGAGAAAAACTGGAGGAAGTGAAGTGTTTTAGATATCTGGGAGTGGATCTGGCAGCGGATGGAACCATGGAAGCGGAAGTGGATCATAGGGTGGGGGAGGGGGCGAAATTTCTGGGGGCCTTGAAGAATGTGTGGAAGTCGAGAACATTATCTCGGAAAGCAAAAATGGGTATGTTTGAAGGAATAGTGGTTCCAACAATGTTGTATGGGTGCGAGGCGTGGGCTATGGATAGAGTTGTGCGCAGGAGGATGGATGTGCTGGAAATGAGATGTTTGAGGACAATGTGTGGTGTGAGGTGGTTTGATCGCGTGAGTAACGTAAGGGTAAGAGAGATGTGTGGAAATAAAAAGAGCGTGGTTGAGAGAGCAGAAGAGGGTGTTTTGAAGTGGTTTGGGCACATGGAGAGAATGAGTGAGGAAAGATTGACCAAGAGGATATATGTGTCGGAGGTGGAGGGAACGAGGAGAAGAGGGAGACCAAATTGGAGGTGGAAAGATGGAGTGAAAAAGATTTTGTGTGATCGGGGCCTGAACATGCAGGAGGGTGAAAGGAGGGCAAAGAATAGAGTGAATTGGAGCGATGTGGTATACCGGGGTTGACGTGCTGTCAGTGGATTGAATCAAGGCATGTGAAGCGTCTGGGGTAAACCATGGAAAGCTGTGTAGGTATGTATATTTGCGTGTGTGGACGTATGTATATACATGTGTATGGGGGGGGGGGCATTTCTTTCGTCTGTTTCCTTGCGCTACCTCGCAAACGCGGGAGACAGCGACAAAGTATAAAAAAAAAATATATATATATATATATATATATATATATATATATATATATATATATATATATATATATATATATATATATATATGATAATTTAACTGTCATGTTGAGATGAGTAATAATGGATATATGAGCAGACATTGGTAGGTTTTCTGTATATGCTAAACTTAAACTTGTTTCCTTGCCTATGGATCATGCAATCTAAAAATGGTAACATACCATTATTTTCATTTTCTACAGTAGATTTGATGGAAGGTACTAAATTGTTAAGTAAGGGGAGAAATATTTGTAAATCTTCATTTGTTGGCCAAACACAAAGAACATCATCTACAAACCTAAACCAAATTGCATTAGAAGGTAAAATATCCTTTAGTAATTTTGTTTCAAAAAATTCCATATAAAGATTACTTAGTGCAGGTGAAAGAGGATTACCCATTGCCATGCCAAATTTTTGAGCAAAATAATCTCTTTTGAATTGAAATACGCAATCTTTTATACATAATTCTATCAGATCAATGAAAACAATCTTTGAAACAGGTAAGTGAATATCATCCAAGACATCAAATAGATATTCTAAAAGGTCATCAACTGGAACTTTTGTGAAAAGTGAGGAAACATCGAAGCTGACTAGTTTGAAATCAAAATTAGCATTGACATTGTTTAGCTTGTTGACTAAATGTATATTGTTCATGATATTAGAATTTGACACCTTACCCACTAAATGGTTTGATAAAAAAACTAACCATTTTGACAATCTATATGTGATGGAGCCTACTGAACTCACTATAGGTCTTGCTGGAAAATTCTGTTTATGTGTTTTGATAAGCCCATACATATATGGGCATGAAGGGGACAAAGATGACAAACTTTGATAAGAAAACCATTAACTTTCAACAGCACCTTCATTTCTTTATTGAAATGGTAATTAACTGCTTCTAAGGGATTTTTACTGAGTTTAGAATATGTTGTGTCATCATTTAAAAGAAAATTCAATTTAGATAAAAAGTTACTTTGCCTAAATTCACAACAGTGTTAGCCTTATCTACTTTAGTAATATTTATATCCTTGTCTTCTTTTAAGGTGTTAATAGCTCTTATAAATCTTTTAGGGCAACTAGATTCCACTGGTTTTGACAAACTGGCATACACTAAATCTTACAGATATTAATTTCATCAATATTTAAATTACTGTATTTCTCTAAATTACAAAAAGACTATGTGACATCTACACAGATGGCTTCCCTGTTAGAGCACACAAAACTTAATCTAGAGCCTAATTCACACAAGGAATCTTTATCTAGTTGTTTATCAGACAGGTTTATCACAAAAGAAGGGTTTGTGTTCATACTCCAGTCGCTGTTATTAATAAGATGGTCCAACTTACAATTTAGTGTCATTTTGTAGCCTATTGCTTTCATTCCTTAATCTATCATAGCAATAGTCCAACATCCGGTTCTTCCAATATGTCGGTATTGCCATTTGAAAGGCAAGTTTCTTCTCTCTTGTAATGAGAAAAGTCTCCTCCATTGCAAGTTTCTTTAATTCAATGTGTTTCTTTAAAATGACGTTTTGGAATTGGTGAAATGGTCGACCAGACAGCTACAACAATCGTTGAGGTAGGACACATCTTGGCATCACTTATTCATCAAGGCATTTCCTTTCCAATATATATATACGTATATATTCTTTCATACTATTTGCCATTTCCCGCGTTAGCGAGGTAGCGTTAAGAACAGAGAACTGGGCCTTATAGGGATTATCCCCACCTGACCCCCTTCTCTGTTCCTTCTCTTGGAAAATTAAAAAAAAACAAGAGAGGGGAGGATTTCCAGCCACCCGCTCCCTCCCCTTTTAGTCGCCTTCTACGACACGCAGGGAATACGTGGGAAGTATTCTTTCTCCCCTATCCCCAGGGATGATATATATATATATATATATATATATATATATGTATATATATATATATATATATATATATATATATATATATATATATATATATATATATATATATATATATATATATATATATATATATATATATATATATATATATATGTGTGTGTGTGTGTGTGTGTGTGTGTGTGTGTGTGTGCACGGATAAACTTTAAGGCTAGCCGGGGTGTATTGGTGATGCCTTTGACCTAAAATGTAAGTTCAATTGAGCCCGTAGGCCGACCCTGCACGTAGCTTGAATCCTTTTGTGTTCACGATAATCTTCTTTACTATATCTCCTCTCCTTAATCCCTTTATCTTCACTATGCAAGGCCTATTATAATCTTCACTACAACCTCATCTTCATATGACCTTATCTTGACTGAGCTGGTTTCAAGGAAGGCTTTAGATTTTTCCGCTCACACAAACAACGTACTTACACGGGGCTCCATGAGTGTAAACCTCCACCCTAATACAGTGCAAATAGATGATTACACACACCTACACACCACTACCACCACTAACAATACACAGAGAAATAGCCTCTTCGGTTGCCTTTGGATCCGCCCGTGAACGTAGTTTGCAGGATTTGGGGGATCAGGTCAACAAGGTTAAGTTCACAACTACCTCATATTCACCAACGTGTATCTTCACTATTAGCTTATTTTCACTTAATGATATCTTCGCTATACCCTCTTCTTCACTACACCGTTATTTCTACCATACCATCATCCTTGCACTCCCTGATGTTCACTAAAAGTAGTTCTTATCTTCACTACATAATTATTTTGAATAAACTTTACTCTTTAATAACCCTTATCTCAACTACATTCGTATCTTCACTACATTCTTTCCTTCAGTACAACCTATCTTGACAATATCCTTATCATCACTATACTCTTCCTCACTACACTCTCATCTTAACATCATCCTTCTGTTTACCGAACTTAGTTCAAAGTCTGACTTGAACGTAGCTTTGTAAAGTTTGTGTTCCTCATTGTGTTACCTCCTTAGTATCATTGTAAAGGCAATTGTCACTATTCCCTAACTAAACCCTAATCGTCACTACACTCTCATCATTATCATTACTTCTTGATGTTCAATACAAAATTTTAACATATACATTTATCTTCACTACAGAATAATTTTCATTGCACCTTAATCTTCATTACTCCTTGTTTCAGCTACATCCGTATCTTCCATTCATTCTTATATCTTATATTAGTTACATCTTTACAATATCTTTATGTCTTCTCTGTTCCGTCTTTAGAAAAACTGAAAATGAGAGTAAAGGATTTCGGGCCTTCTCCTCCCTACCCTTTTAGTCGCCTTGTACGACACGCAGGGAATACGTGGCAAGTATACTTTCTTCCCTATCCCCAGGGATAACAGCATCTGGTGTTCCCAGACGGTCACCCATCCAAGTACTGACCAGACCCAACGTTGCTTAACTTGACTGATCGAACGATATATATATATATATATATATATATATATATATATATATATATATATATATATATATATATACGCACACACACAAGACTGAAAACAATGAATTTCACAAATAAAAAATGGAGGCGCCGGGGTTTGAACCCGGGTCCTCTCGCATGCCAAGCGAGTGCTCTACCACTGAGCTACGCCCCCAAGAACATATTTTGTGACATAGTATTATATGAAGTACTGAGATTACCACGGCAAAATACTGTTTGACCGACCGTTGCCGACTTGCCGGCAAAATAACCACAGGGTAAATCTCCATGTTGCTGTCGTGTTTTCCTCTCAATTTTCCACGAAGAAATGTTTTACTTTTTTATTTTATTTTATTTATATATAAATATATATATATATAAATATATATATACATATATATGTATATATATATATATATATATATATATATATATATATATATATATATATATATATATATATATTAAACTATTCACCATTTCCCGCATTAGCGAGGTAGGGTTAAGAACAGAGAACTGGGCCTTTGAGGGAATATCCTCACCTGGCCCCCTTTTCTGTTCCTTCTTTTGGAAAATTGAAAAAAAAAATGATGAGAGGGGAGGATTTCCAGCCCCCCGCTCCCTCCCCCTTTAGTCGCTTTCTACGACACGCAGGGAATACGTGGAAAGTATTCTTTCTCCCCTATCCCTAGGGATATATATATATATATATATATATATATATATATATATATATATATATATATATATATATATATATATATATATATATATATATATATATATATATATTGGAAAGGATTACAATTTTGCACGTGATCAAGTATATTCTTATGAGTCCACGGGGAAAATAAACACGATAAGTTCCCAAGTGCACTTTCGTGTAAAACTCACATCATCAGGGGAGACACAAGAGAGAAATATAACAGTCAGTTGATATACAACGGAGAAACGTAGCTAGGACGCCATATGGTAAACATGTGATTGTCCAAGACAGACAACAAGCGTATCATAAACTTATTATGTGGACAAGAAGGTGAATTGTTTACAAATTTTATCAACATTAAAGTTATCCAATTTGTATAGACCATCACTAATATTAAGATTATAATTCTTTGTGTATTCAGTAATAGAAGATTCAATTATATTTTTCGTGGTACTTGAGTTAGAGTTAAAAACTGAGATGGCATTATTAACTCTAATTCCAGTATCACGAGAAATATCATTGAATCTTCTATCATTAAATACACAAAGAATTATGAACCTTAAAGCAACATGGCGGTCAAAAATAAGCTTTAGGAATGAAGTTTATGAATGGAATATCAGTGAGACGATCCAAATGACGAATGAATGAGAGCGTAGTCAACATACAATATAAAAGGACATATTATGAATGGCAGGAGCCAGGCAAGTAACGGCCCAACTGAATGGAAGGATTTAAAAGTTCGCGTTATATGACGAATTTTGATAGATTATTCAAATTTCCATTCCAGTTATGAAACGTAATGGTTGTGTTCAGTTCTAGAGACAAAGTTTAAAGATTTGTGCTTCAAAGATGAACCACAAAGGATATCGTTAAATTAACTGACATTAAAATTTGTCAATTAAGTAAATCATTTTGTACAATAGCTGTAATTTGACAGAGTTAAAAGTTCGCAATTTCATTACAATTCTAATTCAAAAGTTTGAGATTCAATGATGGTTTGCACAAGCTTAACGTACATTCAAGTTTTGTGTTTATATGACGTATCTTAAAGGACTCTGGTAAAATAACGCAGCTGGAAGGTTTACGTTCAAATGACGGTGTTTAAATGTTGATTGATGAATGGTAGATTTAAATGGATAGATTTTAAGTTCGCGTTTTCATGAGCGACCTTAAACCTTGTGGTTGAATGTCACAGTTTAAAGGTTGGTATGTACAATGTTGAGCAGATGGCGGTAGTGTGTAGACACAGCCATACCAGGTCGTATTTATCATCATTAAAGTCACCTTCCTTACTTACTTATGGCGGCGATGAAATTCACTGGTTCTTGATTCTGCACCAATTAACCTATCAGATAATGGTACAATGTTTGCCTGGTGTTGCATATATCACGTCTGTTGTTGAAACACAAGAATGCCAGGTGACTTTGGGAGTGGATGATAATATAAAGATCAATATAAATGTGGGAAATCTTGAACCGCCATCACCAGACACAACACATGTTTGGATCTGGCGGGGGGAGGGACTTGCCTGTGACGTCACGATGCCCCGCCTCCAGCCTGGCGCCGCTCTGTGTGTGTGTGTGTGTGTGTGTGTGTGTGTGTGTGTGTGTGTGTGTGTGTGTGTGTGTGTGTGTGTGTGTGTGTGTGTGTACTACTTTAATCATTATCACGTGAGTCTTTTGAGGAAGGATTTGTACACTCGTGTTGCCTCGTCTGTTAACCTTGTAAGTGTAAAATATGTTTTCACTCCTGTGTGCGCTCACACACACACACACACACACACACACACACACACACATAACATATAATATTATCTAGTATTTACTTCAGACGGATATCTTACACCTTGATTATAAAAGCCAAAGAAAAATTTATAAAAACATATACATATATTTACACACGTGTAGATATATGTTATGTATTGAAATGTGGCGGTAAAATTCCTTATATATTAACAAACGTGATTGAGGACTTAAAGAATCTGGTCCAAACATAATGGTTATTGTGATAAATGATTTATTTATGGTAAATATGTATTGTGTTGCATTATAATGGTTGTTCAGAACCAAGGTTCTTAAACCTGAATCAGTGAAATACTATCAGAAATAGAAAACCTGTTAAACATGAACCTTTATAGTGATTAACCATACAATATATTTTCCTCTGGGTATGTAAAATAAAATACAGTACAGGGAGCTAGTTTGAGGAAGAGTATTTCATATTTTAACAAAATATTTACCTCTAATAGCGTCCCTTATCTTTCATCATCATTTCTTATGTTTACTATCAAGAAATGTCTTTTATGTAACATAAAAATTCTGTCTAGGTATTTGATTAATGTTGTCCAAGGATGAGCTACATGCCACACGTGGTCAGGTCACAGTGGTGGTGGTCAGGTCAGTGGGCGGTGTGTGTGTGTGTGTGTGTGTGTGTGTGTGTAGCCCCTGGGTTCATGTTGGCCACAGCCACCCACCGGCCAGCCGGGCTGGCGGTAGTTTATAACTAAGACTGGTAGTTTCACATGCCACTTGGAGTGTCCCTCACTACAGAACTTGAGCAGCTCTTATCCTGAGGTGGAGCAGTTGATCCTCTCCACCAGGCTGGTACACTTGGTCTGCACCAGGTGGCTCCCTCCTGGTCATCCTGAGTGGTTGGTTGCTGTGTGGGATTTAATGACCACTGACTTGTGAAGGTCATTAGACCAGCCATCATTTGATCATCTGATAAAACATGAAGCAACGTAAAATATTACATGATCCACCTAAACTATTGAGAATGATGAAGTCTGATATTGTTACGTTACGTCATCCAATCTTGCCACTCACATGTTACGGTAATCACGACTACATACATAGTGTTGTTACGACTGATATTACTGTATGTACTGTAGTAACGTACTGTGTTTATGTGGATAACATGTGGACGTCAGAGGAGGCAAGAGCATCATCAGAGACAAATTCTCTATTCTATGTTGTATCCTCAATTATGTCTGCGGTGATCGACACACTTTATCTCGCAAGATATTATCTTGCTGTTTCTTTCCATCATTCTTTAGTATTAAAGATTTTGTTCTCTCAAGCAAGATAGAATTTATCAATAATTTTTAATGTCATCTTGGGTCCAGGTAATGTTAGGTAGCGGTCATACAAGTTGTCCATGACCTTCATCATGTGGGTTGGGAAGGAGTCAGGAGGTGTGGCGTTGTACTCGGTGTACCACTTGCCAAGTTGGTCAGTGTGTATACCATGGAAGTTGCAGGGGAATCATCAGTCTGTATGTTAACAATTAGGTTGAGCAAATAACACTTGGCCTCAGTGAAGGTAGAATGTTTTCCCACCAGACTGCATCCATTAATACGATTTAGATCAGAAGATCTAGCCTTAGGTAATTTGTTAGATCGAGATTATCAAAGCCTTTCATCATTTTTAATCTTTGTACTTCGTGACCATCTCTGTTTTAAGTTGTTACGTTGACGTATGATGAATCTAATATGGAGAACAAATTAAGGAGGAAACCTGGCAAAGCTACATATGAGTGATTTTACCGTTTGCAAGTAAACTACGATTTTGTAAACACGAATAGCATCTATGTTGTGTATAGAAAACGTAACTCCTTAGCTGCATTCTCTATGAATGTCATCAAAAGTAAAACATAGACAAGGGAAGGAATGAGGCTTGACGATACGAAACATCACTCAATCGTGTCCTGCCTGCCCAGACCCTCCCTCGCCACACCACTGGCCATAACTTCATCAACACATTGCTTACTCCGTCAAGGTCATCCACACATTTTGCCTGGCTTGAACAACCGCTTGGCATTCATGAACCGCTGAATGTTTACACTTTCTGATTATCTGTAGTAGCTGATGCAGTTGCAAGATAGACTATTAAACCATTTTCTTACAATACTCGCTGGTAAGGAGACAATTTTCACAAAACACAGAGGTAACACTGCCTAAGAAACGGGCTTAAGAACAATTGTACGAACATAGGGTCACATTGGTACATCCACAAGGCACCAGTGGTCTGGGTGGTCTGAAATAGATTTGGGAACAAGAAGGATGATGGGTGTAGGGAGTAAACCTACCACAGACCATCATTAATTATGAAGAGTTGACACTGGTTACCTCCAGCCATAATCTATAAATCAATAGACAAATGTTAATGCAAACAAAGCAAGAATTAAACAAGCAGGAAACACAATCCAATGTACCATTTTACGATAGTTATGTCAAGTTGTCGCATCTGTTAACTACCTGACGTGGTCTTACGTCTCACCTTTAGTAACGTCTGCGAATTTCGTTGTAGTGAAACTCATGCGACCCGAGAGTCAATGATAGTGATACACAAGAGAAAGAAATATAACTCCGAAGGTATAAAACAGTTGTGGACACACCAAACGCTTGACAAATATTCCTTAGTAGATGACAGAAAACACAAAGAGATCGTCCTTGTAAACTTATGATGAGGTTTGCTTGAAGAGCCTCCCTTCGTCATCGTCGTCCACAGGCGCCCTTTGTTGGAGTGGGTGTGGCGTGGACACAGTACTGGGACCTTCATGATAAATTATCTACAACGTTCCAGGTGTCCACATATCAGGGATATGACTGTGTACAACGGTGGCTGGGGTTAAAGTCACTGGATCATATATAAAACATACAAAGGTTAACATTGATTCTCTTAAGATTTCAAGGCAATGAAAGGTTTGTGGTGCAGTCTTTATGACTGAAGGTCATATCTAGATAGAGATTTATCAAATGGATATTACATCAACGTCACAGTAGCCACTCCGGCCACTGTATTACTAACACAAGGGTTAACTGTAGTCATACAATACAAATACTAAAACTTAGTATTATTTTCTTGTTTTAGTTTTATAACCGAGAGAAACATGAAGTGTAAACAGACGGTGTATCGCCATACCTTCCTCCATCCAGTCATTATGAGGCTTCAGCGTAAGGTGGTGGTTGACGAGCGGAGGCAGACTCGTCCACATTATTATCTGCTGCTGTTGGACGTCCCCAGTGTCCAGGTGCAGCCAGGGTCGTCATCATGTTGGACGTCCCCAGTGTCCAGGTGCAGCCAGGGTCGTCATCATGTTGGACGTCCCCAGTGTCCAGGTGCAGCCAGGGTCGTTATCATGTTGGACGTCCCCAGTGTCCAGGTGCAGCCAGGGTCGTCATCATGTTGGACGTCCCCAGTGTCCAGGTGCAGCCAGGGTCGTCATCATGTTGGACGTCCCCAGTGTCCAGGTGCAGCCAAGGTCGTCATCATGTTGGACGTCCCCAGTGTCCAGGTGCAGCCAAGGTCGTCATCATGTTGGACGTCCCCAGTGTCCAGGTGCAGCCAGGGTCGTCATCATGTTGGACGTCCCCAGTGTCCAGGTGCAGCCAGGGTCGTCATCATGTTGGACGTCCCCAGTGTCCAGGTGCAGCCAAGGTCGTCATCATGTTGGACGTCCCCAGTGTCCAGGTGCAGCCAGGGTCGTCATCATGCTGCCCGTCTCTGCATCGCCTGATCCGTGGTGCACCGGTGGGTCGGTGGCTGTCGTGACATGGTAATGTTACCGTCATATTCCGCGTCTCATCTCACGTCTGTCCAGGTGGGCTAAGCTCGTCTGGTCTGAATGAACCATATACAAGTAAGGCGTATCGCTGTTGTGAGTCTCAGTACATATGGAGGCAATATGGTTGTGCAGTCTCTCTCTCTCTCTCTCTCTCTCTCTCTCTCTCTCTCTCTCTCTCTCTCTCTCTCTCTCTCTCTCTCTCTCTCTCTCTCTGTGATGAATTTCATGTTGGGCAGACTGGTAAGGATCTTTCTGTTAGACTTAAGCAACATAAATATAGTATAAGAACGGGACAAAAATCAAATGCCTTGTTTAATCACGTTAAAAACTATGATCATTGTACTGACTGGAGTAATGCCATCTTAGTTATTAGCTCTGACTCTATTACCACGAGAAAAATCATTGAATCTTCTTTTATTAAATACACAAAGAATTATAATCTTAATATTAGTGATGGTCTATACAAATTAGATAACTTTGCTGTTGATAGAATTTGCAAAATGATAAGTTTATGATACACTCGTTGTCTGTCTTGGACAATCACATGTTTACCATATGGCGTCCTAGCTAGGTCTCTTCGATGTACATCAACTGACTGTTATATTTCTCTCTTGTGTCTCCCCCGATGATGTGATTATTACACGAAAGTGCACTTGGGAACTTATCGTGTTTCATTTTCCATGTGGACTCATAGGAATATATATACACATGTACATATTCTTACCTTGCTTGCCTTTATCCATTCTCGGCGATACTCCGTGTGTGTGTGTGTGTGTGTGTGTGTGTGTGTGTGTATGTGTGTGTGTGTGTGTGTGTGTGTGTGTGTGTGTGTGTGTGTGTCTGTCTGTCTGTCTGTCTGTCTGCCTGTCTGTCTCTTTGTCTGCATACGTATCTTCTGCATATCGTGGAAGGCGACTGAGGGTTGGGAACTGGGGGGGTTGGAAATCTTCCCCTTCTGTATTACTTTTCAAATGAAGGAATAGAGGAAGGAGCCCAGCTAAGTTTCCCTCTAGGATTCATTCACTTATTCCTGACGCTACCTTGTTCTTGCGGGAAATGGCAAACAAATATGAAAAATAGAGTATGAAAGAAAAAAGACAGTGGCCAAGTGTTATGTGTTCTGTATCCTTGATAACCATTTGATGTGACTCATTCAGATAAGGTGCAAAACGCCAGTTGTGAAGATGTACAAAGGATAATAGAACGATGTACGTACGTACGTAGTGTGAGTATCTTGACTGATAGAAAGTACTGAAAGCGGCAGGAAGTAGTGAGATATTGTATTGTGCTTCGTACAAGACTGGCGGGCGACTCCGTCCTTCGTGGTGTGCCACACACAGTCTGGTGATTGTCGGGATGTGTAGCCATAATGTTTGATCTTATGACCATTAGTGATGCATCATGTGATGTTTACTATCACAACATCACCTTCTTCCTCCTCCTCCAGGAGAGTGGCAATCAGGTGGCGGTTATTGTGGTAGCCCGGCACATGCAACTGTAAGATCTGAAGCAACGTTGAGAAAATGGGACACATTATAAAGAGTTCCATAATTTCTCTAATTCTTCCCCAAATTCATGTGGACCTGCAACACTGAAAATGTTGAAATACCGCTGGTGCAGAGGGAGGGAGAGGCAGGCCTGGGATGAGAGTGAGGCTTTGTAGGAGAGAAAGGCTCGGGATGAGAGAGGCTGAACACAAGATGTTTGGCCGGAGAGTGAGGCTTTGAAGGAAAGAGAGGCTTGGGGTAAGGGTTGGGTTGTACCAGAGAGAGAGGCTTGGGATGGGGGCTGGGTTGTACCAGAGAGAGAGGCTTGGGATGAGGGTTGGGTTGTACCAGAGAGAGAGGCCTGGGATGAGGGTTGGGTTGTACCAGAGAGAGAGGCTTGGGATGAGGGCTGGGTTGTACCAGAGAGAGAGACCTGGGATGAGGGTTGGGTTGTACCAGAGAGACCTGGGATGAGGGATGTTTGTACCAGAGAGAGAGACCTGGGATGAGGGTTGGGTTGTACCAGAGAGACCTGGGATGAGGGTTGGGTTGTACCAGAGAGAGAGACCTGGGATGAGGGTTGGGTTGTACCAGAGAGACCTGGGATGAAGGTTGGGTTGTACCAGAGAGACCTGGGATGAAGGTTGGGTTGTACCAGAGAGACCTGGGATGAAGGTTGGGTTGTACCAGAGAGAGGCTTGGGATGAGGGTTGGGTTGTACCAGAGAGACCTGGGATGAAGGTTGGGTTGTACCAGAGAGACCTGGGATGAAGGTTGGGTTGTACCAGAGAGACCTGGGATGAAGGTTGGGTTGTACCAGAGAGAGGCTTGGGATGAGGGTTGGGTTGTACCAGAGAGAGGCTTGGGATGAGGGTTGGGTTGTACCAGAGAGAGGCTTGGGATGAGGGTTGGGTTGTACCAGAGAGACTGACCTGGGATGAGGGTACGGTTGTGAATGATGGAGTGACTTTGGATGAAAGAAGTGGTACAAGAGAGAGGCTTTAGAGGTGAGAGAGGCTTGAGATGAGGGAGTCTGAACATGAGATATGTTTGTCAGGAAAGTGATGATGTGAAAGAGAGAGACTTTATATGAGAAAGGCAGGACAGGCGTTAGAGGCTTGGGATGTGGAAAAATGTTATGAATGAGAGAAGCATGGGATGAGAATGACGCTGTGAATGAGACGTAATCTTATGATAAGAGAAGCTGGACAGAATGAACATGAATATGTCATACATCCCATCACCAAGGACATGCATCCCTTCACTTTCTGTTATAAAGACAATAGTAAGGATAAACTTAAGCTCCAGCCTCCCGACTTACCATGACTATATTATTCCTAATGTTGAAGAATGATATCATAAATGTTACTTACTCTCACAAAGCAGGTGACATGGGTTAATCAATGTTGGTATATTACCTGGCCAGGGAGAGATCAGTGGTTGAGAAGGTAGCATGATATACCACTGCGTTATGATAACTGATTAACTGAATTATTCCATACTGGAGAGAGAGAGAGAGAGAGAGAGAGAGAGAGAGAGAGAGAGAGAGAGAGAGAGAGAGAGAGAGAGAGAGGAGACTCTGTGAGAGAGGCTGGACACGAGAGAAAGGCTTTAGATGTGAGAAAAGCTGTGAAGGAAATAGAGGCTTAGGGTAAGACACTGTGACGGAGAAAGATAATTGTCATGAAAGTTAGTATGGACTCGAGAGAGAGAGGCTTGGGACGAGAGTCAGGCAGGACAGGAGAGAGAGGCTTGGGACGAGAGTCAGGCAGGACAGGAGAGAGAGGCTTGGGACGAGAGTCAGGCTGGACAAGAGAGAGAGGCTTGGGACGAGAGTCAGGCAGGACAGGAGAGAGAGGCTTGGGACGAGAGTCAGGCAGGACAGGAGAGAGAGGCTTGGGACGAGAGTCAGGCTGGACAAGAGAGAGAGGCTTGGGACGAGAGTCAGGCAGGACAGGAGAGAGAGGCTTGGGACGAGAGTCAGGCAGGACAGGAGAGAGAGGCTTGGGACGAGAGTCAGGCTGGACAGGAGAGAGAGGCTTGGGACGAGAGTCAGGCAGGACAGGAGAGAGAGGCTTGGGACGAGAGTCAGGCAGGACAGGAGAGAGAGGCTTGGGACGAGAGTCAGGCTGGACAAGAGAGAGGCTTGGGACGAGAGTCAGGCAGGACAGGAGAGAGAGGCTTGGGACGAGAGTCAGGCTGGACAAGAGAGAGGCTTGGGACGAGAGTCAGGCAGGACAGGAGAGAGAGGCTTGGGACGAGAGTCAGGCTGGACAAGAGAGAGAGGCTTGGGACGAGAGTCAGGCAGGACAGGAGAGAGAGGCTTGGGACGAGAGTCAGGCAGGACAGGAGAGAGAGGCTTGGGACGAGAGTCAGGCTGGACAAGAGAGAGAGGCTTGGGACGAGAGTCAGGCAGGACAGGAGAGAGAGGCTTGGGACGAGAGTCAGGCAGGACAGGAGAGAGAGGCTTGGGACGAGAGTCAGGCAGGACAGGAGAGAGAGGCTTGGGACGAGAGTCAGGCAGGACAGGAGAGAGAGGCTTGGGACGAGAGTCAGGCAGGACAGGAGAGAGAGGCTTGGGACGAGAGTCAGGCTGGACAGGAGAGAGAGGCTTGGGACGAGAGTCAGGCTGGACAGGAGAGAGAGGCTTGGGACGAGAGTCAGGCAGGACAGGAGAGAGAGGCTTGGGACGAGAGTCAGGCAGGACAGGAGAGAGAGGCTTGGGACGAGAGTCAGGCCTGTGTTATGGCTTCAGCTTCTGCTGAATTCTTTATAGAATTAAGAACACGACATATGTAGACAGAATTGGCCAAACTCACCTCAATCTGCTACCGTCCACCAGACTGGGCCAAGGAATACGTATAAATGAGATTGTTTCATCCCAAACTCCTTTTAATGGTTAATGATAATCCCGGGTTATATATATGCTTCGACTATTATTAACATAAGTGTATACATGGCAAATGATATTCAGTGTACATAATAACTGCTCTGGGTCTGTGTCGTGGCTTCACCAACTACCGAGTTCGCCCTAATATAAACAATATATATTTTTACGTCCTTTTATCCCAATATCATTTCTTACGTTTATTTCTAGCAAAAATGTTTGTATCTAATATAGAAATTCGGTGTAATTATTTGTTGATTGTTCTTCAGCAAGGCGTTGTATCTTTGTTATTAAAGTTCATTTCATACAATAGATTATGTTTTACATAACTGTGTCTATCCATACAGGTGATACAATTCCCGGATAAAGATATTATTTTAAGAAATACGTTCTATGTAACATAGATATGTCTTCTATAAATATCTTTAAAAGTTGTCGTGTGGGGCGATGTTTTAGAGTTTTGTATTAAAGTTTATCACTTGTAACTGATCAAGTATTACAAAGCTGTGTTCATTCTTTTCTTCAACAAGATTGTCAACATTATCTGCCAAGTAGAGTGGTTGAGAGAAGTATTGTAGAAACGTATCAGAGTTGGTTTGATAAATCCTTCCAGTACAAGACTTTCCTTATTTGGGCTTCCAATGTGTTACCGGACTCCGCCCGTAAGTGGTTACACCGGGAATGACAAGTCATCTTCGGCGAGGCGGTATCGTTGGCAAAGGAAGGAAAGACATAGCATAGTCCAGTTTAAAATCTTGCTCCAGAAATGTCTACCATACCCTGCTCCTGCATGGAGTGCAGCCACTAAACTGTAGGAGGCACATGGATGTTGTCCTGGAGATGTGTGGTTGTGATGATATTGTTCAAACCACCAACAACCAGTTCTCAAGGTTTCGTGAGCTAATAGTCGTCAGTGGAAGTGTGTCATTGTAAATGTCTTCCTTATATGTACAATGGATCACAAAAGTATCGGTACACAGGGGGTCCCAGGCTGACCTTCACACAACTGGTCATGTTGTGGTATGCCTGGCTCTGTGTGTGTGTGTGTGTGTGGCGGGTTGGTATGCCTGGCTCTGTGTGTGTGTGTGTGTGTGTGTGTGTGGCGGGTTGGTATGCCTGGCTCTGTGTGTGTGTGTGTGTGTGTGTGGCGGGTTGGTATGCCTGGCTCTGTGTGTGTGTGTGTGTGTGGCTGGTTCAGAAGGCGTGAACCACTGGGGTGATGGTTCACAAGGTCGTTCATGGAAGCCTAACAAAGCGATGGTCGGGCAGCAGTATCCTGCTTGTGTCAGGTATAATGGACACGTCACAGTCAACACATGCATGAAGCGGGCTACAACGTTTGTGATGACGCTTGGTCTCCACCACCACAACACACCACCACCACCACCACCACCAGCAAGGTGGATACATGCAGACATTGGTGCTATGTGCCACGCACGGCTCGGCTCCTCCACCACCCATGATGATGATGATGACTGACCAGATCAATAATGTGATGACATGATAAATAATCTTGATGATAGATTATGTTGCTATCATATATAGTTACATAATAGTGAAATATGTAAATAATGTTGATATATTATTTTATAATTAGATATGATTACTTAACAGTGAAATATGTAGATAATGTTGATAGATTATATTATTGTCATATATGGTTACATAATAGTGAAATATATAGAAAATGTTGATAGATTATGTTACAATCATATATAGTTACATAATGGTGCAAGAGGTGAAAAAGAGGGCAAATGAGCGTTGGGATGAGAGAATATCATTATATTTTAGAAAAAATAAAAAGATGTTTTAGAAGGAGGAAAATAAAGCTCGTAAAATAAGAAAACAAATGGGAACATCGGTGAAGGGGGTTAATGGGAAGGTAATAAGTAGTGGTGATGTGACGAGATGGAATGAGTATTTTGAAGGTTTGTTGAATGTGTTAGATGACAGAGTGGTAGATATAGGGTGTTTTGGTCGAGTTGGTGTGCAAAGTGAGAGGGTTAGGGAGAATGGTTTGGTAAACAGAGAAGAGGTAGTGAAAGCTTTGCGGAAGATGAAAGCCGGCAAGGCTGCGGGCTTGGATAGTATTGCAGTAGAATGTATTAAAAAGGGGGGTGACTGTGCTGTTGACTGGTTAGTGAGGATATTCACTGTATGTCTGGCTCATGGTGAGGTGCCTGAGAATTGGCGGAATGCATGCATAGTGCAATTGTACATAGGCAAAAGGGATAAAGGTGAGTTGCTCAAATCAAAGAGGTATATGTTTGTTGAGTACTTCTGGGAAATTATATGGGAGAGTATTGATCGAGAGAGTAAAGGCATGTACAGAGCATCAGACTGGGGAAGAGCAGTATGGTTTCAGAAGTGGTAGAAGTTGTGTGGATCAGGTGTTTGCTTTGAAGAATGTATATGAGAAATACTGAGAATAACAAATGGAGTTGTATGTAGTATTTATGGATGTGGAGAAGGCATATGATAGAGTTAATAGAGATGCTCTGTGGAAGGTATCAGGAGTATATGGTGTGGGAAGCAAGTTGCTAGAAGAAGTGAAATTCTTTCATCGAGGATGTAAGGCATGTGTACGAGTAGGAAGAGAGGAAAGTGATTGGTTCCCAGTGAATATCGGGCTGTGGCAGAGGTGCGTGATGTCTCCATGGTTGTTTAAATTGTTTATGGATGGAGTTTTTAGTGAGGCGAATACAAGAGTTTTGAAGAGAGGGGCAAGTATGCAGTCTGTTGTGGATGAGAGGGCTTGGGAAGTGAGTCAGATGTTGTTGGCTGATGATACAGTGCTGTTGGCTGATTCGGGTGAGAAACTGCAGAAGCTGGTGACTGAGTTTGGTAAAGTGTGTGAAAGAAGAAAGCGGAGAGTGAACTTTAATAAGATCAAGGTTTTTATGTACAGTAGGGTTGAGGGACAAGTCAAGTGGGAGGTAAGTTTGAATGGAGGAAAACTGGAGAAAGTGAAATGTTTTAGATATCTGGGAGTGGATTTAGCAGCGAATAGAACCAGGGTAGCATAAGTGAGTCATAGGGTGGGTGAGGGGGCGAATGTTCTGGAAGCATTGAAGAGTGTGTGGAAGGTGAGAACATTATCTCGGAAAGGAAAAATGGGTATGTTTGAAGGAATAGAGGTCCCAGCAATGTTATATGATTGCGAGGCGTGAGCTATAGATAGGGTTGTGAGTAGGAGGGTGGATGTGTCGGTGTTGAGATGTTTGAGGACAATATGCGGTGTGAGGTGGTTTGATCGAGTAAGTATTGAAAGAGTAAGAGAGATGTGTGGTAATAAAAAGAGTGTGGTTGAGAGAGCAGAATAGGGGGTATTGAAATAGTTTGGTTACATGAAGAAAATGATTGAGGAAAGATTGACAAAGAGGATATATGTGTCAGAGGTGGAGTGAACGAGGAGAAGTGTGAGACCAAACTGGAGGTGGAAAGATGGAGTGAAAAAGATTCTGAACGATCGGGGCCTGAACATGCAGGAGGGTTAAAGGCCTGCGAGGAATAGAGTGAATTGGAACGATGTGGTATACCGAGGTCGACGTGCTGTCAGTGGATTGAACCAGGGCATGTGAAGCGTCTGGGGTAAACCATGGGAAGTTTTGTGGGGCCTGGATGTGGAAAGAGAGCTGTGGTTTTGGTGCATCGTACATGACAGCTAGAGACTGAGCGTGAACGAATGTGTCCTTTGTTGTCTTTTCCTAGCGATACCTTGCACGCGTGCGGGGGGAGGGAGTGTTATTTCATGTGTGGCGGGGTGGCGACGAGAATGAATAAAGGCAGTAAGTATGAGTTATGTACACACACACACACACACACACACACACATATACATATATATATGTATATATATATATATATATATATATATATATATATATATATATATATATATATATATATATATATATATATATATATATATATATATATATATATATATATATTGTTTAAGTTTGAGAAGTTTTAACAGTTAAAGTCATGAAGTGTATAATGTAGGTCCAACACTGGGAGCATGTAGTACATTTTGACTTTTATCATCATCATGGGTACAACATTGGTAAACTAATGGCTATGTACAACTTCAATAACCTAATTTCTCATTATGTGTCTTATTCATACACAATCCTCGGGTACAAAACCTGAGGTATGTTTAAGTTTCCTAAACTTTAAACTCAGAAAGACAAAGAAATACTATAAAAGACTATGCATATATCAACCCATGAGTAGATATATGTATACGTGTGTTATATACTGAAAAATGTTGCTGAAGTCTTACAAAATCTGGCGCAAACATAATGGTTGTTATGATTTGCTTATAATAGATATATATTGTGAAGCATCTTAATGATTGTTTACAACCAATACCTTTGAGCAAGTATCATTATAATTATAAGAAATTGAAAAAAGGCGTTAAAAAGATAAGGCTTCCTGAGTACAAACTATAGACTATATTCTCTTTTGGATGTCAAAAAGAAAAAACAGCAAGAGTTAGTTAACGACAGCATTATTTCATCTTTTAACAAAATATTCATTTAAACGTCGCTTTTCTCTCATCATTTCTTATATTTATTTCCAACAAATGTCTTGTATCTAACATAAAGATTTGGTATAGGTATTTCCTGAACGTTTTCTGGCGACGCGTTGTATAACTTCATTTTGCGTAGTGAATCATGTATTACCAAGCTGTCTATCCACACAGGTGTTAAACGTCCAGGGTAAAGATATCTCCAAGAAATGTCTACCTAACATATATATATGTCTTCGATGAATATTTATAAAAAGTTTTCCTGAGGGACAATACCTAAGACTTTCGTATTAAAGTTGATCAGTTGTAAGTGATCAAGCATTACAAAGGTGTGTCCATTGCCACAGGTGCTACTGATCCCGGGTCAAGGTATTTCACCATCTTTGTATCTTTAACCTTTCTAGTTATAGATGATTCATCCATGATTCCATTCTTACAATGGATATTCAATGTTAGTAATTCTGTTTAGTCTTATCATGGCATTAATCAGCTAAAGTGCAGAATACGTCATTGTAACCAGACACTCTATTCTGCTTGACACAATATGCTGTGTACAAGAGATGTTACCGAGCTCCACCCGTTCTGTAACACGTAAGTTTATATGTTTATCTTTAAATTTAATGGCGATCAACAGGTAATGACCACTGAACCACATATCTTTAAATTTAATGGCTATCAACAGGTAATGATCACTGAACCACATATCTTTAAATTTAATGGCTATCAACAGGTAATGATCACTGAACCACATATCTTTAAATCTAATGGCTATCAACAGGTAATGATCACTGAACCACATATCTTTAAGTTTGATGGCTATTAACAGGTAATGATCACTGAACCACATATCTGTAAATTTAATGGCTATTAACAGGCAATGATCACTGAACCACAGTCTGTTACATACGTCAAATTATTCGAATCATAAAGTTTGCAACATGATATCATGTTGACCTTACTGGCTTAGGTCACCCAGCCATAATCCGCACCATACATACGTCAGACAGTAACATCAGTTGTATAACAGGATGTATATATGTTGTTGGATTTAAGGGCTATCAGCTTGTGGTCATGAAGCCAGAATGTGAACCATAAGTTCAACATATAATGATCGTCCAGGTCCAGCTGGTAGCTGCATATGAAGCTATGAATGTCTGTCTTCATTACTGACGACGTAGAGGGAAGGGTTTGGGGAGCAAAGGAATTCGGGAGGAGTATTTTGGGGGGTTCTCGGGAGTGTGATGAGTAGGGACACAAAAATAGTCCTTCTCAGGAGGAGGGTAACAGGTCCTGAGGCTCAGCCCAGGTGATGGTGTGAACAGTATTATTATTATTACCACACATCACCAGCACACCTTTGATGGCGCTCCTACACCTTCGTATTATTATTACCACACATCACCAGCACACCTTTGATGGCGCTCCTACACCTTCGTATTATTATTACCACACATCACTAGCACACCTTTGATGGCGCTCCTACACCTTCGTATTATTATTACCACACATCACCAGCACACCTTTGATGGCGCTCCTACACCTTCGTATTATTATTACCACACATCACTAGCACACCTTTGATGGCACTCCTACACCTTCGTATTATTATTATCACACATCACCAGCACACCTTTGATGACACTCCTACACCTTCGTATTATTATTACCACACATCACCAGCACATCTTTGATGACACTCCTACACCTTCGTATTATTATTACCACACATCACCAGCACATCTTTGATGGCGCTCCTACATCTTGGTGGCTGCTGCACTCTACACAGGAGCAGGGGATGATGGCACATATCTATGAAGCAAAAAGGTTTTCCATGAGACTGTGCTATTTCTTCCCTTCCCTGGTCGATGATACAGCCTTTCCCCAAGGTTACTTGTCATTCCTGGTGTAACGACTTATGGGTTGAGCCCGGTAACACCTTCTTAATAATAGTATGTGACAGAGTGGAGTGACCAGGATGAAAAGCGTGTTCTGCACCTCAACTGACTGATTATATGATAAGAATAAAGAGAATTACACACATAAATGTCACTTGCAAGGATCAAGCCAGAGATGAAGCATAGATAACTAGAAGGGTTAAGGAAACAAAAATTGTAAAATACCTTTACCTGGGATCAGTAGCACCTGTGGCAATGGAAACACCTTTGTAATGCTTGATCACTTACAACTGATCAACTTTAATACGAAAGTCTTAGGTATTGTCCCTCAGGAAAACTTTTTATAAATATTTATAAAACACATATATATGTTAGATATACACTATCTCTAGAATATATCTTTACCTGGGACGTGTAACACGTGTGTGGATAGACACACCTTTGTAATGCTTGATCACTTACAACTGATCAACTTTAATACCAAAGTCTTAGGTATTGTCCCTCAGGAAAACTTTTTATAAATATCTATAAAACACATATATATGTTAGATATACACTATCTCTAGAATATATCTTTACCTGGGACGTGTAACACTTGTGTGGATAGACACAGCTTTGTAATGCATGATCCATTACACTAAATTATATCTTCACTATACCCTCTTCTTCACTACACACTACACTACTTCCACCATACCATCATCATTGTACTCTCTGATGTTCACTAAAAATAATTTTTATCTTCACTACATAATCATTTCATATAAACTTTAATCTTTAATAACCCTTATCTCTACTACATTCGTATCTTCACTACATTCGTATCTTCACTACAACCTATCTTGACAATATCCTTATCATCACTGTACTCTTCCTCACTACACTCTCATCTTAACATCATCCTTCTGTTTACCGAACTTAGTTCAAAGTCTGACTTGAACGTAGCTTTGTAAAGTTTGTGTTTCTCATTGTGTTACTCCCTTATTATCATTGTAAAGGCAATTGTCACTACTTTAACTAAACCCTCATCGTCACTACACTCTCATCATTATCATTACTTCTTGATGTTCAATACAAAATTTTAACATATATATTTATCTTCACTACAGAATAATTTTCATTGCACCTTAATCTTCATTACTCCTTGTTTCAGCTACATTCGTATCTTCCACTCATTCTTATATCTTATATTAGTTACATCTTTACAATATCTTTATATCTTCTCTGTTCCGTCTTTTGAAAAATTGAAAATGAGAGTAAAGAATTTCCGGCCTTCTGCTCCCTACCCTTTTAGTCGCCTTGTACGCCACGCAGGGAATACGTGGGAAGTATTCTTTCTTCCCTATCCCCAGGGATAACAGCATCTGGTGTTCCCAGACGGTCACCCATCCAAGTACTAACCAGACCCAACGTTGCTTAACTTCCCTGATCGGACGATATATATATATATATATATATATATATATATATATATATATATATATATATATATATATATATATATATATATATATATATATATATATATATACATATATATATATATATATATACACACAAAACTGAAAACAATGAATTTCCCAAATAAAGAATGGAGGCGCCGGGGTTTGAACCCGGGTCCTCTCGCATGCCAAGCGAGTGCTCTACCACTGAGCTACGCCCCCAAGAACATATTTTGTGACATAGTATTATATGAAGTACTGAGATTACCACGGCAAAATACTGTTTGACCGACCGTTGCCGACTTGCCGGCAAAATAACCACAGGGTAAATCTCCATGTTGCTGTCGTGTTTTCCTCTCAATTTTCCACGAAGAAATGAGTTTTACTTTTTTATTGTCGTTGCGATAGACTGGAACTAAGCAATAGACTGGAACTAAGCAATAGACTGGAACTAAGCAATAGACTGGAACTAAGCTGACCTGGTATGAGGTCAGAGCCCTCATTATCATCCCTGCTAACTACCGGAAGCAGATTAAGTCGTTCCACAACCGATGTCCGGCCCATGTTAACTCTGATGTGCCCAGCAGTTGGAGGAGGATCGCCAGAAGCTTCTGGAAGATTTCAAGGACGTCTTGGTGGACCTGACCCTTTCAGATAAGGTCGAAAACCCCAATTTATTGTGAAGATCTTCACTATAACGTTGGACGAACATACTGAATGTTGCACACATGTGATGCGGACAAAATGAAAAAAGAAAAAGACAAAAACTATGTCTGGTGTGGGTCTCGAACCCACGACCTTGAGTGTGTGAGACTCACGCTCTACCACTGAGCTAACCAGACAATAGAAAATACGTCTGTTTCTTCAATTTGAATTAATGAAAATCTTTGCGAGGTAGCGTTAAGAAAAGAGAGATGTCTTTGACGAAATTTATCATTGTCATTATTATTAATATTTCTGTTATTATCATTATCATTATTATTATTATTGTTATTATTATTATTATTATTATTATTATTATTATTACTATTTTATTATTATTATTACTTTATTATTATCATTATTATCATCATTATTATTATTATCATTATTATCATCATTGTTATCATTATTATTAGTATCATTATCATTATTATCATTATCATCATTATTATCATCATTATTATCATCATTATTATTATTATCATTATTATCATTATTGTTATCGTTATATTATATCATTATCATTATTATCATTATCATCATTATTAGCATCATCATTATTATTATGTATCATTATTATCATCATCATTATCATTATTATTATTAATATTATTATCATTAGTATCAATATTATCATTATTGTAATCATTATGATTATTATTATCATTAAGTATAATATATCTGCTACTGAAGGATACAATATGGTGGTTATCAAGTGGGAAGTTAGATATGGTATGGATTGTCACTTCACGTGTAGGTTAGTAGAAAATATATTATGTACCTAACGTGTGTTGTTGGGCATTATAATCGTCCGATAATGATAATGATTAAATCTTATTTCCTGATCTTATCAGTTTTAAAACCAGATATATGAAATATCTTTCGTTGACCATATTTTTGTGTATAGTTCAGTATGTACATGTGTGGTCTTAAGATTTAGGTGACTAAGTATTGGAATTCACTGGCAGGTGTGGTACACATTATCACCGAGCCTGAGTCTCAAAGATCAAGGTCATGGGTTCGAATCTCCAACATTCAGTGTGTTCATCCAACGTTATAGTGAAGATCTTGACGATGAATTAGGATTTTGACATTATCTGAAAGAGTTCGGTCAAAGATCAGTAATTTTAAGAGTTTAGTGAGATATTATTGAAGTGGAGAGTGTAGTGGAAACATCGAAGCTGACTAGTTTGAAATCAAAATTAGCATTGATATTGTTTAGCTTGTTGACTAAATGTATATTGTTCATGATATTAGAATTTGACACCTTACCTACTAAATGGTTTGATAAAGAAACTAACCATTTTGATAATCTATATGTGATGGAGCCTACTGAACTCACTAAAGGTCTTGCTGGAAAATTCTGTTTATGTGTTTTGATAAGTCCATACATCTATGGGCATGAAAGGGACAAAGATGACAAACTTTGATAAGAAAACCATTAACTTTCAACAGCACCTTCATTTCTTTATTGAAATGGGAATTAACTGCTTCTAAGGGATTTTTACTGAGTTTAGAATATGTTGTGTCATCATTTAAAAGAAAATTCAATTTAGATAAAAAGTTACTTTGCCTAAATTCACAACAGTGTTAGCCTTATCTACTTTAGTAATATTTATATCCTTGTCTTCTTTTAAGGTGTTAATAGCTCTTATAAATCTTTTAGGGCAACTAGATTCCACTGGTTTTGACAAACTGGCATACACTAAATCTTACAGATATTAATTTCATCAATATTTGAATTACTGTATTTCTCTGAATTACAAAGAGACTATGTGACATCTACACAGATGGCTTCCCTGTTAGAGCACACAAAACTTAATCCAGGCCCTAATGCACACAAGGAATCTTTATCTAGTTCTTTATCAGACAGGTTTATCACAAAAGAAGGGTTTGTGTTCTTACTCCAGTCGCTGTTATTAATAAGATGGTCCAACTTACAATTTAGTGTCATTTTGTAGCCTATTGCTTTCATTCCTTAATCTATCATAGCAATAAGCCAACATCCGGTTCTTCCAATATGTCGGTATTGCCATTTGAAAGGCAAGTTTCTTCTCTCTTGTAATGCGAAAAGTCGCCTCCATTGCAAGTTTCTTTACTTCAATGTGTTTCTTTAAAATGACGTTTTGGAATTGGTGAAATGGTCGACCAGACAGCTGCAACAATCGTTGAGGTAGGACACATCTTGGCATCACTTATTCATCAAGGCATTTCCTTTCCAATATATATATATATATATATTCTTTCATACTATTTCCCATTTCCCGTGTTAGTGGTTGGTGATGAATGTTTAGTGAAGATAAGGATATAGTGAAGATAGTGGTTAGTGAAGGTGAATGTTTTGTCAAGATAAGGATATAGTGAAGATAGTAATACAATGAAGACTGCATGGAAGGAGCTACAAGCTATTTATGTGTATTCATCCGAGACATGATAACACCTTTGGATTTCCCACGTAGGATGGTAAAAGATATCTGAAATAGTAGTGTTGGGTAATTCTATCTTTTACATTGTTTCATCCATGAAACGTGTAGCTATAAAATGAATAGATATATTTACTCTGATGCATTTCGTTATTCAGCAAGGTTTATCATACATAAATGCAGTCAACAACTACACTTGGTAGAACTTGTCGGTACAGTGGCAAGTGTGAGGTAAGTCTGGGGTACAGTGGTAAGTGTGAGCGAAGTCTTGGGTACGGTGGGAAGTGTGAGGGAAGTCTTGGGTACAGGGGGAAGTGTGAGGGAAGTCTTATATTATGATATTGAGGGAAATCATGAGTAATGCAAGAGCTAATTAGGTACTCAAGATAGTATTTTTTATATTTTATGATATTTATAATCCTTTAGTACAAGTCTTGGGTACAGTGGGAAGTGTGAGGGAAGTCTTATATTATGATATTGAGGGAAATCATGAGTAATGCAAGAGCTAATTAGGTACTCAAGATAGTATTTTTTATATTTTATGATATTTATAATCCTTTAGTACAAGTCTTGGGTACAGTGGGAAGTGTGAGGGAAGTCTTATATTATGATATTGAGGGAAATCATGAGTAATGCAAGAGATAATGAGGTACTCAAGATAGTATATTTTATATTATTCTTTGTATTTTATGATATTTATAATCCTTTAGTACAAGAAAATGATAATTAAGGCTATGATATTTACAATGTTTACTGTTAGGGAGGTGCTCACTCTTGGGTAGGAGTGGCTCTCAAATGAGGTGGGGAAGGTCTGTCTCTCCCACTGTTCATATACAGTTGTGCGATGAAGTCCAGTTTGTTGATGATGTCCTGGAGTGATGGGCGGGCCAGAGGGTCGTGCTGCATTGCCTGGATCTGAAGGTCCAGCAGATGATCCTGGAGGTCGACATCTTTAGCGGCTGTGGTCAGGACCATTCCGATGAGAAAGCCCAGGGAGTAGACGTCGCTGGCCGGGGTCAGGGGCTGCCAGGCCTGCATCTCAGGGGAATACCAAGTCTCTTTGTGGTCGCCGCTGCCAATCCTCAGCACTTGGCCCACTCTCCTACTCAGGCCGAAGTCGATGATGTGGATGTCGGCTTCTGGAGCGATCCCCGTCGTTATGTTATCGACCTTGAGGTCGTTGTGGAGGATGCCCTTATCATGGATTTCTTGGAGTTTCTGGGCGATAATGGAGAGGGTCTGGACGAGCTGGAGGTCGGTGCAGGTGCGGATATATTGGTGGTACGTGCTGCCAGTGAAGGTCATCACCAACTGGGCCCTGTCGAGGCTCAGCCCGCGCACTTCGGGGGCACCTCCGGCTCCGGCGAGCTCCCGCTGGACCCGCATCTCGTGGACCAGGTCGCAGATGTTTTCCAAGCAGAAGGTCTTCATGACCATCTGTTTTCCATTGAAGATGACCTCTCCCACCAGCCCGTTGGCGCCCTTGCCCAGTATCCTGATGCGTTGGATGGAGTCTTTCCCGGGTTGTATGATGAGGGCGCGCTCCTCCTCCACGAGGCAGTGTGTAAATATATATTGCACTGGGTCCGAACAGCAGGAGCAGCCGTTATCTTGACTGCTATGATGACTGGGGTTGGTGTACAGAGTGGAGCACACCTGCCCCTGTTCGTGCACGGCCTGACCCTCGATGAATTCTGAATGGCTTGTCATTTTGCATAGTGTTGGGTAGGAGATAGAGTCATCACAGTTGCTTAATGTTGGGTCGGAGCTATTATCTACGCTGCTTAATGTTGGGTCGGAGCTACTATCTAAGCTGCTTAATGTTGGGTAGGAGCTACTATCTAAGCTGCTTAATGTTGGGTAGGAGCTACTATCTAAGCTGCTTAATGTTGGGTAGGAGCTACTATCTACGCTGCTTAATGTTGGGTAGGAGCTATTATCTAAGCTGCTTAATGTTGGGTAGGAGCTACTATCTACGCTGCTTAATGTTGGGTCGGAGCTACTATCTAAGTTGCTTAATGTTGGGTAGGAGCTACTATCTAAGCTGCTTAATGTTGGGTCGGAGCTACTATCTACGCTGCTTAATGTTGGGTAGGAGCTATTATCTAAGCTGCTTAATGTTGGGTAGGAGCTACTATCTACGCTGCTTAATGTTGGGTAGGAGCTACTATCTAAGGTGCCTAATGTTGGGTAGGAGCTACTATCTAAGGTGCCTAATGTTGGGTAGGAGCTATTATCTAAGCTGCTTAATGTTGGGTAGGAGCTACTATCTACGCTGCTTAATGTTGGGTAGGAGCTACTATCTAAGCTGCTTAATGTTGGGTAGGAGCTACTATCTAAGGTGCCTAATGTTGGGTAGGAGGTCCTGTCGTCTTGGTTTCTTCTCTGTCTTGCTGCCCTCCTTGCAGCAAAGCGGCTTGCAGCCCACTGGTTGGCATCAACTCTTTCTCTTTCAGCTGCCGCCTTGCGTACCTATGCCACGCGATTTTCTCTTCTCACTTCTTGTTGGTGCACAGGTACCACCACACTAGGAGCTCTCCTACCCCTCCCGCGCTCACGTCGCATCTATCGCCACACTCTTGCGTTTTCTCGTTCTTCCCTTTTTGCTCTTTCACGCACCTCAACTAATCGTCTAACTCTTTGTTGAGGGTCCATTGATTATCTTTTGAATTACTCTTGCACGATGTTATACAGCTGCAGAATGTTATACTAGATGGCAATTAAAGTGAAGATTGAACAGTATCCTTGATGGTTTCCACTTGTAGTGAATATAAAGATTGAGTAGTATCATTGATTTCAATCTGAAGTAAAGGTATAACGAGCTTGTATCACTGATAACCCGCTACAGTAAGTGTAAAATTTGACCAGTAGAGATGATTGTTACTGTATTGATAACGCTGTATGTGTGTGTGTGTGTGTGTGTGTGTGTGTGTGTGTGTGTGTGTGTGTGTTCTGTGTTGTGTGTGTGTGTGTGTGTGCGTGTGTGTGTGTGTGTGTGTTTGTGTCTGTGGAAAGAGATCTATGAACCTCACCCCTAATGATAAGGCCAAAGGTCAGTGTAACTGACGGTGAAGTGATGAGGGCCTTAATTACGATGATGAAGGTCTTGTTAGGGTATAGTTGATGATGGCCTTTCCAGGTAGAATAAGGGCAATGGTATTGTCAGCATGATGGTGCAGTGAAGAATATAGTGAACACAAAACAATCCAATCTCATTGAAAATGATATTTTGTAGCTTTGGGTGTAGTGAAGATAAGGATATATTGAAGATAGTGGTTAGTGATGAATGTTTATTGAAGATAAGGATATAGTGAAGATAGTGGTTAGTGAAGGTGAAGGTTTAGTGAAGATAAGGAGATAGTGAAGACAGTGGTTAGTGATGAATGTTTAGTGTAGATAAGGATATAGTGAAGATAGTGGTTAGTGAAGGTGAAATGTTTATTGAAGATAAGGATATAGTGAAGATAGTGGTTAGTGAAGGTGAATGTATAGTGAAGATAAGGAGATAGTGAAGATAGTGGTTGGTGATGAATGTTTAGTGAAGATAAGGATATAGTGAAGATAGTGGTTAGTGAAGGTGAATGTTTTGTCAAGATAAGGATATAGTGAAGATGGTAATACAATGAAGACTGCATGGAAGGAGCTACAAGCGTAATATACAGTATTGATGAAACTTATCTATCTATATACCTATATAAATATCGCTCTATCAATCTATCAATCTAACTATGTATCTATCTATCTATCTTTATCTGAAAGTCAACAATAATGAAATCATTGATATATGAAGTATAACAATGTCCTCTCAATGGCAATTATCTCACCAGAATCTTCTAGAACCTTCCAGAAAACTATGAACTCTGCAGGCAAGGAGGGAAGAATGGTCTCTGGCTATTGATAAAACCATTTTTTTTTTTTTTTTTTCAAAAGAAGGAACAGAGAATTGGGCCAGGTGAGGGTATTCCCTCAAAGGCCCAGACCTCTGTTCTTAACGCTACCTCGCTAATGCGGGAAATGGCGAATAGTTTGAAAGAAAAAGAAGAAATATGTTTACATATACATTTTTATGTATATATATGAATGTATATATAACGTACAGAATAATGCGGCCATCATCAGTATCGAAGAAAACTGAAAAGATGAGGTCCCACCGAGATTCGAACTCGGATTGCTGGATCCAGAGTCCAGAGTGCTAACCCTTACACCATGGGACCTGATAAGAAAAGATGTGATTTCATCTAAATGTTTTACATATAATCAACCAGAGGCCATTCCTCCCTCCCTGCCTGCAGGGTTCAAGGTTTTCTAGAAGGTTCTCGAAGATTCTGGTAAGATCATTACCTTTGAGAGGTCGTCGTTAGGTAACAGTCAGGTTCACTCTATGGTTGGTGTTTGTAGTTGGTTGTCCGAGGATGTTGTTATATTTGATCAATTTTGTAATTGTTGACTTTCAGGTAGGAAGTACTCATTTACGATGCATCCTTGTACTCACAACAACCTTATGAGTCACTTCAAGATTTATCTTCACTACAACTTTATCTTCACTACACTATTAAGGCTGAAGTCAATGGTCACATTCACTACAATCTCAACACAACTGGTCTTATACCTAACCCATATTATCACTACATCCATGTACATGTATTTCTTGCAGAATAACGCAGATATCAATGATTTCTGTGAAAGTTGACATATACAGCCTTACGTATCTATCGATCTGTCTAATATCTGTTTTTTAACTATCTATCTATCGATCTATCTATCTATCTATCTCTCTAAATCAGAAAGTCAACAACAATATCATTAATGATACGTATAACTACGTCCTCTCAATGACAGTTCCTACCCAGAATTTTCGAGAACCTTCTAGAAAACCTTGAACCCTGCAGGCAGGGAGGGAGGAATGGCCTCTGGTTGATTATATGTAAAACATTTAGATGAAATCACATCTTTTCTTATCAGGTCCCATGGTGTAAGGGTTAGCACTCTGGACTCTAAATCCAGCAATCCGAGTTCGAATCTCGGTGGGACCTCACCTTTTCAGTTTTCTTAGAAACTGATGATGGAACTGAGCCATATAGTTGACCTGCGATGGACATATATTTCTTACGGCCCACAATTTTATTCAAATATGAAGATCTCACGGCAGAGAGGAAACGTGTGATATTCAAAATCAAAAGCCGCAATTGACCTCATGGTAATGGTCGACATGTTTGCAGACAGATGACACAGACATGTGAGAAGTTAGACAAATATGGACGTTCCTGGTTGCTGTATAGCCTAGGTTTATTATCACTTGTAATGAAGGAGAAATGTTGCACATTATTCCACACCTTTTTACTTAGGCTAGGCTAGGCTAAGATGACTAGGGTCCATAACGTAACAGAGCTGGGAAATACATCATATCGGATCTGTATTTGTGCAAAATGGCGCATGTTTGTGGAAGTGATTTACGCAATGCCGGAGAGAATCCACCTTCACCAGAAATAATGTCTCAGACCATACAATATATGTTGTTGGACGACCAGGGGACATTAGACCAATATATTCCTGTAGTATACTGCTGTTCCCAAACACGCAGCAAGACATTCGTAAAAGCGTTAAACTGAACATTTCCATCGGTTTTCATATCTTTAATTACTTAAACCAGTTCCAACAGATGGAAAAAATCATTTGAAAAATCAGAAATTATTTGCCTATAAAAAGCATTTTGATCGATCGTACCAAATATTCAATTATTTCTGTACCCGACAAAATATTCAGTCACTCCTATATCCGACATTTTTCCTGCTGGCTGGTGCCGTTAAAGTCATATGGTAATTTACCGCAATTAGATTATAGATATATTCATCTATATGGAATGGCTCAGCGTGAGAAAACATATATATTTTCACTAAATCCTCCTCTTCACTACACTCCCATCTTCACTACATAGTTCTAACACAACATCTTGACTACACCATTGTATGACCACATTATCAAATTGTGTTCGTATCTTCACCACAGCCTCGACAAAATTGATGTTTTCTTTACACATCAGGGTAGATGGCCATCTTTATGATGACAGAGAACACACATAACATATTAAACCACTTATCTTTAGTCACTTTAATCTAATTTCTGCTGATAAAAATGAATTATAATGACAATCCTTGCGTTCTGTGATGGGACTATGTACGGGTGAAGGAACTATTGTTAGGCACATGTATTAAACTATTGAGAAATAAACTTAACTGTATTAAAGTATTGACTTCACTATATTAGACTTCTCTATATTAAGCTATGCCAGGATATGATCAGTTCCCAGGTTATATAAGGGCGGGAGCCGGGACCGAGAGCATCATTTGAGCTGTGACCTCTGTCGAGTGAACATCTCTGTTCCGCCTTGCAAGCTCCCTCAACCTTTCCTCAGACACTTCAATATAATAATGTTCACCAAAGAGGTAGGACGATCCTCCTTTGTCCAGGAGATGGAATTTGAATATGTCCATGTATTTGACATGGGCTATGGCTGTGTGGACATGGAAGTAGAATACCCAGACGTGGAAGAGATGGATGGAGTGGAATTGGTGGAATACCCGGACGTGGAAGTCATGGATGGAGTGGAATTTGGCTGTGTAGATATGGAGGTGGAATACCCTGAAGTGGAATTGGAGGAAATGGAATATGGGTGAAGCTGGTATGAACGCCATATGGATTTGGTGAAGGTTGACCTCGTAATGTGTTGACGTAAAATAGGTCAACCACTGTGACCATGTGGCGGGGAGGGCCACATCCACAAACCACGAAGCGAGCCGCACCACGGAGAAGTATCCTGGCTCCATCCACGTACGAGAAACACCGCGGGATTGCCGTCATCCAGTACCCCTGCTATGCCTCCTACAAGAAGGCACTTCTTGCCAACGTGACACCACTTTCAGTCAACGGTCGCTCTGCAAAAGTGAAACCTCACCGTCCCACTGATGCTGACTAAGTGATCTCGCACACTCAAGTGGCACTGCAGCCCACACGCCCTACCAGACCCACCATCCATGAGGAAATGCAGCCCACCCCACTTGTCAGGCCCACCTTCAGGGAGACATGGCAGGTCTCAAGACCTGTCAGGCCCACCATTCAAGACCGACTTGGTCCCCCAACACATGTGAGGCCCAGCTTTTTAGACCGACTGGGACCACTAACACATGACATGTCCTACGTAACAGACCAACTGCCCTCCGCACCACGTACGGGCGTTAAAAGGCGTGTCAAGATGACACACGTTCCCCGTGCCAAAAGATTCAGTTGGTGAGGAACCTGAGTCCTTTCTTCCTGCTTGTGCTGCAGGAGAACACGGCCCTAGAGTGGACAATGGAGGTGTGTTTGTATTTGTGTTTGGGTTATCACTGAGGAACCAACACCAACACAACTTTAGTTTCGCCCCGACAAGGATTACGTTAATCTGGCGGAAGTCTGGCTTTCTCCCAGTAGTGGATGACACATAATATCTACGTAGGGACGTTGAAAAACAAAGAAAAAAAATGGGAACATTATCCCGCCCAAAAAAAATACATAAATTCACGGGGATAATTTCCTTCGTCTTCAAAGAAAAAATGAAACTCTTCCGACGCTACCGTGCCTTCCATAAAGCAACCCTCAAAGAAATCACTTTCTACACAATGTGCAAGGAGTCGGTTAGCCAATCTTCATATGGCTGGGGCTATTGTTCCCTCTGATTGATTAATTTTTCAAGATTAAGGAAAGTTATAATAAAAATATTGTATTGAGTTACTCCGTTGGCGTCAGGGTAAACACCCATCCCCCCCGAAGCTTGGTTACCTTTCCGTGGTGGGGGGGACTTCATGGACTGGGCAGTAGCAGCCATCGTTGGTTGCTTCTGTTCAATCCATGAACGAAAAACCAAGCATCTTGAACGTAATTGTCGTAGAAATTCACTTGGTGTCAAAACTGACGCGAAAGCGGTTGTCTCAATTTTGTCAGAAATGTTTGTGTGTTTCGGCCTGATGGCGGGAGTCGGTTTGGCGCTGTGGTCATGAGAGAATACGAGGGAGATTGGCAACCGTCCCAGAAGTAGCTACAGTGAGGCCCAGCACCTGTCCCTAATACTGTGGAAGGCACTCATGTAAGGTGTGCAGTGAGGTGCAGCAGTAACAAGGGAAACGGACAACCAAAACAGCAATCTTGATCATTAGGAGGCTATCCAATGCTCAGAGTAGATAAGGACGATTATTGTATGGCTTCGCTCAGAGGATGAAAATCTTAGCCGTGAAAATCAACAAGTAAAATAACTAGTAGTTAGTGGTAGTGAAGTGGAATTACCGTATTTCTGTGGTCTTAATAGTAAAACGAAACTTTTCGTTTTCTCCATCAATCTAGAGGTGTTGTAGACCACCATCTTTAAGGTTCTAAGGTAATGGTAACTACAAGGTTATGACCTCAGCAAATTTATGATGGAAAGTGCAGGAAATGTGGTAATGTATATAATATGAATTATATAGTTGCATAATAAATGTGTCTTAAAATTTAGTCTTCTCTTTGCCCGTTCATTAATTCAAATACAGGTAAGTTTTCTTTCTAACGAGGTGGGATAAGCTACGTCCACTCGGCTTATGAATGTGGTGACTTTCCCTTCATTACCACAATGGTGTGCTGAACTGAAGATGTAGAAATCCGTAGACGAAACTAATATAGGAAATCAATCTACATCAAAAATTGAACGTATGCATCTTTAGATGGACATAAAACAAACGAACGGAGGAGCACACTGGAGCAAATCAATTTCAATATCACCACTTAAAGTAGGCCTTTCAAGTAGTTGTGGCTTTAAAGCAAACTTTTTCTAGCCAAGGTTTAGTTAGCACCTAAACTAATCCCCACGACCTTACCTTAAGAAATATTTTCAGAAGGTACTGTCTGAACATATTTCTAAGGTAAGGTCATTTAGGTTTGGTTTGGATGCTACCCTAACCTAGGCTAGAAAAAGTTTCCTTTGCTTCAGAGCCCCAACTACGTGGACGGGCTACTGTTGATATTAAACAGTAATAGAAAGGTGATAAAACTGAGATGAAATTAATAAAAAAGATAGAATGGGTCAGTTGAAAGTTGAAGTATTTGCTAGATACAATTTTTGGCAGATCCAAATGCATCCTAAAGTCAGTCACTTAAATCACAATGCTGAATATTGTTTTAATTGTTGGAACTAGTTACAGGAAGTAAAAATGTCAAGCTTAAAGGGATGCCATTATAATAACTTCATATACGTGCATAGGATCTCTTAAACTTCTTTTCCCTGAAGTTGAATGGATTTAAGTAGTTTAATCTGCTCTCTAAATTTGTTTCTCAGTCCAGTAATCATCTTTGTAGATTACCTCAGTAATTTCTCCATTCAATGTCTTCCTTTCCAAATTAGTTGACGACCACAGCAGTACAATATCCAAGCTGGGATGACTATGTTTTGGGAAGGCGAGAGGTCAGGTTATGCAAGAATGTTGGAAATGGGTTCCATCAGTTTCTACCCTATCTACTCTAATAATTTTGGGTTATTAGAACTTAGAGATTTATGAGTAGATAATACAATATAGTTATCTTGGCAAGATATCCAACATGAGATTATAGTCATAATAACAATATAGTCACAAGGCCAATATATAGTCACCGGAATATTATATTTATCATGATAATGTATCACTTATGACAAAATATGCATGATTAAAAAATGACAATATAACACCTATAAAAGATATCACATTGCTAATATAGCCAAGGTGACGATACATACACGATAGTACTGTAACGAAAATAAGAAGATAGTCAAAATGACAACTTGGTCATAATGACAATATTGCCACTATGTATATATATTCTCCATAACACTATAGCTACACTGACAGTAAAGCTATCTTCACAAAAGCGTAAAATTGAAAATACAGCAAACGACAATATAGCCACCATGACAATACAGCCATCTTGACAATAAAGTCACGATATAAATCAATCGCCAGCACATTAGAAACGCGTTGAGAGTAATTTACAGACTTTATACATATCATGAAAATATAGCCCCCATGTCAATATATTTGCTATGACAATTTAACCATTATGATAATACAGTCACGTCGACAATGTATTCACTATGACAATAAAACTACCATGATCATATAACTGATATGACAATATAGTCAAAGCAAAAATATAGAAACATCAAACTTATATTCACAAATGCAATATAACCACCTGACAATATAGATACTATAAATGAATAGTCGCTTTGGGATCATAGCAAACATATAGACTCCAGGACAATATAGCCTTTGTGAAAGAACAGTGACTCAGACAGAATTTATCATTATAATATAGTCATAACATTATAGCTGTCATGTAATTGTAGTCACCATGACAAAATTATCACAATGAAATAAAACGGCATTACAAAATAGTTACCATAATCATACACCAATCATGATTATATAATCAGCAGGTTGACATAAACAATATCACAATGTAAAAACCATGACAATTTAAGTGACATGATGAGATGATATTCATTCACTTACACTTACAATACCAAATAAGCCGCCATGAGAATATTATTATCATGATAATATAATCACAACAATATTGTAGCTAATAACAAAATATATCCCGAACGACAAAATTAACCATAGCAATATAGCCATCAAGTTGATATAGCGACCAAGATAATGTAGCCAGGACGGCATTATATTGAAAATAACAATACAGCCACCATGCCAATGTCTTCACCATGACAATGTAGCTACCATGAAAATATAGTAACCTTGACTATGTAGCTACCATGATGTAATATTCAAACTGAAAAATATCTACAATAAGAGTTTAGCTGCCAAGACACTATATCTCCAAAACGTTATTATTGCCATCATTATAATATAACGCCAGAATAGAAATATATATACCTACTACTCGACAATATAGCTATTCTGACAATACTGCCAACATGAAAAGACAGTCACCTCCTTGTTATATAACAAAAATGGCAAATAGCCATCATGGCAATATAGTGACCTAACAATACAGCCACAAAGGCTATACATTTACCATAACAATGTAATGTTAATGACAATATAGCTAACATGACTATATAGTTACAATGACAATACAACCAACGTGACAATACAGATAACATGACAGTACCGTTTCTTACACAATATTTCCATCAATTCAACAAATTGAATGACAATATAGATATTATGGCAACACAGTCACCATGACAATACTACTCAGAAATGCAATACAATCGCCATAATACAATCATCCTACTATGAAAATATACAGCCACCATGGTAATATAGTTACCATAACAATGTAATCTTAATGACAATATAGCCAACATGACTGTATAGCCACGATGACAATACAACCACCATGACAATACAGATAACATGACATTACCGTCTCACTTTGCACACCACCTCGACCAGAACATCCTATATCTGCCACTCTATCATCAAACACATTCAACAAACATTCAAAATACTCACTCCATCTCCTTCTCACATCACGACTACTTGTTATCACCTCCCCAATAGCCCCCTTCACTGAACTTCCCATTTGTTTCCTTGTCTTGCGCACTTTATTTACCTCCTTCAAAAACATCTTTTTATTCTCCCTAAAATTCAATGATACTCTCTTACCCCAACTTTCATTTGCCCTCTTTTTCACCTCTTGCACCTTTCTCTTGACCTCCTGCCTCTTTCTTTCATACATCTCCCACTCATTTGCATTATTTCCCTGCAAAAGTCGTCCAAACGCCTCTCTCTTCTCTTTCACTAACAATCTTACTTCTTCATCCCACCACTCACTACCCTTTCTAATCTGCCCACCTCCCACGCTCCTCATGCCACAAGCATCTCTTGCGCAAGCCATCACTGCTTCCCTAAATACACCCTATTCCTCCCCCACAACCCTTACCTCCTTTGTTCTCACCTTATTCCATTCTGTACTCAGCCTCTCCTGGTACTTCCTCACACAAGGCTCCTTCCCAAGCTCACTTACTCTCTCTACTCTTTGCACCCCAACATTCTCTCTTCTTTTCTGAAAACCTCTACAAATCTTCACCTTCGCCTCCACAAGATAATGATCAGACATCCCTCCAGTTGCACCTCTCAGCATATTAACATCCAAAAGTCTCTCTTTCGCGCGCCTATCAACTAACACGTAATCCAATAACGCTCTCTGGCCGTCTCTCCTACTTACATACGTTTCATTATGTATATCTCTCTTTTTAAACCAGGTATTCCCAATCAACAATCCTTTTTCAGCACATAAATATACAAGTTCTTCACCATTTCCATTTACAACACTGAACACCCCATGTATTATTCCCTCAACTGCCACATTACTCACCTTTGCATTCAAATCATACATCACTATAACCCGGTCTCGTGCATCAAAACCACTAACACACTCTTTCAGCTGCTCCCAAAACACTTGCCTCTCATGATCTTTCTCATGCCCAGGTGCATATGCACCAATGATCACCCATCTCTCTCCATCAACTTTCAGTTTTACCCATATCAATCTAGAATTTACTTTCTTATACTCTATCACATACTCCCACAACTCCTGATTCAGGAGTAGTGCTACTCCTTCCCTTGCTCTTGTCCTCTCACTAACCCCTGACTTTACTCCCAAGGTATTCCCAGACCACTCTTCCCCTTTACCCTTGAGCTTCGTTTCACTCAGAGCCAAACCATCCAGGTTCCTTTCCGCAAACATACTACCTATCTCTCCTTTTTTCTCATCTTGGTTACATCCACACACATTTAGACACCCCAATCTGAGCCTTTGAGGAGGATGAGCACTCCCCGCGTGACTCCTTCTTCTGTTTCTCTTCTTAGAAAGTTAAAATACAAGGAGGGGAGGGTTTCTAGCCCCCCGCTCCCGTCCCCTTTAATCGCCTACGACACGTGAGGAATGCGTGGGAAGTATTCTTTTTCCCCTATCCCCGGGGATAAATATGATATGTATGGCAATATATTCAGTCACTCCTATATCCGACATTTTTCCTGCTGGCTGGTGCCGTTAAAGTCATATGGTAATTCACCGCAATTAGAGGGGACACAGTCTCAGTTAAGTTGGTGAATGTTGGTTTGCGGCTGGGGTGTGTGATATCTCCATGGTTGTTTAATTTGTTTATGGATGGGGCTGTTTGGGAGGAGAATGCAAGAGTTTTGGAAAGATGTGCAACTATGCAGTCTGTTGTGGATGAGGGAGCTTGGGAAGTGAGTCAGTTGTTGTTCGCTGACGATACAGCACTGGTGGATGATTCGGGTGAGAAATTGCAGAAGCTGGTTACTGAGTTTGGTAAAGTGTGTGAAAGAAGAAAGCTGAAAGTAAATGTGAATACGAGCGAGGTTATTAGGTACAGTAGGGTTGAGGGTCAAGTCAATTGTGAGGTAAGATTGAATGGAGAAAAACTGGAGGAAGTGAAGTGTTTTAGATATCAGTGAGTGGATTTGGCAGCGGATGCAGCCATGGAAGTGGGAGTGAATCATAGGGTGGGGAAGGGGGCGAAAATTCTGGGAGCGTTGAAGAATGTGTGGAAGTCAGGAACGTTATCTTGGAAAGCAAAAATGGGTATGTTTGAAGGAATAGTGGTTCCAGCAATATCATATGGTTGGGAGGCGTGGGCTATAGATAGAGTTGTGCGGAGGAGGGTGGATGTGCTGGAAATGAGATGTTTGAGGACAATATGTGGTATGAGGTGGTTTGATCGAGTAAGTAATGAAAGGGTAAGAGAGGTGTATCGTAACAAAATGAGTATGGTTGAGAGCGCAGAAGGGGGTGTTTTGAAATGGTTTGACCACATGAAGAGAATGAGTGAGGAAAGTTTGACAAAGAGGATATATGCGTCAGAGGTAGAGGGAACGAGGAGTAGTGGGAGACCAAATTGGAGGTGGAAAGATGGAGTGAAATTATTTTGTGTGATCGGGGCCTGAACATGGTGGATGATGAAAGTTGTGCAAGGAATAGAATGAATTAGAACGATGTGGTGTACCGGGGTCGAAGTGCCGTCAATGGATTGAACCAGGGCATGTGAAGCGTCTGGGGTAAACCATGGAAAGTTTTACGGGGCTTGGATGTGAAAAGGGAGCTGTGATTTCGGTGCATCATACATGACAGCTAGAGACTGAGTGTGAACGAATGTGGCCATCGTTGTCTTTTCCTAGTGCTACCTCGCGCACATGCGGGAGCAGGGGGTTGTCATTTCATGTGTGGCGGGGTGGCGACGGAAGTTAACAAGGGCAGACAGTACGAATTATGTACATATATATATATATATATATATATATATATATATATATATATATATATATATATATATGTATATATATATATATATATATATATATATATATATATATATATGGATATATATATATATATATATATATATATATATATACATATATATATATATATATATATATATATATATATATATATATATATATATATATATATATATATATATATATATATATATATATATATATATATATATATATATATATATATATATATGTATTATTGACTGGTTGGAAAGGTTATTTAATGTTTGTATGACTCATGGTGAGGTGCCTGAGGATTGGCGGAATGCGTGCATAGTGCCATTGTACAAAGGCAAAGGGGATAAGAGTGAGTGCTCAAATTACAGAGGTATAAGTTTGTTGAGTATTCCTGGTAAATTATATGGGAGGGTATTGACTGAGAGGGTGAAGGCATGTACAGAGCATCAGATTGGGGAGAGCAGTGTGGTTTCAGAAGTGGTAGAGGATGTGTGGATCAGGTGCTTGCCTTGAAGAATGTATGTGAGAAATACTTAGAAAAGCAAATGGATTTGTATGTAGCATTTATGGATCTGGAGAAGGCATGTGATAGAGTTGATAGAGATGCTCTGTGGAAGGTATTAAGAATATATGGTGTGGGAGGCAAGTTGTTAGAGGCAGTGAAAAGTTTTTATCGAGGATATAAGGCATGTGTACGTGTAGGAAGAGAGGAAAGTGATTGGTTCTCAGTGAATATAGGTTTGCGGCAGGGGTGTGTGATGTCTCCATGGTTGTTTAATTTGTTTATGGACGGGGTTGTTAGGGAGGTGAATGCAAGAGTTTTGGAAACAGTGGCAAGTATGAAGTCTGTTGTGGATGAGAGAGCTTGGGAGGTGAGTCAGTTGTTGTTCGCTGATGATACAGCGCTGGTGGCTGATTCATGTGAGAAACTGCAGAAGCTGGTGACTGAGTTTGGTAAAGTATGTGAAAGAAGAAAGTTGAGAGTAAATGTGAATAAGAGCAAGGTAATTAGGTACAGTAGGGTTGAGGGTCAAGTCAATTGGGAGGTAAGTTTGAATGGAGAAAAACTGGAGGCGGTAAAGTGTTTTAGATATCTGGCAGTGGATCTGGCAGCGGATGGAACCATGGAAGCAGAAGTGGATCATAGGGTGGGGGAGGGGGCGAAAATCCTGGGAGCCTTAAAGAATGTGTGGAAGTCGAGAACATTATCTCGGAAAGCAAAAATGGGTATGTTTAAAGGAATAGTGGTTCCAACAATGTTGTATGGTTGCGAGGCGTGGGCTATGGATAGAGTTGTGCGCAGGAGGATGGATGTGCTGGAAATGAGATGTTTGAGGACAATGTGTGGTGTGAGGTGGTTTGATCGAGTAAGTAACGTAAGGGTAAGAGAGAAGTATGGAAATAAAAAGAGCGTGGTTGAGAGAGCAGAATATGGTGTTTTGAAATGGTTTGGTCACATGGAGAGAATGAGTGAGGAAAGATTGACCAAGAGGATATACGTGTCGGAGGTGGAGGGAACGAGGAGAAGTGGTAGACAAAATCGGAGGTGGAAAGATGGAGTGAAAAAGATTTTGTGATCGGGGCCTGAACATGCAGGAGGGTGAAAGGAGGGCAAGGAATAGAGTGAATTGGATCGATGTGGTATACCGGGGTTGACGTGCTGTCAGTGGATTGAATCAGGGCATGTGAAGCGTCTGGGGTAACCATGGAAAGCTGTGTAGGTATGTATATTTGCGTGTGTGGACGTATGTATATACATGTGTATGGGGGGGGGTGGGTTGGGCCATTTCTCTCGTCTGTTTCCTTGCGCTACCTCGCAAACGCGGGAGACAGCGACAAAGCAAAAAAAAAAATATATATATATATAACAATTAGTTGATATATAACGAATAGACGTAGCTAGGAGGCCATTTGGCAAACATGCGATTGTCCAAGACAGACAACTAGTGTATCATAGACTTATTATGTGGACAAAAAGGCGGATTGTTTGCAAATCATATCAACAACAAAGTTGTCAAATATGTATAGACCTTTATCAATATCAAAGTCATAATTCTTTGTGTATTTAATAATAGAAGATTCAATGGTATTTCTCGTGGTACTGGAGTTAGAGTTAATAGCTGATATGGCATTACTCCAGTCAATACAATGGTCATAGTTTTTAACTTGATTAAACAAGTTTCGATTCTTTTCCTTTTCTTATACTATATTTATGTTGCTTAAGTCTAACAGAAATATCCTTACCAGTCTGCACAACATAAAACTTATCACAATTTCTACATGGCACTTTATAGATGCTCCCAGAAGAATTTTTGGTGAGTTCCTGATTAAGATATTCTTCATGATAATATTGTTGCTGAAGGCAACATTTACATTAAAGGATCTAAGCAATATGGGAGGAAAAGTAAAGTTATTATCAAAAGGGAGAACTAAAATATTCTTCGTGTCAGTGGAAGGTATGGGCTCAACTCTATAAAATGATTTCTTTGCTAATTTAAAGGATTTATTAGTGAAAGATCTAGTTTACTTCAACTTAGATCTAATGGAATATATCCTCTTAAGCACATTATCAGTAAACTATGGACTGCAAATACGTAATGCCCTATGGAACATAGATTGAAATGATGATAATTTAACTCTGTCAAACTGAGATTGCTTGATCACGCACAAAATTGTAATACTTTCCAATATATATATATATATATATATATATATATATATATATATATATATATATATATATATATATATATATATATATATATATATATATATATATATATGTTGGAAAGGATCACAATTTTGGGCGTGATCAAGATATTCCTATGAGTCCACGGGGAAAATGAAACACGAAAAGTTCCCAAGTGCACTTTCGTGTAATAATCACATCATCAGGGGAGACACAAGAGAGAAATATAACAGTCAGTTGATGTACATCGAAGAGACGAAGCTAGGACGCCATTTGGTAAACATGTGATTGTCTAAAACATACAACGAGTGTTCATAAACTTATCATTTTACAAATCTTATCAACAATAAAGTTATCTAATTTGTATAGACCATCACAAATATCAAGATTATAATTCTTTTGTATTTAGTAATAGAAGAATCAATGATATTTCTCTTGGTAATAGAATTAGAGTTAATAACTGAGATGGCGTTACTCTAGTCAATACAATGATCATAATTTTGAAAATGATTAAACAAGACATTTTATGTTGGTCAGACTGGTAAGGATCTTTCTGTAATACTTAAGCAACATAAATATAGTATAAGAACGGGACAAGAATCAAATGCCTTGTTTAATCATGTGTGTGTGTGTGTGTGTGTGTGTGTGTGTGTGTGTGTGTGTGTGTGCAAATATCAATAAAATGGCAGGAGTGGATTATACGTACAAAAGAGGTGCTCATTAAAGAAAGATAAAATACTGAATAGTGGTGAAAACCTTTGTATTTATTCCATTGAGAAAGTAGTAAATTGAATTTTATCTAGAGGGCAATAAGTTTTCAAGTAAGAATGAAATTTGTTCTTCTACAAAATCAAACAGAAAATGAAAAAAAAATCATAAAAGCCTAATACGTTTGTGTTGCTTATCCAGGCCCATTTTTACTAAGTAATGTTGGAACGGCTCCACCCACTTTAATCACTTGAGTACATAGAATATATCATCGTCGATGTTAAAGAGTTTTCCCTTTTGATGTTATCCTTAAAATAAAGGTTAAGGAAAGTGAGATAGAGCTTAACGTTAAAGTTAGGATAGCTAAGGCATCCTTGATCATATAATCACTAGTTAGGTGTTAATATAGGTTAGGTTAGGTTCAGTATCCTTCATGAGGTCACCATTACCAAGGTGTTGTTATGTTGGGTCAGGCAACTTTAAATCAACTTTCAGTATTATTTACTCATAAATCTTTAAGTTCTAATAACCCAAAATATTTAGAGTAGATAGGGTAGAAACTGATGGAAGCCATTTCTAACATTCTTGCATAACCTGACCTCTCGCCTTCCCAAAACATTGCCATCCGATCTTGGATATAGTACTGCTGTGTCCGTCAACTAATTTGAAAAGGAAGACATTGAATGGAGAAATTACTGAGGTAATCTCCAAAGATGATTACTGTACTGAGAAACAAATTTAGAGAGCAGATTAAACGACTTAAATCCACTCAGCTTTAGGGAAAAGAAGTTTAAGAGATCCTAAACAGGTATATGAAGTTATTGTAATGGCATCCCTTTAAGCTTGATATTTTTACTTCCTGTAACTAGTTCCAACAATTAAAACAATATTCAGCATTGTGATTTAAGTGACTGACCTTAGGATGCATTTGGATCTGTCAAAAACTGTATTTAGCAAATACTTCAACTTTCAACTGACCCATTCTATATTTTTATTCATTTCATCTCAGTTTTATCACCTTTCTGTTACTGTTTGATATCAACAGTAGCCCGTCTACGTAGTTGGGGCTCTGAAGCAAAGGAATCTTTTTCTAGTCTACGTTAGGGTAGCATCTAAACCAAACCTAAATGACCTTACCTTAGAAATATGTTCAGACAGTACCTTCTGAAAATATTTCTTAAGGTAAGGTCGTGGGGATTAGTTTAGGTGCTATCTAAACCTTGGCTAGAAAATGTTTGCTTTAAAGTCATAACTAGTTGAAAGGCCTACTTTAAGTGGTGATATTGAAATTTATTTGCTCCAGTGTGACCCTCTGTCCGTTTGTTTTATGTCCATCGAAAGATGCATACGTTCAATTTTTGATGTAGATTAATTTCCCATCTTAGTTTCGTCTACGGAATTCTACATCTTCAGTTCAGCACACCATTGTGGTAATGAACGGAAAGTCACCACATTTACAAGCCGAGTGCACGTAGCTTATCCCACCTCGTTAGAGAGAAAACTTACCTGTATTTGAATTAATGAACGGGAACAGAGAAGACAAATTTTGCTACACATTTATTATACAACTATATATCATTTATATCATAAACATTACCACATTTCCTGCATTTTCCATCACAAATTTGCTGAGGTCATAACCTTGTACTTACCATTACCTTACAACCTTAAGGATGGTGGTCTACAACACCTCTAGATTGATGGAGAAAACGAAAAGTTTCGTTTTACTATTAAGACCACAGAAATGCGGTAATTCCACTTCACTACCACCAACTACTAGTTATTTTACTTGTTGATTTTCACGGCTAAGATTTTCATCCTCTGAGCGAAGCCATACAATAATCGTCCTTATCTACTCTGAGCATTGGATAGCCTCCTGATGATCAAGATTGCTGTTTTGGTTGTCCGTTTCCCATGTTACTGCTGCGTCTCACTGCACACCTTACATGAGTGCCTTCCACAGTAATAGGGACAGCTGCTGGGCCTCACTGTAGCTACTTCTGGGACGGTTGCCAATCTTCCTCGTATTCCCTCATGACTACCGCGCCAAACCAACTCGCGCCATCAGGCCGAAACGCACAAACATTTCTGACAAAATTGAGACAAACGCTTTCGCGTCAGTTTTGACACCAAGTGAATTTCTACGACAATTACGCTCAAGATGCTTGGTTTTTCGTTCATGGATTGAACAGAAGCAACCAACGATGGTTGCTACTGCCCAATACATGAAGTCCCCCCCACCACGTAAAGGTAACCAAGCTTTGGGGGGGATGGGTGTTAACCCTGACGCCAGGACAGTTGTCTATTAGTGCAGAGATCTTTTCCTCGGTAAAGAAAGTGTAGCCGGACTCCGTACTCATGAGGTTACTGCACGACAGCAAAGATCACCCTTTGCTAGGCTGTGCTATAGGCAGCACAGCTCCGTCAAAGATCTCACTCCATAAGTGAACTTATATAGATTCCTTTTTGAACATGCTGTCTTATCTATAAGGAACTCATCAGTTCTTCTCCAGTGAAAGCAAAAAATCATCGAGAAATTCATTTGCTTCCTCAATATCAGGATCTTGTGGCTCTATGTGGGGGACGGGGTTGGTGGGCAGTGTGTCTGGCTGTGTCTGGGGAGCGGGGCTGGTGGTCTCTGTGACTGGCTGTGTCTGGGAAGCGGGGCTGGTGGTCTCTGTGACTGGCTGTGTCTGGGGAGCGGGGCTGGTGGTCTCTGTGACTTGCTGTGTCTGGGAAGCGGGGCTGTTGGTCTCTGTGACTTGCTGTGTCTGGGAAGCGGGGCTGGTGGTCTCTGTGACTGGCTGTGTCTGGAGATCAGGGGAAGTTTTGGGTATAAATTTCAATATACTGTGAGCGATATCGTCTCTCAACCGATTCCTCTCGATCTTCTCTTGCACGGCCTTCATGATACGTTTGGGCGGCTTTCTCCATTTTCTTTGCATTTCAGTTGGTGATCCTGCGCCATCGAGCCACATGATACCAGAATAGTATCGTTCCTGTTTCCCAACGGGTCCAATCTTGGTGTCACACATGATGCCGAGGGAACCCAAATGGCGGCCGATGTTTACGTTGGAAGCCACTGGCTCGTTATGTATCTTGCAGTAACTTTCATACCGTTGCTGCAGCTCTTTCCTGCTGATAAGGTACCGCTTCATAGTAATAGTCTTTCCCTTCATTTGAACGAAGGTATTCATGAAACTAACAAAGGAAGCCTTTCCTTTGTAATCCCGTTTGTAGTAACAGAAGGCCATTGAAGACGTGGATTGGGTCAGGCGAAGTTACACAGACTAACAAGATAGTCCTTTAATCACTGGTCCTGTATCAGCACTGAACTCGAAATACGTCAGAACGACAATTTCAACCCAGGGCTGGAGGCCCATTTGATGATATTCTCACGTCTTGCTCAACCAAGTAACCTCGGTTAGACCTTGTTTATATTCAAATATAGTAAAGCTAATATAGTGAAGTTAGATGATTCTATTTAATGTAAGTTGCAATGTAGTTTATATATTAATATATATACATAAAGGCAAGAAATGTCCAAAGTAAGATATTCATGAGGATGTAGTGAAGATGGCCTTGACCAAGATAAAGGCCACTGATATTGAAAACGAGATGACTGTGAGGATATAGTGAAGATAGATTTTCCTGAAGATAAAGTTCAGTGCTGTTGAAAGTGACTTTCTAAAATGATGTAGTGAAGATGACCTTTGGCCAAAAAAATACGCTAGTGATATTGAAAGTATGATGATTATGGGGATGTAGTGAAGATGGCTTTTATCAAGATAGAGGCCAATGATATTGATTAGATAAGTATAAGGATGTAGTGAAGATAGTCTTTGACCAAGATAAACGACATTGATGATGAAAACAAGATGACTGTGAAGATGTTGTGAAAATAACCTTAAACCACAGAAAATCCATTGATATTCAAAATGATTATGATGATGTAATGAAGATGGCGTTTGACTTTGACAAACTCCAGTGATGGTGAAAATAACATCTTAATAAGCAAAAATAAACTACAAACAATCAAATCAAATAATTCATTCTAAAGCTAGGGTAACCATCTTTGTGTATGGTGTACCTTTGTGTAGGGTGTTGTTGCTAACGGCTCGGATCTCACTTCCCTGACCGTGTTATTTGTCTTAGTAATTCTGTGTTGAAGCAGATGTTGACCAGTCCTCCAGCACCCGAACCCTTATCAACGGCGTCAGGTCAAGACGTGGGGGCCAGCTGCGGGGTATGTCATCCCGTGCGTTCGTTGCTGTCGTGGACAAAGGAACAAACGAGTTTGAGTTCACGCCATATGTGGGCCGGACCTTAGGCCTCCTTCAGCCAATCACGTCAAGATGAGGGCGTGACAATCAGTCTTTTGACCTATCAAGGGCAATTGTGTCATTCTGACCTATCGTAGCCATAGGTGGCGGGTCGAGGCGTGGCTAGCTGTTCCTGCCTTGCTGGTCCTTCAGATAAAAGGCTCAGATGATCGTCTGGGAGTCGATTCCTTCAGCAGTCCCGAGCCCAGCAAGGTAATGTAAGCTTTCCCTGTCTCGAACCCCGTAGCCACCGCTGCCCTAGTTTGTAAGATGCTTACTGTGTCACGTCAGGTTTAGCTAAGTGTAACGATGATGTTTACTGTGTTACGTCAGGTTTAGCTAAGTTTAACGATGATGTTTACTGTGTCACGTCAGGTTTAGCTAAGTGTAACGATGATGTTTACTGTGTCACGTCAGGTTTAGCTAAGTGTAACGATGATGCTTACTGTGTCACGTCAGGTTTAGCTAAGTGTAACGATGATGTTTACTGTGTTACGTCAGGTTTAGCTAAGTGTAACGATGATGTTTACTGTGTCACGTCAGGTTTAGCTAAGTGTAACGATGATGTTTACTGTGTCACGTCAGGTTTAGCTAAGTGTAACGATGATGTTTACTGTGTTACGTCAGGTTTAGCTAAGTGTAACGATGATGTTTACTGTGTTACGTCAGGTTTAGCTAAGTTTAACGATGATGTTTACTGTGTCACGTCAGGTCTAACTAAGTGTAATGATATTGAACAAATTGCCATAAAGGAAAGAGATCTCCTGGCTTGAAATCTTATCTGGAAAGTTAACTCATGTTCAATGTTAAGCTCATGTTCAGTGTTAACGTAAATGATTCATGCCTGATTTATGTGTTCACCTTGTACATTTGAATTCTTTCATTATAAGTAATTCTAACTTTGGTGTTTGTTTTAGTCCCATAACGTTAAGATAGCGTTATCCTGAGTTATTCAACATAAATCTAACGTCCTTGCAAAGACAAGGATCAGTATAGTATTTGTAACATATATATGTTACTGGCGACCTTGTTCGAATAAGTATTGAGTTCGTAACATATAAATTAGCGACCTCGCCAGGATATTTCTTGCCTTAACGGAATCTCCTTCCTTGATTCGTTAATCATGTCGTTGACCAGTGCTGACGTTGACCAGTGTAATGATTGAGGTCGTGAAACAGGCAGTGCTTAATGCTTAGACCTGGTCAGATTTATGTCAAGTATTTTTGCAAAAAGGGCGATTTATGCACGCAGTGGCTACGCTCCAAACTTGGCACAGAGAGACGTTCGAAGGGTTCAGATGGCAAAGGAAAGTCCGGTAATAATGTAATCCCACCTGAATCTGCTACCTTGCCAGTAACTCATAAAAGCCAAGGGAAATACTCAGAGCTAAGATTTGCTTTTTATTGTGGCAAGACTGGGCACCAGGTGAAGGATTGCTGGGCTCGGGAGAAGGAATCCAGAGACTTTACTTTTTTTTTAATTTTAGATGTAGGCCCGTGAGTCTCTTCTTAATTTTAGGGCCATTTAGTAAAGTAGGTGAGGCTATTTCTGCTCTTAGGAAAGTAAGGGGTTACGAGACTGTTGATTAATCTGTCCTTATTATAGGATCTGTTCTGTGGGAACTACATGCATTCCTGTTAGAGGGCTATGTTTGTTGATGTGGTGTACGACGAGAAGTGACCGTATTACGGGATTCTGGTGCGTTACAGTCCATGATGTTGGATGGCTTGGTGCCGTGAGAAGAGTTTGGAGACAATGTCTTGCTAGATGGACTGTCGGGTCCCAAGGAAGCTCCACTAGTCGATGTGAGAGTAGAAATAGATTTCTTCACGGGCCATGACCTTGTAGGGATTGTAGATAAATCTCCTGTCTTAGACGTGGATTTTGTGTTAGGCAGCGACCTAGCGGGTTGGAAGATGAACCCAGTGTCGGTGTTGCCTACGGGCCCGTTGGAGTCCATGGAGGCAGTGCAGCTTGATGAAGAGGTACCAGAGATAGTCCACAGCCACGATGGTACCAGGTCCAGGACAGCTGGCACGGCAGGCCGTGTGCCTGAGGACATAGCCGTTGAAACGCAGGGAGTGAAGACTCTCCCTGAGAGTGAGACCTGAGGAGGTGGTGTTCAGTGTCATGTAATGGGGAAGATGAGGAGTGGCAGGCAGTTCACCAGGTGTTAGTGCCGCGTCCCTACAGGAGGGAGATTTTGAAGCTTGCGCATGACTCAAGCTTTGCCGGTCATTTTAGGGGTGAGGAAGACCCTGGACCGAGTGTGGCGGAATGTATATTGGCCTGGTGTCTGCCGTGATGTCGCCCAGTGTTGGGAAAGCCTATTCAGACGGTCTCAATTCAGAAATCTTGAGACGGGCAAGTTCCTATTCCCCCATTTGAAGGTCCGTTTGACCGAGTTATAGTTGACATTGTGGGCCCATTGCCAAGAACCTCCTCTGGCCACTGTTACACTCTTCTTGAGAGTGAGACCAGCGAGAGGAAGCTGTGTGATACCCTCTCCCCTGGTGTAGACTCCGTTGTGACGGAGGATTTGAGGACGTCTTCTGAGGATGAAATTAGTGAGGAGAAGCTGTGTGATACCTCCTGTGCTAGTTTCGAGTCCGTACAAGAGTCAGTGGGTGAGACTCAGGATTTGTCTCGCGCCCATTCAAGAGAAACTCAGGATCTGAAAAGTCTTTTGAGGATGAAATTAGTGAGGAGAAGCTGTGTAATACATCCTGTGCTGATTTCAAGTCCGTACGAGAGTCAGTGGGTGAGACTGAGGATTTGTCTCGAGCCCATTAAAGAGAAACTCATGAACTGAGGACGTCTTCTGAGGATGAAATTAGTGAGGAGAAGCTGTGTAATATCTCCTGTGCTGGTTTCGAGTCCGTACGAGAGTCAGTGGGTGAGACTGAGGATTTGTCTCGCGCCCATTCAAGAGAGACTCAGGATTTGAGGACGTCTTCTGAGGATGAAATTAGTAGGGAGTAGCTGTGTGATACCTCCTGTGCTGGTTTCGAGTCCGTACGAATCAGTGGGTAAGACTGAGGATTTGTCTCGAGCCCATTCAAGAGAGTCGGGAATGAAGGACGAGGTGGCCTGACAGACGGTCTCGATTTAGAGGTGTAGAGACAGGCGACGAGGTGTGGATTCTACTACAGCAGCCAGGTGAACCCTTGGCTGTCCGTTTTCAGGGTCACTACACCTTTATCTGGAGCGTGGGAGACTCAAATTATTTTGTGTCTACCCTCGGTAGGCGTAGATGTCGGATAAAAAGCCATGTCAACATGCTTAAACCATATCTCAGTAGAGACCTCCCCCTTTGAACCGACGGTGCTAGTCTGCGTCATCCTACGTCTAGCAGTGCTTGGGAATGCCGTGTGTGACGAAAGTTGACGACGTAGCTGCGAATGCCTCGGAGACCCGGGAAGACGGAGGCTCGAACATGAAGTGGGAAGCGAAACAACGTGTGCAGAGGTTCGCCTTGCTGTCAGTCGGTGAGGGTTGAAGCCATGATGTGAACGTAGGAGAAGCTTTAGCACCTGCCTGGGAAGTGACGGGTAACAAGGTGTGCCCTCCTGTCGACACACCCGGAATTTTGCCAGAGGTTTGTCAGTCCCCTCCTTCCACCGACCGTAAGGGTCCAAGTATTAGCCCGTAGATGAGTACTCGCCCCCGATCTCGGAGAGAACTGAGACGTTTTATGGGTATAGTTGGGTATTACAGAATGTTTATTAGTAACTTTTCTCGCAGTTGCAACCCCCTCTAATAAACCCCCTTGACAGATTTACTGACGAAAGATGTCAGATCTATGTAGAATGAGCAGTGTGAGAAGCCTCTCTCATCAGTTAGGAAACCTACTTTTGACTGTTATATTTTGCAGGCTCCAACCAGATAAGCTGTGAATGCCAGCGATGTAGACGCTGGTGAGGTCCTCATGCAGGAGGACAGAGAGAAAGTTGAGCCCAAACAGCTAGCCCCACCATGGAGAAGGAACCTTTCTCTGTTATTTGTATTATAACACTTTCTGTGTGTACTGACTGCCAACCCCTTTCAAAATGTTAAGTTACGGGATCGGAGTCAGAAATTAAATAGGTGGGACTTGTTTCTTCAAGAGTATAAATTAGATATTCACCATATTGATTGCGCATATAACGTGTTAGCTGATTGTTTATCCCGCTCTTAACGTGAGAAAATTCCTCTTCCAGGAATTTTCTCCTTTAAGGAGGCGGGTGTTACGAACATGGTGTGTGCCCACATGTTCGTATGTATGTGTGTGGTGTGTCTTTGTGTACGGTGTACCTTTGTGTACGGTGTTGCTGCTAACGGCTCGAACCTCACTTTCCTGACCGTGTTATTTGTCTTAGTAATTCTGTGTTGAAGCAGATGTTGACCAGTCCTCCAGCACCCGAACCCTTATCAACGGCGTCAGGTCAAGGCGTGGGGGCCAGCTGCGGGGTATGTCATCCCGTACGTTCGTTGCTGTCGTGGACAAAGGAACAAAGGAGTTTGAATTCACGCCATATGTGGGCCGGACCTTAGGCCTCCTTCAGCCGATCACGTCAAGATGAGGGCGTGACATTCAGTCCTTTGACCTATCAAGGGCAATTGTATCATTCTGACCTATCGTAGCCATAGGTGGAGGATCAAGGTGTGGCAAGCTGTTCCTGCCTTGCTGGTCCTTCAGATAAAAGGCTCAGATGATCGTCTGGGAGTCGATTCCTTCAGCAGTCCCGAGCCCCGCAAGGTAATGTAGGCTTTCCCTGTCTCGAACCCCGTAGCCATCGCTGCCCTAGTTTGTAAGATGCTTACTGTGTCACGTCAGGTTTAGCTAAGTGTAACGATGATGTTTACTGTGTTACGTCAGGTTTAGCTAAGTTTAACGATGATGTTTACTGTGTTACGTCAGGTTTAGCTAAGTTTAACGATGATGTTTACTGTGTAACGTCAGGTCGAAGTGTAATGTTATTGAACAAATTGTCATAAAGGAAAGAGATCTCCTGGCTTGAAATCTTATCTTGAATGTTAACTCATGTTCAATGTTAAACTCATGTTCAGTGTTAACGTAAATGATTCATGCCTGATTTATGTGTTCACCTTGTACATTTGAATTCATTCAAGTAATTCTAACCTTGGTGTTTGTTTTAGTCCCATAACGTTAAGATGGCGTTATCCTGAGTTGTGTAACATAACAAATCTAACGTCCTTGCAAAGACAAGGATCAGTATAGTATTTGTAACATATATATGTTACTGGCGACCTTGCTCGAATAAGTATAGAGTTCGTTACAATGTATATATATATATATATATATATATATATATATATATATATATATATATATATATATATATATATATATATATATATTTTTTTTTTTTTTTTTTTTTTTTTTTATACTTTGTCGCTGTCTCCCGCGTTTGCGAGGTAGCGGAAGGAAACAGACGAAAGAAATGGCCCAACCCCCCCCATACACATGTACATACACACGTCCACACACACAAATATACATACCTACACAGCTTTCCATGGTTTACCCCAGACGCTTCACGTGCCTTGATTCAATCCACTGACAGCACGTCAACCCCTGTATACCACATCGCTCCAATTCACTCTATTCCTTGCCCTCCTTTCACCCTCCTGCATGTTCAGGCCCCGATCACACAAAATCTTTTTCACTCCATCTTTCCACCTCCAATTTGGTCTCCCTCTTCTCCTCGTTCCCTCCACCTCCGACACATATATCCTCTTGGTCAATCTTTCCTCACTCATTCTCTCCATGTGCCCAAACCATTTTAAAACACCCTCTTCTGCTCTCTCAACCACGCTCTTTTTATTTCCACACATCTCTCTTACCCTTACGTTACTTACTCGATCAAACCACCTCACACCACACATTGTCCTCAAACATCTCATTTCCAGCACATCCATCCTCCTGCGCGCAACTCTATCCATAGCCCACGCCTCGCAACCATACAACATTGTTGGAACTACTATTCCTTCAAACATACCCATTTTTGCTTTCCGGGATAATGTTCTCGACTTCCACACATTTTTCAAGGCTCCCAAAATTTTCGCCCCCTCCCCCACCCTATGATCCACTTCCGCTTCCATGGTTCCATCCGCTGACAGATCCACTCCCAGATATCTAAAACACTTCACTTCCTCCAGTTTTTCACCATTCAAACTCACCTCCCAATTGACTTGACCCTCAACCCTACTGTACCTAATAACCTTGCTCTTATTCACATTTACTCTTAACTTTCTTCTTCCACACACTTTTCCAAACTCCGTCACCAGCTTCTGCAGTTTCTCACATGAATCAGCCACCAGCGCTGTATCATCAGCGAACAACAACTGACTCACTTCCCAAGCTCTCTCATCCCCAACAGACTTCATACTTGCCCCTCTTTCCAAGACTCTTGCATTTACCTCCCTAACAACCCCATCCATAAACAAATTAAACAACCATGGAGACATCACACACCCCTGCCGCAAACCTACATTCACTGAGAACCAATCACTTTCCTCTCTTCCTACACGTACACATGCCTTACATCCTCGATAAAAACTTTTCACTGCTTCTAACAACTTGCCTCCCACACCATATATTCTTAATACCTTCCACAGAGCATCTCTATCAACTCTATCATATGCCTTCTCCAGATCCATAAATGCTACATACAAATCCATTTGCTTTTCTAAGTATTTCTCACATACATTCTTCAAAGCAAACACCTGATCCACACATCCTCTACCACTTCTGAAACCACACTGCTCTTCCCCAATCTGATGCTCTGTACATGCCTTCACCCTTTCAATCAATACCCTCCCATATAATTTACCAGGAATACTCAACAAACTTATACCTCTGTAATTTGAGCACTCACTCTTATCCCCTTTGCCTTTGTACAATGGCACTATGCACGCATTCCGCCAATCCTCAGGCACCTCACCATGAGTCATACATACATTAAATAACCTTACCAACCAGTCAACAATATAGTCACCCCCTTTTTTAATAAATTCCACTGCAATACCATCCAAACCTGCTGCCTTGCCGGCTTTCATCTTCCGCAAAGCTTTTACTACCTCTTCTCTGTTTACCAAATCATTTTCCCTAACCCTCTCACTTTGCACACCACCTCGACCCAAACACCCTATATCTGCTACTCTGTCATCAGACACATTCAACAAACCTTCAAAATACTCATTCCATCTCCTTCTCACATCACCACTACTTGTTATCACCTCCCCATTTACGCCCTTCACTGAAGTTCCCATTTGCTCCCTTGTCTTACGCACCCTATTTACCTCCTTCCAGAACATCTTTTTATTCTCCCTAAAATTTACTGATAGTCTCTCACCCCAACTCTCATTTGCCCTTTTTTTCACCTCTTGCACCTTTCTCTTGACCTCCTGTCTCTTTCTTTTATACTTCTCCCACTCAATTGCATTTTTTCCCTGCAAAAATCGTCCAAATGCCTCTCTCTTCTCTTTCACTAATACTCTTACTTCTTCATCCCACCACTCACTACCCTTTCTAAACAGCCCACCTCCCACTCTTCTCATGCCACAAGCATCTTTTGCGCAATCCATCACTGATTCCCTAAATACATCCCATTCCTCCCCCACTCCCCTTACTTCCATTGTTCTCACCTTTTTCCATTCCGTACACAGTCTCTCCTGATACTTCTTCACACAGGTCTCCTTCCCAAGCTCACTTACTCTCACCACCTTCTTCACCCCAACATTCACTCTTCTTTTCTGAAAACCCATACTAATCTTCACCTTAGCCTCCACAAGATAATGATCAGACATCCCTCCAGTTGCACCTTTCAGCACATTGACATCAAAAGTCTCTCTTTCGCACGCCTGTCAATTAACACGTAATCCAATAACGCTCTCTGGCCATCTCTCCTACTTACATAAGTATACTTATGTATATCTCGCTTTTTAAACCAGGTATTCCCAATCATCAGTCCTTTTTCAGCACATAAATCTACAAGCTCTTCACCATTTCCATTTACAACACTGAACACCCCATGCATACCAATTATTCCCTCAACTGCCGCATTACTCACCTTTGCATTCAAATCACCCATCACTATAACCCGGTCTCGTGCATCAAAACCGCTAACACACTCATTTAGCTGCTCCCAAAACACTTGCCTCTCATGATCTTTCTTCTCATGCCCAGGTGCATATGCACCAATAATCACCCACCTCTCTCCATCAACTTTCAATTTTACCCATATTAATCGAGAATTTACTTTCTTACATTCTATCACATACTCCCACAACTCCTGTTTCAGGAGTATTGCTACTCCTTCCCTTGCTCTTGTCCTCTCACTAACCCCTGACTTCACTCCCCAGACATTTCCAAACCACTCTTCCCCTTTACCCTTGAGCTTTGTTTCACTCAGAGCCAAAACATCCAGGTTCCTTTCCTCAAACATACTACCTATCTCTCCTTTTTTCATATATATATATATATATATATATATATATATATATGTATAAGGTTTATAGGAAATGGGACTCAGTGTTAGTGGAGATGGTAGGTGTCTTAAACGTACAAAGAAAAGCCTGTTAAAGAATCTTTTTTTCCAGTGAGAAGGTCTTCAAGAGAGAAAGATAGACACAAATGAAGAGTATTTTCTTAAGATTTGTAAATATCCTTTCCCATAAATATGTTTTTTTTACGCATGTCTCTGTAGGAACGGAATTTTTCCTATGGCCATACCTTTGTATATATATATATATATATATATATATATATATATATATATATATATATATATATATATATATATATATATATATATGTATATATATATATATATATATATATATATATATATATATATATATATATATATGTGCATATATAGAAACAAAGCGCATATGAATGCGCGCCTTCATAGAACATACAAACCTCCAACAGCCAGGATCGAACTCGGGACCCCTATGCAATATTCGGGAGCGCGACCGCTAGGTAGTGATCATAGCCGAGTGGTAGCGCTACCGCCTGTTGCACAGGGCTCACGGGTTCGATCCTAGCTGTTGGAAGTTTGTATGATATGTATATATATATATATATATATATATGTATATATATAAATATATATATATATATATATATATATAAAGTTACAAGTAATGGGAGTGTGTGTTTATGAAGATGGTGGGTGGTTGGGTGTCTTCAGCGTAGAAAGGAAGGAAGGAAGGCCCATTAAAGCCTCATCATTTTCCAGAGCGAAGGCTTTCAAGAGAGAGATAGGGAGAAATGAACAGTATTTTCTTGAGATTTGTACATATATCTTTCGATAAATATGTGGTTTTACGTGTGTCTCCGTAGAGATGGAGTTTTTTCATTTTATGTGTATATTTCTCTACCTCTCTCTCTCTCTCTCTCTCTCTCTCTCTCTCTCTCTCTCTCTCTCTCTCTGTCTCTCTCTCTCTCTCTCTCTCTCTCTCTCTCTCTCTCTCTCTCTCTCTCTCTCTCTCTCTCTCTCTCTCTCTCTTTCTCTCTCTCTTTATATGTATATATATATATATATATATATATATATATATATATATATATATATTATCGCTGGGGATAGGGGAGAAAGAATACTTCCCACGTATTCCCTGCGTGTCGTAGAAGGCGACTAAAGGGGAAGGGAGCGGGGGCTGGAAATCCTCCCCTCTCGTTTTTTTTTAAATTTTCCAAAGGAAGGAACAGAGAAGGGGGCCAGGTGAGGATATTCCCTCAAAGGCCTAGTCCTCTGTTCTTAACGCTACCTTGGTAACGCGGGAAATGGCGAATAGTATGAAAGAAAAGGAAGATATATATAAAGTATCAATAAAGTGTGCGGTGTGGCGACGAGAATGAATAAAGGCAGTAAGTATGAAGTATGTACATGTGTATATATGTATATGTATGTGTATGTATGAATATGTATAGGTTGAAATGCATAAGTATGTATATGGGCGTTTCTGCACGTGTATGTGTATACATGTGTATGTGGGAGGGTTGGCCCATTCTTTCGTGTGATTCCTTTCGCTGCCTCGTTAACGCGGGATACAACGAGAAATTATAAGTAAATAAAGTATACAAGTAATGGGAGTGTGTGTTTGTGGTAGTAGTGGGTGGGTGTGTTAAGCGTGGAAAGGAAGGCCTGTTGAAGTCCTTTTTTGTAGACTGGAGGTTTGAAAAAGGGGTTTAACGGGTCTCGGTGCCTCCATATATGGAATACGTGCTTGCCATTGGTTGACAATGATCTACCAATAAGAGGGATGCATTTGATATAGTTTGATAAGTTGTAAGGGTGAAATTCCTATGTATCGTTTGGGTTAAGCATCAGTAATTAGGTAATGTCGTCTTCGGTGGTGCGAGCGCGTTTTATGCACTACCAGACACAAACTCCCTCCCTATTGGCTGAAGAAAAGCCATAAGCTCCGCCCACCCTGCCTCACTTGATCCAGATGAAGGTTGAAAGGCAATTTTATACAATTATCTCTATGTATATATGGAAAAAGGTAAAATATAATGGTGTCATAAGATAGAGCTTGCTGTGTTGTCTATGTTCCATAAGATACATACAAAGAAAAAAGCACATTTCACAAAAGCACACGATGATAGGCACAGAAGGTACAACTGCTACTTTTACGTCCATCTGACCCGGTATATATAAGAATGTTCCTACGTATACATCATCTTTTCTAGCCATTCGAGAAGGTTCTTGCTGCTCCTGTCTCGGCCACGTGTTAACCACGTGGTTGATGGAGGATTAACCGCCAGATCCCACGAAGAGAGAAGAAAGAAGAGAGAAGAAAGAAGACAGAAGAAAGAAGACAGAAGACAGAAGAGAGAAGACCTAAGAAAGAAGTGGATTGTAACGTTGCCTCCCGCGTTGGTCCTTCCCGCGGGAGACCGTTACGGTGACGACGCCGGCAGGCTGTTCCCTCACCACCCTCGCTGCTCCCCACACCCCCACATTGCCTCCAGTCCATCTTCACATCCCTTTTTTATTTTTTATCTTTTATCATCCATCATCCATCTCTCGACCGTTTGGCTTGAGCAATCTCTACCCCAGCTTCCCCACCCCATTCTGGAAAACTCATTTTCCTGAGGAGTGGAGGCTGGAGTGGACCTGTTCTCACCTGACGGGGTGGAGACCCTCACACTATCTCTTACCTCTCCCCTACCTTGGACCGTCGAGCCTCCCTCACTCACGTTTTCTCGCACTAGGACACTGATGCCACCAACATGCCGCCCGACATACGTCTAAAATCCTTCAAAACTGATTGCCCCCCTCCTTCCACGTTCGAACTCCTGTCCATCGTCTTTAAGACCACTGAGATCCGTCCTACTAGGGTCATTCAACTCCCTTCGAACAAATACCAGTTTAAGATTTGCTTGGGCAAAGATAGTGATTTAGATAGAATCCTATCTAAGCCTCTCCTTGATGAACTAGCTAACAAAAAACTACCAAATCGTTCAGGACCGCTGCCCCCTTCAAGCTAGATGTACTATTATTGCCTACAATGTTGATGCATCTATCTTGTCCCTCAGCCCTTCGGAGATTGTTGAAGCCATCAATGGCGAAAACAATGACGTTAATGTCATCAATGTCTATAAACCGAATAACTCCAGATCAATAAAGATACAATGTTCAAACCCAACCGAGGCCGATCGCCTGCTCTCCCAGGGAGTCCTGTTCCCCATGATCTCTGTGCCTGCAAAATCCCTGAAGAAAGTTGAATATCTCGACATACAACAATGTTTCAAATGTCTGAAATACCGACATGAGACTAAGAACTGTAAAGAACCCCACCAAACCTGTAGTCAATGCGCGGAAACTGGTCATGGTTTTCGTGAGTGCAAGGTTCAGGCAGCGAAGTGTGTCAGCTGTAAAGGTGAACACGTCGCTGTATCTGGGCTGTGCCCACGTAAGAAGGAGTAACTCCGCGTAGTGCGTCAGGCACAAAAATCCAACTCACCTCCTTCCACAAACCCTCACCTCTACGCAACAGTTGCTGCTGCTGCTCCTCCCCTGCCACCCAAGCTTCTCCTATCCCAACTACTAATTCTTCAGACCTCCTCACCCTACAAGGTAGGATGCATGCGTGCTACCTAAAAGCGTTGTTCCTGAGCAGGGAAGATAAGTCGGAATTCATCAAAATTTTCAATTTGCTGCTTGCTCATAACAACCTACCCAATGTACGAACTCCACCTGAACTCCTCAGCTCCCCCGCCACCAACCATCCCTCACCGACCCCTGTCTCGTCCGCCACCCTGACCCCTAACGAAAACGTATCCCAGGAGACCCCCAGTAACACTTCCAACTCTCCCCCAACTACTCAACCTGTCACCCTCCCAACTTCCAATACCCCCTCCGCACCCCCTAACACAACTCCATCCACAACCCCCCAACCCAACACCAACAATCCTACTGTCTCTCCAAATACCGATTCCTCTCCCACCCCCACCGTCCCAACTTCCACCACCACGACAGTTCCCCACGAACCTCCACTCACCAATCCCCCCCTCCCCCTCCCTCCGTCCCGAGCCTAACCCTCCCAGAGGAACCCAGCACCTGACCTGCCGACACACCAGACAACCCACCAACGGTCAACCTCGACCTTCAACTCGTCGACAATGACCCTCTCCCCTCCCCTCTCCCCTCTCCTGACCCCTCACCAGATATATCCCGACCCACAACTAGAAACATGATACAAGTGAAACACTCAAACGGTTCGGCAACGGCCTTCATCGACAACAGACACAGAAGGCCAATAAATTTCCATAAGTCGTGAAATGCTAAAAATCTTACAGTTTAACGTGCGCAGCTATCACAATGGCCGTCATCTGATTGCCACTCTCCTCGAAGAGAAAAACCCCGATGTTGTGATACTTAACATCACATGTATCACCAACGGATACAAAATTAGACATTACGGGTATACATCACGACAGTCTCCAGACAGTAGACACGAGGGAGTCGCCATTCTCATACGCAACACCATCGAACACGAATACCTTGCCACCTCATGGCAATACGAACACTTTCTAGCAGTTAAGATAAACACAATACATGGCTTCATTATCTTCTGCACTACATACTCTCGACCCAACACTACCATTCCACTCCATGATCTCTACACAGTACTCAATCACACACATATCCCAGTCTACCTTCTAGCTGACCTCAACGCCCAACACAGAACCTTCCATCACAACAGAAACAATTCTCATGGTGATGAATTATTCGCTTTATACTCTTACAAACATTTTAACTTCCTCGGACCTTACTTCCACACTGTCTTCACTGGCCAAGGAGGAAAAGGCAGACCTGACCTTGTCTTCTCCAACAGAGCCAGTAATTATCTTCAGAATTTGCCATCTCCAGGACCACTGTGTGGTTCCGATCACATCCCTATCTTTCTTCATCTCTCGTCTAACCCTATCCTCGTCCCATCACCCTTACACTACCACTACAAAAGAGCAGACTGGAAGAGCTTCAAAGACACTCTCTCCAACTGCACTTACACCACAAACAACGAAAATCACCCAATAACACTAATAGACACAGAAATAGAACATATAAACGAAACAATCATACAGGCAACTGACATTTCTATCCCCAGATCTTCATTTACTTCAAGATACTCCTTCTTCCCTTCTTCCAAAACAACAAGACTCATCTCGTGCTACCGTCGACGCTTTGAGCAAAACAGACATCGGTTGGGCCTAGTACAGTGGGACCTCACATCCCTACGAAACCACACACTCAACAGCCTTCTAGAAGACCACAATAGACACTGAAAATCTCTTATCACCACAACAGAACAACACCGAATCAAATCTCAAGAGTTTTGGAACAGAATCCGAAAGCTACAAAGAATACCGAAATAGACTTTAATAGGCTAAATGACGACAACACCATAACCCACAAGACATTGCCAACATTTGTCAAAAACACTGGGAAGGTATCTTTCACCCTCACCCTCTGGCGTACGAAAACACTCAAATTGTCACACAACACATACAAAACAGACCCAGTCACATCTACCCAGAACAGATCATACACCTCCAATCGCTTTCACACGACCACCTTCTCACATCTCCCATAAGATCGAGCGAGGTCAAATTCCTCCTCCTCAAATCGCCCAAAGTAGCCCCAGGTAATTCAGGCATTGGTTACCAGCTACTTACACATCTCCCTAACAACACTATTAGAGCCATCACCTTCCTCTTCAACGCGGCACTAGCCTCTGGCTATCTTACCGCGGCCTTCAAAACAGCAACAACCACAATGATACCTAGATCAACAAATCCAACAGAGACCCCATGAACTACAGACCCATCAGCCCACTTGAGTCCACTGGGAAGACATTTGAAAGAATCATAAACAACAGACATAGGCAACACCTTACAAACAACAACCTACTCTCACACAAACAGTTTGGCTTTCACGAACATCGCTCCACACAAGATGAACTCAACATCATTACGAACTACATAAGAAACAACACGCGGACACACAAAATGACCGCACTCATCACATATGATGTTGACAAAGCCTTTGACACCGTGTGGCACAATGGATTGAGGTATAAACTAAGCATCCTATTCCAACTCACACGACCCACCATTAAGCCTCTCTCTAACTATCTTAGCAACAGAAAAACCCAAATCAAATACAAAAACACTTACTCAAACTACTTCTTCCTTAATGCCGGTGTACCTCAAGGCTCCGTGCTGGCCCCCACTCTCTACACACTCTACTCAAATGATCTTCCCAATCCTATACACCTGGACTCCACCACTCTCCAATATGCAGATGATGTCACGCAGCTAATCAGAGCCAGAACCCTCACACACTTAATCAATAAAACCCAACAGTAAATTGACCACGTTTCGCTCTGGGAGTTAAAATGGAAGATTAAAACAAATCCTGCCAAATCCAACATATCCTACTTTAATGTACGCCAGAGATACAACATAACTAATGTCTACCTACACTCCCGTATACACCGACATTTACCCATTTCCGTCTCAAACACCAACACTGTGCTGGGCCTAGATTATGATGCACACCTGAGAATAAACTGACATATACAATTTAGAGCGGCTATTGCGAGAGCAGAGCTCGCAAAATTGTATAGATTCAGAGAGGCGCAATTCAAAACCAAATTGCACCTCTACAAAGCATTAATACGACCTCTTATCACATACGCCCCTTCAGCTCTCGAACTCGGAGCCAAATCCAACATCCGTGCACTCCAAATCATTCAGAACAATTTTTAACATCAAATGGCACGAGTTCATTAGGAACACAGAACTTCACGAGAGAGCACGAATCCCTCCTCTAAACATCTATTGGAGGATATTGTTTGAAAGACAAGTAGAGCGATTTCAAATACATCATACTCACTGGATTGATTACTTCAACAATCTCCTGGGAATAGATCACCTAGGTAACATGTTTAATATACAACCTGGACAACATCCAGTGTCAATATATTAAAAACTAAAAACCACTATAGATCTTGCTGCTAATTCTGTGCGGGGAACGCCTTGGTAAAATCTGTGTCCATCGGTCAGAGATACGATCCATCTCCTCCTATATCCCTTAGAAAAATAAAAATAAGAAAATTAAAACGAAAATAGATAAAAAAGATACAAAAAAAAAATAAAATAAATTGATAAAGAAATGAATATTAAAAAAGGATAACTAAAATAAAACTTTGTCCTCCACTCATCATCTCCGCCCTGCTTATCCTATTTTTCCTATGCAAGCTGGGTTAAGCCCTGGCTCTTTTCCTCCCTCTAAAGTTCACTTCCTCTGACAATTCTTGCTCTTTCCCCCCCTCTCTTTTCCCGCCCCTCCTTGGAAGGGACTTTTCTATCATCATCATCATCATCAGATGGGAGGCAGGTTTGGGACGAGACTCAGGCCGAAGAGGAGAGAAAATCTTGGGACGAGAGTCAAGCAGGAGGGGGGAGAGAGTGGCTTGGGACGAGAGTCAGGCTGGACAGGAGAGAGAGGCTTGGGACGAGAGTCAGGCAGGACAGGAGAGAGAGGCTTGGGACGAGAGTCAGGCTGGACAGGAGAGAGAGACTTGGGACGAGAGTCAGGCAGGAGAGGAGAGGTACCACGTCAGTCTCTCGTTCCCATACACAAGTCAAGTCCAGTCTTTCCGCTGCCACTCCAAACCTCCAGCCTGACCCAACAACACTGTGGTCTGCATGATGGAAGCACACATGAAATATTCACAAGAATTTCCTTCTCTACACTTGCCTCCACAACTTTCTTTTATGCTTGTAGGTCCAGATGTTTACGCCAGGCCTTAGCACACAAGCCATTGAGATCACCAGTCGGTCAAATGTATACTGTAAACACATAATGACAAAGGAAAACATACTTACGGTTACGTACATACATGCACGTATAACCTTAATGGTCAGGTCAAAGGTCAGGCCATCATAATACCTGAAGGTCGCGCCGTCGTTTTCAACCAAACAGATCTTTCAGAGCTTCATGCCTGAGTACGATACCACATTACCAGCTTCCAATATTATACTACCTTTCCCGCCACACCACACAACAGCCTCACCTTAATGTCATGCAACATCAACATTTATATTTGGTCTCTGACGACAACCCCGCCACCACCAGCAGACCCATGCAGGCCCCCCATGTCACTTACGTCACTACAGTTTCCAGGCACCACGTGGCATTTTAGTGGCTGTTAATTACCACTCCTCTGACTCAGGCAGCTTTCTTACCTTCCTGTCTCACCCAGACGTTGTCTGCTGGCTCTCACTCCACAAACATACAACCTCTCCTTCCCAGACATAACACATCACAACACCTTACTCCCACCATTTTGATCTTTTTCTTCGTGACAATACATTTTTCTGCGGAGAGCGTTACGCGCTTGCCCTGCCTTTTGGCAAAATCTCGTTAGATGAACTCTTAAGCCAGAACTCGCTCTCTCTCTCTCTCTCTCTCTCTCTCTCTCTCTCTCTCTCTCTCTCTCTCTCTCTCTCTCTCTCTCTCTCTCTCTCTCTCTCTCTCTCTCTCCCCAGCCAGCCACTATGAATGTAGATTGCGTGACTGAGTGAGAGCGATGAAGTTCTTGCCATATGACGGCGAGCCACTCTGCACCCCACCCACCCACCCACCCAGCACATATCAACTTGCCTCTTGGCTGATAAAGAGAGAGAGAGAGAGAGAGAGAGAGAGAGAGAGAGAGAGAGAACCCTCCTATGAGTATTTACAATCACAACAAAATACTGATAACAAAGGCCCCGCTGGGAATCGAGCCCTGACCAAGTGTTTACGAGACAGATGTGCTAACCACGTCCCTTATCTTTCATCATCATTTCTTATGTTTACTATCAACAATGTCTTTTACTAACATAAATGATATGTATAGGAATTTGATTAATGTTTTCCAACGACCCGTTGTATAACTCTTCGTCAGTGAAGTTCATTTCGTGTAATGGATCATGCATTACAAAGCTGTGTCTATCCACACAAGTGTTACACGTCCCAGGTAAAGATATATTCTAGAGATAGTGTATATCTAACATATATATGGGCTTTTATAAATATTTATAAAAAGTTTTCCTGAGGGACAATACCTAAGACTTTCGTATTAAAGTTGATCAGTTGTAAGTGATCAAGCATTACAAAGGTGCGTCCATTGCCACAGCTTTGTAATGCATGATCCATTACATTAAATCATATCTTCACTATACCCTCTTCTTCATACACTGTTACTTCTACCATACCATCATCATTGTACTCTCTGATGTTCACTAAAAATAATTTTTATCTTCACTACATAATCATTTCATATAAACTTTAATCTTTGATAACCCTTATCTCTACTACATTCGTATCTTCACTACATTCGTATCTTCACTACAACCTATCTTGACAATATCCTTATCATCACTATACTCTTCCTCACTACACTCTCATCTTAACATCATCCTTCTGTTTACCGAACTTAGTTCAAAGTCTGACTTGAACGTAGCTTTGTAAAGTTTGTGTTCCTCATTGTGTTACCCCCTTATTATCATTGTAAAGGCAATTGTCACTATTCCCTAACTAAACCCTCATCGTCACTACAGTCTCATCATTATCATTACTTCTTGATGTTCAATACAAAATCTCAACTTATATATTTATCTTCACTACAGAATAATTTTCATTGCACCTTAATCTTCATTACTCCTTGTTTCAGCTATATCCGTATCTTCCATTCATTCTTATATCTTATATTAGTTACATCTTTACAATATCTTTATATCTTCTCTGTTCCGTCTTTTGGAAAATTGAAAATGAGAGTAAAGGATTTCCGGCCTTCTGCTCCCTACCCTTTTAGTCGCCTTGTACGACACGCAGGGAATACGTGGCAAGTATACTTTCTTCCCTATCCCCAGGGATAACAGCATCTGGTGTTCCCAGACGGTCACCCATCCAAGTACTGACCAGACCCAACGTTGCTTAACTTGACTGATCGAACGATATACATATATATATATATATATATATATATATATATATATATATATATATATATATATATATATATATATATACACACACAAGACTGAAAACAATGAATTTCCCAAATGAAAAATGGAGGCGCCGGGGTTTGAACCCGGGTCCTCTCGCATGCCAAACGAGTGCTCTACCACTGAGCTACGCCCCCAAGAACATACTTTGTGACATAGCATTATATGAAGTACTGAGATTACCACGGCAAAATACTGTTTGACCGACCGTTGCCGACTTGCCGGCAAAATAACCACAGGGTAAATCTCCATGTTGCTGTCGTGTTTTCCTCTCAATTTTCCACGAAGAAATGTTTTACTTTTTTATTTCGTTGCAATAGACTGGAACTAAGCAATAGACTGGAACTAAGCAATAGACTGGAACTAAGCTGACCTGGTATGAGGTCAGAGCCCTCATTATCATCCCTGCTAACTACCGGAAGCAGATTAAGTCGTTCCACAACCGATGTCCGGCCCATGTTAACTCTGATGTGCCCAGCAGTTGGAGGAGGATCGCCAGAAGCTTCTGGAAGATTTCAAGGACGTCTTGGTGGACCTGACCCTTTCAGATAAGGTCGAAAACCTCAATTCATTATGAAGATCTTCACTATAACGTTGGACGAACATACTGAATGTTGCAAACATGTGATGCGGACAAAATGAAACAAGAAAAAGACAAAAAATATGTCTGGTGTGGGTCTCGAACCCACGACCTTGAGTGTGTCAGACTCACGCTCTACCACTGAGCTAACCAAACAATAGAAAAATACGTCTGTTTCTTCAATTTGAATTAATGAAAATCTTTGCGAGGCAACGTTAAGAAAAGAGAGATGTCTTTGACGAAATTTACTTGCTTGGCTCCTTCTTTTGTTCCTCAGTATCGAAAGGAAACATACTGAAGGATATATATATATATATATATATATATATATATATATATATATATATATATATATATATATATTGTTACGAACTCCTTATTCAGACTAGGTCGCCAGTAACATATAAGTTACAAATACTACTGATCCTTGTTTCACAACGGGATAACATAATCATAAAGTTATGGGATGGAAGTAAAGACCAGCATTACATTAAATCTACTTATAATGGAAGAATCTAAGTGTACAAAGATAAGCACATAAATCAGGCATGAATCATTTACGTTAACGTTGGTACATAAATTAACATTCCAGATAAGATTTCAAGCCAGGAGATCTCTTTCCTTTATGGACAGTTCTTCGATAACACTACATTGATAATTATAACGGGCTTACAGGCTTACAGCACAGCAGGGCTTACAGACTTCCATGCTTACGACAGGGTAGACCACCTAACTCGCTGGCCTAGAGAGAGAGAGAGAGCGACTCAGCGGGTGTCATGGGTATATATTACAAAGAAGAGTCTCCGCCCTGCTGGCTATAACGCCACCCTTGATTGGCTATGGGACTCAGAGCACTCGTGATTGGTTGGGGTATTCTCGCGACGCACATCTGGGCAGCTCACCCTCCTCTTGATTGACAGCTCAAGGACAAATGACCATCTGGTCTCAAAATTAAGCCTAACGCTTGGTGGGAACAGAAGCTCCGAACCATTCTCAGAGGAAGACATCTCTATACACAAAGACACACACACGTAATATACACGAACATGTGAGCACAAACACACGTGTTCCGTAACAATATATATATATATATATATATATATATATATATATATATATATATATATATATATATATATATATATATATATTTTTTTTTTATACCTCGTCGCTGTCTCCCGCGGTTGCAAGGTAGCGCAAGGAAACAGACGAAAGAAATGACCCAACCCCCCCCCATACACATGTACATACACACGTCCACACACGCAAATATACATACCTACACAGCTTTCCATGGTTTACCCCGGACGCTTCACATGCCTTGATTCAATCCACCGACAGCACGTCAACCCCTGTATACCACATCGCTCCAATTCACTCTATTCCTTGCCCTCCTTTCACCCTCCTGCATGTTCAGGCCCCGATCACACAAAATCCTTTTCACTCCATCTTTCCACCTCCAATTTGGTCTCCCTCTTCTCCTCGTTCCCTCCACCTCCGACACATATATCCTCTTGGTCAATCTTTCCTCACTCATTCTCTCCATGTGCCCAAACCATTTCAAAACACCCTCTTCTGCTCTCTCAACCACGCTCTTTTTATTTCCACACATCTCTCTTACCCTTACGCCATATGGTAAACATGTGATTGTCCAAGACAGACAACAAGCGTATCATAAACTTATTATGTGGACAAGAAGGTGAAATGTTTACAAATTTTATCAACATTAAAGTTATCCAATTTGTATAGACCATCACTAATATTAAGATTATAATTCTTTGTGTATTCAGTAATAGAAGATTCAATTATATTTTTCGTGGTACTTGAGTTAGAGTTAAAAACTGAGATGGCATTATTAACTCTAATTCCAGTATCACGAGAAATATCATTGAATCTTCTATCATTAAATACACAAAGAATTATGAACCTTAAAGCAATATGGCGGTCAAAAATAAGCTTTAGGAATGAAGTTTATGAATGGAATATCAGTGAGACGATCCAAATGACGAATGAATGAGAGCGTAGTCAACATACAATATAAAAGGACATATTATGAATGGCAGGAGCCAGGCAAGTAACGGCCCAACTGAATGGAAGGATTTAAAAGTTCGCGTTATATGACGAATTTTGATAGATTATTCAAATTTCCATTCCAGTTATGAAACCTAATGGTTGTGTTCAGTTCTAGAGACAAAGTTTAAAGATTTGTGTTTCAAAGATGAACCACAAAGGATATCGTTAAATTAACTGACATTAAAATTTGTCAATTAAGTAAATCATTTTGTACAATAGCTGTAATTTGACAGAGTTAAAAGTTCGCAGTTTCATTACAATTCTAATTCAAAAGTTTGAGATTCAATGATGGTTTGCACAAGCTTAACGTACATTCAAGTTTTGTGTTTATATGACGTATCTTAAAGGACTCTGGTAAAATAACGCAGCTGGAAGGTTTACGTTCAAATAACGGTGTTTAAATGTTGATTGATGAATGGTAGATTTAAATGGATAGATTTTAAGTTCGCGTTTTCATGAGCGACCTTAAACCTTGTGGTTGAATGTCACGGTTTAAAGGTTGGTATGTACAATGTTGAGCAGATGGCGGTAGTGTGTAGACACAGCCATACCAGGTCGTATTTATCATCATTAAAGTCACCTTCCTTACTTACTTATGGCGGCGATGAAATTCACTGGTTCTTGATTCTGCACCAATTAACCTATCAGATAATGGTACAATGTTTGCCTGGTGTTGCATATATCACGTCTGTTGTTGAAACACAAGAATGCCAGGTGACTTTGGGAGTGGATGATAATATAAAGATCAATATAAATGTGGGAAATCTTGAACCGCCATCACCAGACACAACACATGTTTGGATCTGGCGGGGGGAGGGACTTGCCTGTGACGTCACGATGTCCCGCCTCCAGCCTGGCGCCGCTCTGTGTGTGTGTGTGTGTGTGTGTGTATGTGTGTGTGTGTGTGTGTGTGTGTGTGTGTGTGTGTGTGTGTACTACTTTAATCATTATCACGTGAGTCTTTTGAGGAAGGATTTGTACACTCGTGTTGCCCCGTCTCTTAACCTTGTAAGTGTAAAATATGTTTTCACTCCTGTGTGCGCTCACACACACACACACACACACACACACACACACACACACACACACACACATAACATATAATATTATCTAGTATTTACTTCAGACGGATATCTTACATCTTGATTATAAAAGGCAAAGAAACATTTATAAAAACATATACATATATTTACACACTTGTAGATATATGTTATGTATTGAAATGTGTCGGTAAAATTCCTTATATATTAACAAACGTGATTGAGGACTTAAAGAATCTGGTCCAAACATAATGGTTATTGTGATAAATGATTTGTTTATGGTAAATATGTATTGTGTTGCATTATAATGGTTGTTCAGAACCAAGGTTCTTAAACCTGAATCAGTGAAATACTATCAGAAATAGAAAACCTGTTAAACATGAACCTTTATAGTGATTAACCATACAATATATTTTCCTCTGGGTATGTAAAATAAAATACAGTACAGGGAGCTAGTTTGAGGAAGAGTATTTCATATCTTAACAAAATATTTACCTCTAATAGCGTCCCTTATCTTTCGTCATCATTTCTTATGTTTCCTATCAAGAAATGTCTTTTATGTAACATAAAAATTCTGTCTAGGTATTTGATTAATGTTGTCCAAGGATGAGCTACATGGCACACGTGGTCAGGTCACAGTGGTGGTGGTCAGGTCAGTGGGTGGTGTGTGTATGTGTGTGTGTGTGTGTGTGTGTGTGTGTGTGTGTAGCCCCTGGGTTCATGTTGGCCACAGCCACCCACCGGCCGGTGGTCAAGTCAGTGGGCGGTGTGTGTGTGTGTAGCCCCTGGGTTCATGTTGGCCAATGCCACCCACCGGCCGGTGGTCAGGTCAGTGGGCGGTGTGTGTGTGTGTGTGTGTGTGTGTGTGTGTGTGTAGTCCCTGGGTTCATGTTGGCCACAGCCACCCACTGGCCGGGCGGGCTGGCGGTAGTTTATAACTAAGACTGGTAGTTTCACATGCCACTTGGAGTGTCCCTCACTACAGAACTTGAGCAGCTCTTATCCTGAGGTGGAGCAGTTGATCCTCTCCACCAGGCTGGTACACTTGGTCTGCACCAGGTGGCTCCCTCCTGGTCATCCTGAGTGGTTGGTTGCTGTGTGGGATTTAATGACCACTGACTTCTGAAGGTCATTAGACCAGCCATCATTTGATCATCTGATAAAACATGAAGCAACGTCAAATATTACATGATCCACCTAAACTATTGAGAATGATGAAGTCTGATATTGTTACGTTACGTCATCCAATCTTGCCACTCACATGTTACGGTAATCACGACTACATACATAGTGTTGTTACGACTGATATTACTGTATGTACTGTAGTAACGTACTGTGTTTATGTGCATAACATGTGGACGTCAGAGGAGGCAAGAGCATCATCAGAGACAAATTCTCTATTCTATGTTGTATCCTCAATTTTGTCTGCGGTGATCGACACACTTTATCTCCCAAGATATTATCTTGCTGTTTCTTTCCATCATTCTTTAGTATTAAAGATTTTGTTCTCTCAAGCAAGATAGAATTTATCAATAATTTTTAATGTCATCTTCGGTCCAGGTAATGTTAGGTAGCGGTCATACAAGTTGTCCATGACCTTCATCATGTGGGTTGGGAAGGAGTCAGGAGGTGTGGCGTTGTACTCGGTGTACCACTTGCCAAGTTGGTCAGTGTGTATACCATGGAAGTTGCAGGGGAATCATCAGTCTGTATGTTAACAATTAGGTTGAGCAAATAACACTTGGCCTCAGTGAAGGTAGAATGTTTTCCCACCAGACTGCATCCATTAATACGACTTAGATCAGAAGATCTAGCCTTAGGTAATTTGTTAGATCGAGATTATCAAAGCCTTTCATCATTTTTAATCTTTGTACTTCGTGACCAACTCTGTTTTAAGTTGTTACGTTGACGTATGATGAATCTAATATGGAGAACAAATTTAGGAGGAAACCTGGCAAAGCTACATATGAGTGATTTTACCGTTTGCAAGTAAACTACGATTTTGTAAACACGAATAGCATCTATGTTGTGTATAGAAAACGTAACTCCTTAGCTGCATTCTCTATGAATGTCATCAAAAGTAAAACATAGACAAGGGAAGGAATGAGGCTTGACGATACGAAACATCACTCAATCGTGTCCTGCCTGCCCAGACCCTCCCTCGCCACACCACTGGCCATAACTTCATCAACACATTGCTTACTCCGTCAAGGTCATCCACACATTTTGCCTGGCTTGAACAACCGCTTGGCATTCATGAACCGCTGAATGTTTACACTTTCTGATTATCTGTAGTAGCTGATGCAGTTGCAAGATAGACTATTAAACCATTTTCTTACAATACTCGCTGGTAAGGAGACAATTTTCACAAAACACAGAGGTAACACTGCCTAAGAAACGGACTTAAGAACAATTGTACGAACATTGGGTCACATTGGTACATCCACAAGGCACCAGTGGTCTGGGTGGCCTGAAATAGATTTGGAACCAAGAAGGATGATGGGTGTAGGGAGTAAACCTACCACAGACCATCATTAATTATGAAGAGTTGACAATGGTTACCTCCAGCCATAATCTATAAATCAATAGACAAATGTTAATGCAAACAAAGCAAGAATTAAACAAGCAGGAAACACAATCCAATGTACCATTTTACGATAGTTATGTCAAGTTGTCGCATCTGTTGACTACCTGACGTGGTCTTACGTCTCACCTTTAGTAACGTCTGCGAATTTCGTTGTAGTGAAACTCATGCGACCCGAGACTCAATGTTAGTGATACACAAGAGGAAGAAATATAACTCCGAAGGTATAAAACAGTTGTGGACACACCAAACGCTTGACAGATATTCCTTAGTAGATGACAGAAAACACAAAGAGATCGTCCTTGTAAACTTATGATGAGGTTTGCTTGAAGAGCCTCCCTTCGTCATCGTCGTCCACAGGCGCCCTTTGTTGGAGTGGGTGTGGCGTGGACACAGTACTGGGACCTTCATGATAAATTATCTACAACGTTCCAGGTGTCCACATATCAGGGATATGACTGTGTACAACGGTGGCTGGGGTTAAAGTCACTGGATCATATATAAAACATACAAAGGTTAACATTGATTCTCTTAAGATTTCAAGGCAATGAAAGGTTTGTGGTGCAGTCTTTATGACTGAAGGTCATATTTAGATAGAGATTTATCAAATGGATATTACATCAACGTCACAGTAGCCACTCCGGCCACTGTATTACTAACACAAGGGTTAACTGTAGTCATACAATACAAATACTAAAACTTAGTATTATTTTCTTGTTTTAGTTTTATAACCGAGAGAAACATGAAGTGTAAACAGACGGTGTATCGCCATACCTTCCTCCATCCAGTCATTATGAGGCTTCAGCGTAAGGTGGTGGTTGACGAGCGGAGGCAGACTCGTCCACATTATTATCTGCTGCTGTTGGACGTCCCCAGTGTCCAGGTGCAGCCAGGGTCGTCATCATGTTGGACGTCCCCAGTGTCCAGGTGCAGCCAGGGTCGTCATCATGTTGGACGTCCCCAGTGTCCAGGTGCAGCCAGGGTCGTCATCATGTTGGACGTCCCCAGTGTCCAGGTGCAGCCAGGGTCGTCATCATGTTGGACGTCCCCAGTGTCCAGGTGCAGCCAGGGTCGTCATCATGCTGGACGTCCCCAGTGTCCAGGTGCAGCCAGGGTCGTCATCATGTTGGACGTCCCCAGTGTCCAGGTGCAGCCAAGGTCGTCATCATATTGGACGTCCCCAGTGTCCAGGTGCAGCCAGGGTCGTCATCATGTTGGACGTCCCCAGTGTCCAGGTGCAGCCAGGGTCGTCATCATGTTGGACGTGCCCAGTGTCCAGGTGCAGCCAGGGTCGTCATCATGTTGGACGTCCCCAGTGTCCAGGTGCAGCCAGGGTCGTCATCATGTTGGATGTGCCCAGTGTCCAGGTGCAGCCAGGGTCGTCATCATGCTGGACGTCCCCAGTGTCCAGGTGCAGCCAGGGTCGTCATCATGTTGGACGTCCCCAGTGTCCAGGTGCAGCCAGGGTCGTCATCATGTTGGACGTCCCCAGTGTCCAGGTGCAGCCAGGGTCGTCATCATGTTGGATGTGCCCAGTGTCCAGGTGCAGCCAGGGTCGTCATCATGCTGGACGTCCCCAGTGTCCAGGTGCAGCCAGGGTCGTCATCATGTTGGACGTCCCCAGTGTCCAGGTGCAGCCAGGGTCGTCATCATGTTGGACGTCCCCAGTGTCCAGGTGCAGCCAGGGTCATCATCATGTTGGACGTCCCCAGTGTCCAGGTGCAGCCAGGGTCGTCATCATGTTGGATGTGCCCAGTGTCCAGGTGCAGCCAGGGTCGTCATCATGTTGGACGTCCCCAGTGTCCAGGTGCAGCCAGGGTCATCATCATGTTGGACGTCCCCAGTGTCCAGGTGCAGCCAGGGTCGTCATCATGCTGCCCGTCTCTGCATCGCCTGATCCGTGGTGCACCGGTGGGTCGGTGGCTGTCGTGACATGGTAATGTTACCGTCATATTCCGCGTCTCATCTCACGTCTGTCCAGGTGGGCTAAGCTCGTCTGGTCTGAATGAACCATATACAAGTAAGGCGTATCGCTGTTGTGAGTCTCAGTACATATGGAAGCAATATGGTTGTGCAGTCTCTCTCTCTCTCTCTCTCTCTCTCTCTCTCTCTCTCTCTCTCTCTCTCTCTCTCTCTCTCTCTCTCTCTCTCTCTCTCTCTCTCTCTCTCTCTCTGCAGTTTGATAATTTAACAATCTTATGTAATACAAAATATATGCTTCTTCCGAAAATTTCCTGGAAATTGGTTGAGGTAGAGCGGAGGTATCGTGGCAAAGTTGTGTGTCACACAAGAACGAGTTTTCTAATTGGTTGAGGTAGAGCGGAGGTATCGTGGCAAAGTTGTGTGTCACACAAGAACGAGTTTTCTAATTGGTTGAGGTAGAGCGGAGGTATCGTGGCAAAGTTGTGTGTCACACAAGAACGAGTTTTCTAATCGCCTGGTTTTACTGGCGGCCTCGTTGTGACGTCACTACATCAACACCGACATTTTGATTTAAAAGTTAATTGCAAGATGACTTTGCTCCGCTGTGTGTGTGTTTTCAATACTTTTCGTGTTTGTAATGTTATTTCGTTTGTATTCTATAGTTAATAACTTTGTAGTGAGTTTAGTTTCGTTGCTGTAGTTGTAGTATAGTTATTTATAACTTGTATTTGAACTAAATCAGATGAGCAGTGTTGAGGATGACCCTGGGCCATTTTCATGTGGTAATGCAGAAGGGAGTGACCACAGGCAGGCAGTAGTGGTGTTTACCAAGCCATTCCCAACACCATCGTACTGGCTACCTCTGTGTAATGTACCACATTCCTCTGTTGAAAAAGAAATAGAGAATTTCACTGAATTGCAGACTGGGCTGTTAATGTGCATCTTTCTAAATTGTTTTATTTTGTCTTCATTAAGAATTTCTTCTTGTGTTTGATGTGCATTGTTTTGAGAATTCTTTGTTATATAACAAAACATGTTCTGTATCTACTGTTTCTTGTCTTTATTTAGATAAGTATTTTTGTTATTGATTTTATGACTATGTTGTTTTGCTGTAACATTTATAGACTTTTTTTGCTATTTGATAATGTTTTTCTTCTTGTTATTCTATACCGATGTGTACAATTCTATTACGTAGCAATGTTTTTCTTGTTATTTTATACAAATGTGCACAATTTTGTTCTGTTAAAGATTTTTGGAGGCATTGATTTGTTTTATTGTTGTCTTTGTTGTTGTTGTTGTTGTTGTTGTATTAGTTTAGTTAATTAAGTGATTCCTGGTACGTGCCACTATCTAGCTGGGGGCGAATGTTGAGTTGCTTTCGGCCCTAGATGATGGGCCGCATCTTAGATGTTGCCTTAAATGTTCCCTTTAGCAACAATAATACTATACAGAATATCTTAATCAGGAATTCACCAGAAAATTATCTTGGTTGCATCTATAAAGTGCCATGTGGAAATTGTGATGAATTTTATGTTGGTCAGACTGGTAAGGATCTTTCTGTGAGACTTAAGCAACATAAATATAGTATAAGAACGGGACAAGAATCAAATGCCTTGTTTAATCACGTTAAAAACTATGATCATTGTACTGACTGCAGTAATGCCATCTCAGTTATTAACTCTGACTCTATTACCACGAGAAATATCATTGAATCTTCTTTTATTAAATACACAAAGAATTATAATCTTAATATTAGCGATGGTCTTTACAAATTAGATAACTTTGTTGTTGATAGAATTTGCAAAATGATAAGTTTATGATACACTCGTTGTCTGTCTTGGACAATCACATGTTTACCATATGGCGTCCTAGCTACGTCTCTTCGATGTATATCAACTGACTGTTATATTTCTCTCTTGTGTCTCCCCTGATGATGTGATTATTACACGAAAGTGCATTTGGGACCTTTTCGTGTTTCATTTTCCATGTGGACTCATAGGAATATATATACACATGTACATATTCTTACCTTGCTTGCCTTTATCCATTCTCGGCGCTACTCCGTGTGTGTGTGTGTGTGTGTGTGTGTGTGTGTGTGTGTGTGTGTGTGTGTGTGTGTGTGTGTCTGTATGTCTGTCTGTCTGTCTATTTATCTGCATACGTATCTTCTGCATATCGTGGAAGGCGACTGAGGGTTGGGAACTGGGGGGGTTGGAAATCTTCCCCTTCTGTATTACTTTTCAAATGAAGGAATAGAGGAAGGAGCCCAGCTAAGTTTCCCTCTAGGATTCATTCACTTATTCCTGACGCTACCTTGTTCTTGCGGGAAATGGCAAACAAATATGAAAAATAGAGTATGAAAGAAAAAAGACAGTGGCCAAGTGTTATGTGTTCTGTGTCCTTGATAACCATTTGATCTGACTCATTCAGATAAGGTGCAAAACGCCAGTTGTGAAGATGTACAAAGGATAATAGAACGATGTACGTACGTACGTAGTGTGAGTATCTTGACTGATAGAAAGTACTGAAAGCGGCAGGAAGTAGTGAGATATTGTATTGTGCTTCGTACAAGACTGGCGGGCGACTCCGTCCTTCGTGGTGTGCCACACACAGTCTGGTGATTGTCGGGATGTGTAGCCATAATGTTTGATCTTATGACCATTAGTGATGCATCATGTGATGTTTACTATCACAACATCGGCTTCTTCCTCCTCCTCCAGGAGAGTGGCAATCAGGTGGCGGTTATTGTGGTAGCCCGGCACATGCAACTGTAAGATCTGAAGCAACGTTGAGAAAATGGGACGCATTATAAAGAGTTCCATAATTTCTCTAATTCTTCCCCAAATTCATGTGGACCTGCAACACTGAAAATGTTGAAATACCGCTGGTGCAGAAGGAGGGAGAGGCAGGCCTGGATGAAAGTGAGGCTTTGTAAGAGAGAAAGGCTCGGGATGAGAGAGGCTGAACACAAGATGTTTGGCCGGAGAGTGAGGCTTTGAAGGAGAGAGAGGCTTGGGATGAGGGTTGGGTTGTACCAGAGAGAGAGGCTTGGGATGAGGGTTGGGTTGTACCAGAGAGAGAGAGGCTTGGGATGAGGATTAGGTTGTACCAGAGAGAGAGGCTTGGGATGAGGGTTGGGTTGTACCAGAGAGATGCCTGGGATGAGGGTTGGGTTGTATCAGAGAGAGAGGCTTGGGATGAGGGTTGGGTTATACCACTGACAGAGGGTTGGGATGAGGGTTGGGTTGTACCAGAGAGAGAGGCTTGGGATGAGGATTAGGTTGTACCAGAGAGAGAGGCTTGGGATGAGGGTTGGGTTGTACCAGAGAGATGCCTGGGATGAGGGTTGGGTTGTACCAGAGAGAGAGAGGCTTGGGATGAGGGTTGGGTTGTACCAGAGAGAGAGAGGCTTGGGATGAGGATTAGGTTGTACCAGAGAGAGAGGCTTGGGATGAGGGTTAGGTTGTACCAGAGAGATGCCTGGGATGAGGGTTGGGTTGTACCAGAGAGAGAGGCTTGGGATGAGGGTTGGGTTGTACCAGAGAGAGAGGCTTGGGATGAGGGTTGGGTTGTACCAGAGAGAGAGGCTTGGGATGAGGGAGTCTGAACATGAGATAGGTTTGTGAGGAAAGTGAGGATTTGAAAGAGAGAGAGACTTTCTGTGAAAAAGGAAGGACAGGCGGAGGAGGCTTGGGACGAGAGTCAGGCAGGACAGGAGAGAGAGGCTTGGGACGAGAGTCAGGCTGAACAGGAGAGAGAGGCTTGGGACGAGAGTCAGGCAGGACAGGAGAGAGAGGCTTGGGACGAGAGTCAGGCAGGACAGGAGAGAGAGGCTTGGGACGAGAGTCAGGCTGGACAGGAGAGAGAGGCTTGGGACGAGAGTCAGACAGGACAGGAGAGAGAGGCTTGGGACGAGAGTCAGGCTGGACAGGAGAGAGAGGCTTGGGACGAGAGTCAGGCTGGACAGGAGAGAGAGGCTTGGGACGAGAGTCAGGCAGGACAGGAGAGAGAGGCTTGGGATGAGAGTCAGGCTGGACAGGAGAGAGAGGCTTGGGACGAGAGTCAGGCTGGACAGGAGAGAGAGGCTTGGGACGAGAGTCAGGCAGGACAGGAGAGAGAGGCTTGGGACGAGAGTCAGGCAGGACAGGAGAGAGAGGCTTGGGACGAGAGTCAGGCTGGACAGGAGAGAGAGGCTTGGGACGAGAGTCAGGCTGGACAGGAGAGAGAGGCTTGGGACGAGAGTCAGGCAGGACAGGAGAGAGAGGCTTGGGACGAGAGTCAGGCAGGACAGGAGAGAGAGGCTTGGGACGAGAGTCAGGCAGGACAGGAGAGAGAGACTTGGGACGAGAGTCAGGCAGGACAGGAGAGAGAGGCTTGGGACGAGAGTCAGGCAGGACAGGAGAGAGAGGCTTGGGACGAGAGTCAGGCAGGACAGGAGAGAGAGGCTTGGGACGAGAGTCAGGCTGGACAGGAGAGAGAGGCTTGGGACGAGAGTCAGGCTGGACAGGAGAGAGAGGCTTGGGACGAGAGTAGAGAAGTGAACCTTCATAACTTATCCTTCAATAAAAAAGGGTTGTCTTGCTCCACTCAGTTGGAATGGGAAAGTAGTTGAAAATAACAAGTTGATGAATTTAATGTTTTAGTGTGGCAAAACCTGAACTGATTTTAAGGTCACACATGAAAGAAGATTAACATTTCAGAAGGTTGAAGGAAGATCAATATAAATGTCATCATTGATAGACTATTAGATTCATTAGAAGCCTTGGTAGATGAATGTTCTTGTTATTTTTATTAAGAATGAGGATGAATTAGTAATTAAGGCACACGGTGCTAATATCTTTGGTTAGTGAGCCATTATGTTTTGCACTGGTGTTATATTAAAGAACTAGAGTATGAGTGAGGGAGTGAGATGTGGAGATTATATATCATTGTGAGTTATTACATAAAGTGATCATGATGAACGTTACGAAGATCAGGCAAACTATGAGGCTCATTATTCCTACATCAGATATAATAATGTCAATCATTCCAGTAATCTTACCATAATTGACCTCTTCCATCTAGGCAGCCTTCCTCCCTCCCTCTTATCTTCTCCAGAACAAACCTGGTTCATTCTTGTGAGAGACGATAGTGTTTACTAAACTCTTCCTGTGACCAACATGTAAATGGTGTGACTGATCACCACACCTTACCTCACCTACTTCCTCCACCTGATCAATCTGCATCACTCCTTCCATTGCTCACTTCCATAATAGAATTAACGTTTCTACTACAAATGACCAGATTCACTTGGCCATGTTTGTTAACATCAGAGCAATAATCTTGAAGAGCGACCATTCCTCACTATTGACCTTTAAGGCAGGAATCATTATTTTCCTCAAACTATCAATTGCTATTTATGTGGGGTCGGTCGGCTGTGGCTCCGGAGGGGTAAGCGACAACACAGACTCTGGTGGAGTTCCAGTAATGATGTTACTGAGTCAGTCGGGCACACAACACTGTGGTACACCTGGTAATATTTTGTTTGTCTTAACTAAGTCGATAAGTGGAAAACTGAGCAGCAGTTTACTTGCTTATCTTGTGTACTTGTTCCTGGATTGTTGATGACGTTCACAATAACAGGTATAGGACTGGTCTTATATCTCTGTGTTCCAGCTGTGATTGGTACAAGTCGAGTGTACTGACGAACGGCGGTCCGTGGGGATGAGGAGAGAGAGAGAGAGAGAGAGAGAGAGAGAGAGAGAGAGAGAGAGAGAGAGAGAGAGAGAGAGAGAGAGAGAGAGAGGTCATTGTGCCGGGGGTGGGGTCAGGGGTGGTGTTGGTGGGGTGGACGGGGTCAGCCAGATGAGCACATCTTGGTAGGTGGTGTGAGATGGACCCAGGAGGATTGTGTGTGTTGTGTTCTGTATTGTGTCCAGCTGGTGGTGCCTGTGTGTGTGTGTGTGTGTGTGTGGCTCTAGTTAGTCAGGAGGACCTGGCTGGGGCGCGGCTCAGGTACAATAAATATGGTATAGACATTTCTGAGTTTGAACAGTGATGTCAGTCGGCGGTGAAGGTAGAGACAGTATGAGGAAGATTTGATGATAGAGTGAATGTGTTGAAAATGAAATGTCTGAGGACAACATGTGGTGTGACGCGGGTTGATCCAGTAAGTAATGATAGGGTAAGAGAGATGTGTGATGATAAATAGAGTATGGTTGACAGAGCTGAAGAAGGTGTACTGAAATGGTTTAGACATTTGGAGAGAGTGAGTGAGGGGAGGTTAAAGGAGGATACATGTGTCAGAAGTGTAGAGGACAAGAATAGGGCGACCATATTGGAGATGGATGGAGGAAGTGAACAAGAGTTTGAGTGATCAGGGCCTGAATATGTTCAAGGTCACGTGAGAGGCGTGTATAGGATAAAGTGAACTGGGGCGATGTGATTTACAGGGGACGACCTGCTATCAGTGAACTGAAGCAGGACATATGAATCAAATGGGGTAAACCACGGACAGGGTTGTAGGGCCTGGTTGTGGACTGTGGGCTGTTTTCGTTGCATTACATATGACAGGTAAGGAATGTATGTGAGGGTATGAAGCATTATCTTATGTTCCTGGTGCTATCTCCATACTGTGGACAACGGTGAACAGAACATCGTAGACACAGAGTTTAAAAGGCCATATTATGAATGGTAGCCAGGGAATGAATGGCCCAGGAAATGGAAGCATTTAAAAGTTCGCGTTAAGTGATGGACTTCAATAGAATGTACAAACTTCCTTTCCAGTAACTGAACTAAAGCTTATGTTTATTTCCAGAGACGGAGTTTGATGGTTCATTATATAAAGACAGACTTCAAAGGATATCGTTGAATTAAGTGACTATAATTTTTTTCAATTAAATGAGACATTTCCTAAAACAGCTGCAATTTGACGGAGTTTAAAAGTTCGCAGTTGTTTGAGAGAATTTTAAAGTTATTGACGGGATCAAAAGTTTAAGTTTAAATGACGCTTTGCACAAATTTTCGTTTAAATGACATACTTTCAATGTTTGTCTTTATATAATTTAGTTTAAAAGTCTCTGATCAAATAACGCAGCTGAAATGATAAAGCTCGAATACTGACGCTTAAATATTCCTGAATAAATGACGGAGTTGAATGGATGGATTTTAAGTTCGCGTTTGTGGGAGGAATTTTGAAAAATTGTGTTTAAATGTCAGAGTTTAAATGATCATATGTACAATGTTGACCAGATGGCGGTAGTGTGTAGACACAGCCATACCAGGTCGTATTTATCATCATTAAAGTCACCTTCCTTACTTACTTATGGCGGCGATGAAATTCACTGGTTCTTGATTCTGCACCAATTAACCTATCAGATAATGGTACAATGTTTGCCTGGTGTTGCATATATCACGTCTGTTGTTGAAACACAAGAATGCCAGGTGACTTTGGGAGTGGATGATAATATAAAGATCAATATAAATGTGGGAAATCTTGAACCGCCATCACCAGACACAACACATGTTTGGATCTGGCGGGGGGAGGGACTTGCCTGTGACGTCACGATGCCCCGCCTCCAGCCTGGCGCCGCTCTGTGTGTGTGTGTGTGTGTGTGTGTGTGTGTGTGTGTGTGTGTAATTAGTATTTATGTATTACGGGAGAGAGTTGTACACTCGTGTTGTTCCGTCCCTTAACCTTTACTATGTGTGCTCACACACACACACACACACACACACACACACACACACACATAACTTAGGATTTTATCCAGTATTTTCTTTAGACATATACCTTGTAGGTTGATTAGAAAAGATGAGGAAACAAATATAAAAACATATACATATATTTCCACACGTGTAGATATATGTTATGCATTGAGATGTGGAGAAAGAATTTCTTACATATTAACAAACGTGATTGAGGACTTAAAGAATCTAGTACAAACATAATGGTTATTGTGATAAATAATTCGTTTATGATAAATATGTATTGTGTTGCATTATAATGGTTGTTCAGTACCAAGGTCTGTAAGCCAGAATCCTTAAGACATGATAAAAACGTTTTAAAAACATAAACATTTATGATCATAAGGAACAGATTACATTAGCATGTTTGTATCTAACAGAAAATCAATTATAAGAGAGACCATTTAAGGCAGGAATATTTCATCTCTTAATAAAACATCTACATCTACGTCCTTTTCTTTCATCCTTTCTTATGTTCACTTGTAATAAATGCCTCTTATCTAACATAAAAATTCTGTATAGGTATTTGATTAATGTTCTCCAACAACGCGTTGTATAACTCTTCGTTAGTGAAGTTCATTTCGTGTAATGGATCATGCATTACAAAGTTGTGTCTATCCACACAAGTGTTACACGTCCCAGGTAAAGATATATTCTAGAGATAGTGTATATCTAACATATATATGTGTTTTATAAATATTTATAAAAAGTTTTCCTGAGGGACAATACCTAAGACTTTCGTATTAAAGTTGATCAGTTGTAAGTGATCAAGCATTACAAAGGTGTGTCCATTGCCACAGGTGCTACTGATCCCGGGTCAAGGTATTTCACCATCTTTGTATCTTTAACCTTTCTAGTTATACATGTTTCATCCCTGATTCCATCCTCACAATCGATGTATGTGGTTTGTGTTGTCTTAACATATCATTAGTCAGTTGAAGTGGAGAACATGCTTCTTGGCCCACCCACTCTGTCTTATCACATGCTATTTAAGAGGTGTTACCGGATTCCGCCTATACGTGTTTACACCGGGGGTAACAAGTCACCTCCGGACGGCTTCTTCTTTTTACCTTTGATGATTAGAAAAAATTATGAATCATATTTGGTTTTATGATGTCAATAAGATTGTTGGAAATTGTATATAATAATCTTTATCTGTCATTTGATGAACTTTAATTCATCAAAGATAAAGTTTATGAATATTGATTGTTTATCTCTCGTTGTTACTGATGTAAATTTTTTTATCTAACAAAATACTTTCATTTGATTCATAAAGAATATTCTTAAGAAAAACCTAAATAATTTGTCATTAGTTCTCATCACACAAAATAGAAGTCTGTTTTTTCAAAGTTTTCTCAGTGGATGATTTTGAAGAGTAGAAACTCATAGCTTAGAATCCTTGAACCTTGTGTTGATAATAATTATATTACATTTCTCTAAACAATACTTTTTTTCAATATGTAAAACCCGGATAAAAAGCCTGCAACATAGTTACTGACGCAATTATCTTTATGTTATTGAAAATATTATTTATATCTACGCGTAAAACATTTATCTGCAAAATAGAAATCTTTATGTTAGATATGTTAATCTTAACGATATAACGTTACATATATTTCTGTACCTTGTGCTCCAGAAAAGTTATGAAATCTTATTTATTATCGTATCAAATGTTTACCTTGCATACGATATCCCATGTATTTTCACTAGAAGTCCACAAGTAAAACACATATTTTTGCCATATGTATTTAACGGTAATCAGTGATAGGTTGTTAGAATAAGTAAATGTGTAATACATTACCAGGGTAGTAAATCCTTCGTCCATCACAATATACCGTAAGAGTGTCTAAGGCTCACTAGGCCTAGCTGGGGTTTACATTGTTGAACAACGTAATGCTTTTTGGTCGGTTTAGGTTTCTTAATTGTTGACTACAGGGACGAGTTTATAAGGAAGTGAGGAATTTGGGAAGGGTTTATTGATGGGTGCCGGGAGTGTGGTGGTGATGATGAAGGATCAGAGAAAATATATTATGTCGGAGGTCAATAGATCCTGGTGCTCGACCCAGAACCTTGACTAATCGTCTATAAGAAAGTGGTTGTTTATGTTTGGCCAAGTCCCAGCTTGGCAGGGGCTCTGGTCTTATGACACACTCTTATCTGGCTTTATTTGTCATGTTTTTTTTTCTTGGACTGAACTGATAAGAACATTAAGAGTTAGAAATCTATCTAAACACACTATGCCATCATATGAATTCTATGTTTTGAATTTGTAAATGATTCCTAAAATGTACATAAGTCGATGTATCATTACACTTGACATATATTTCAAGACATTTATCTCTTCATTTTTGTCAATTTATCCAATAATGCCTTGTGTCAGTGTGTCTGTCCCTCAGTATAGCAAGTCAAGCATTACTCCACCGTACAACAACTACAACATGGCTTGTGTCAGTGTGTCTGTCCCTCAGTATAGCAAGTCAAGTATTACTCCACCGTACAACAACTACAACATGGCTTGTGTCAGTGTGTCTGTCCCTCAGTATAGCAAGTCAAGCATTACTCCACCGTACAACAACTACAAGGTCACAAATGAGGGGACAAATAACATATAGGTTGGTTCACGGAAAATGCCTAATGAGCTGAGGAAAAGGAAGGACATTACATACACTGGCTTTATCAGTGAATCATTTTGTGATGGTTGTGAAATATTGGTCATGTGTAGAAGATGGTCCTTGTACATGAATCAGGACAAATATTAGTTTCATAATATGTTATAATGGTATATCTAGCTGGTGAACTGATATGTGATACAATAGATATGATATGTGCATGTTCTATACTTCTCTTCAGAAAAATCTTTGAAACTTATATCCGATTTTTCGCACATGCAGTCAAATTGTGTTTACGAGTTTCATAGATTTTCCTGATATCTGATATCTATAAGAGACACTGATTACTAAAAGCAATTTCACGATGGCAAAATCAGCCAACATTATCAACTGGTACGATGACGCAAGACGACTGCAGAAAGATGAACAGCGTCTCGTTGTACAGTGTACAATGGTGGCCAGTGATATTCACTGTAGGTATGCGCAAAATGATATACCTTGTGCACATAGCAGGCAAATTAGAGGATCATCATAAGATTTAGAAATAGAACTATCAAGGAAGGATGAAAGTAGTAGGTGTAATTATTAGTCAAGATGTAAAGCCAATACATAAACATCATGAGCAATGTGTACTGCTCCTCCTCCTCTGGCTTTTGATTCTTACTGTCAGATTTTAATATATATAGATAATGGAAGGGCAAGTCACAGCCAAGACAAATTCAGTTATTCGTGGATTACTTGCCTTACCGATGGTGACTTGTCACTCCAGGTGTAACTACTTACAGTTGGAGTCCGGTAACACCATTTCAATGGTATCATTTGAGAAACTCAGTAAAGTGGCTGGACTGAAAATCGTGTTCTGCACTTGAACTGACTAATCATATGATACGGATAAGGAGGAAAAATCGATTGTAAGGATGGAATCAAGGATGAAACATTTATAACTAGAAAGGTTAAAGATACAAAGATGGTAAAATACCTTTACCTGGGATCAGTAGCACCTGTGGCAATGGACACACCTTTGTAATGCTTGATCACTTACAACTGATCAACTTTAATACGAAAGTCTTAAGTACCATCCAGCAGGGGAATATTATACAAATATTAACAGATAATATATCTATGTTAGACAGACGCCATATCTAGGAATTATCTCTACTTGGGACGTGTAACACCTGTGTGGATGGACACAACTTTGTAATGTTTGATCCATTACACGAAATAATGTCAACAATAGAGTTATACAACACGTTGTTGAAGAACATTCATGAAATATCTACACTGAATGATCATATTAGGTAGTACATGGCAGTTCTTCGAAGTAAACCAGAAAAGTGATGCTGAGAGAAAAGGGACGTAATAGGAAATAATTTGTTAAATGTCTAGAAACTTTGATCTTAAAGTAGTCGTCTTGTGTTGGGTCATCTTTTAGACACCAAGAGGAGAACATAGTCTGTGTTTTGTAATCATTAATAGATATATATTCTCAACGCCTTTCATCACTTCTTCCAGACCTTAACGGATTTTGGCTGAACGATCTTGGCCCTGTGACGGCCACAAAATGCAGCACAATACACATTTATTACAAAAAAAAAAAGAAATTTATCACAACAGTCGTTATGTTTTTTACCGGAATCTTTAAGCTTTCAGTAGCATTTTTAAGTACATAACACATTCATCTGCCTCATTTACATGCATATAGGTATATCTACAAGTGTATATATACATGTTTTATATGATTTATCTGATTTTAAAGTTTATCATGATATCCGTGTAGACAAAATACTAATGGATACCACAACATATGTACAGTTGCTAAAAGATTATTCTGAACTTCTACCATGTTATGACACACCTGGCCCCCTGACCTGCCAGGGCAATAATCTGTTATTGATAAAGAATTGATCATGTTCTTAGTTGACAACCTAAACCTGCATCAGTGCGGTGGCAATGTCTAATACAGAGAGATAGATAGATAGATAGATAGATAGAGAGAGAGAGAGAGAGAGAGAGAGAGAGAGAGAGAGAGAGAGAGAGAGAGAGAGAGAGAGAGAGAGAGAGAGAGAGAGAGAGAGAGAGAGAGAGAGAGAGAGAGAGTATGTTAACCGCCACACTCCAGTATTTCTGGAAGCGTCAGTCAGAAGTAAACGTCTTTTCGTCACACAAGACAACGTGATCCCAGAAGCCAGTATCTTTATCACAATATTCAGGGTCATATTGCCTGCTCTTCTCCATGTTTAAGTTACTCAGAAGCTGGTGTGTGTGTGTGTGTGTGTGTGTGTGTGTGTGTGTGTGTGTGTGTGTGCGGCTGTGTCAGTCCTTGGAGTGAAGTGTGTTTTCGGACAGTGTGAGTGAGGGGCGCATCATCATCATCAGAGATGAATCATTATGCCAATAATTAGGGCGAGGCTAACCTGACCTCAGGTCTCATCACAACACGGTATGGCGTAGTGGTGGTCTGTGTTTAATATTAGTATACTGACCTGATGGTACTGGTGAGTAATGGGTAAATGGGAGAAATTTCTCTTAACTTAGTGTGAAAATAAGGAATAAACAAAACTAAATACCAAACGAGTATAACAATATATACAAACAACAAAATTCCCGTAACACAAAGATGAAACAAACCAAAGATGTTGCCCATGTAATATGTGATATAAAAATATTACACAAAAATGATAAAATACAATGAAGAAAATGCAAGGCTAAGATAATATAAGTAAAGAAAAGAGAAAGAGAACTAGAAAATATTGAAGTTCTCATACATGAAAAAGACATATAGACTAGGCTGTCCATCCAACAACAGATTAACGTATAATAGGAGATTAGAATCATAGATTTTACATCTTACATTATTAGATAAAAGGCAAAGAAAATAATATATGCATATTATGAATAAAGTGTATACTTATATACGATTATGTAGTTAATGACACCAATAGAACAAGCACTAACATTCAAAAATATAATAATCTATGGAAATATAAAGTAAGACATCAAATTATGTTGCAGCAAAACAAGGATGGGATAAATCCAAGACAAATAGATAACAAACAACCACATTTTTCTACAAACTCAACAAAGACAAAGGCGAATTTTTTAGATATCAAGAAGTACATACCATATTTCCCCAATACCTACAGTTTTGTAATTAAAGAAAAAAATATTCTTGAGCTTACTTATTGACGAGTCACTTATGCTAATTAACTTTGTTTTCAAGCTCATTATTGTTAGAGTATTTCCCATCATCTCTTATCTGCATAATTACTTCATCAGGATCATTAGGCTTACGTGGACCAATTACAGGATATGTATGTAAATATGTTGCTTTAATGTTAAAGAATGAAATATGTCCTGGTTGATATGGCATGATTGTTGATGAAACCGTCCAGTTGATTTGATCCCTAACATTGTGTTTAATGTTACCTATATATGTTATTGCTCATAGCTGTCTGAAGTCGTGCGTACAATACTTTATCCTTAGGAAAAACAGGAAAAAAAAGTTTTGGATCATTTCCTTTTTTCTTTTTTCAAACTGAAAACTCGCTGTAAAGTTTTCGTCAACAAACAGACAGCTAGACAGCACAAGGGTAATTAGTACCACCAGCTGTTGACAACGCGCACAATTAAAGCAGTCATAGCTCACGCGAGATTACTCCTGCTTTCCTGTCTTTCTTATATAGTCTTTGTATCGCTACACACAAACACATACACACACACACACACACACCATCATTGATGTCATTATGTTTCCACTACAAGCTACATTACACTCTCCACTACAAGGTAATTCTGCCCAGTGTACACCCTCTACCGTAACCTGCCATCTTCACTATATTGATGTTTTATCTTCACTACACTTGTGCTTCAACTTCACTATGTTAATGTATCATCTAGGATATCAGATCAATGAAGAAACGAGAGTCGACTATATTTTTGTGTGGCTTCACTATATTTTTGCAAGTGCTGGTCTATGAAAGTTTACTTCGTCAAGTAAATCACTCATCTCACCAGATCGCAGAAATGACTCACGTCCGCGCTGCCCATCGGTACCCTGGCAAGGAATCCTTCCTTGAATTTTTCGAGGCTCACATCCAGCAAACCGGGGCTGTTAAAGATTGTATAAGCCGAACTGAGCTATATTTGCGATACTGTGAATTCTGCGAAGGGTTCGGGTACGAGAAAGCTGCCGTCCTGAACGTCGGGAGAACACTGGGACGGTGGGGCATCAAGGCAGATCGCAGACTTGGAGGACGCAACGGCCGCCACCAGGAGTACGCCTACACCAGAATTGCCTGGTTGTCCAGCAGTGAGGGCCTGGCCCAGGGAGGAAAGCGGTGCCTTCCAGAATGCCAAAGGCCTTCCAGGAAGAGATCACGTCTGGATATCGAACCCGTGCACGAGAGAGTAGTGGTGAAGATCCAGACTCGGCATCAAGATGATGATGACCTGTGCGAAGGCGGACCCAGCGAGGAAACTGGTGTAGTTGACACAGGAGCAGCCGCCATCCCCATCAATGTTTCTTTGGCTCCCACCAAACAACGGGGCAAAGTGATGCCTACCACTGAATTGGTGACCTTGATCCCCTACTTCTATGGGGATGAATCAGGCTTGGTGGATCCCGACGTACTCGTACTGGTCGTCGATGAAGACCCTGATGTGTCCGTCGCTGCGACTGGAGGATCAGCAGCACCTGCAGCAGCAGCCGACCCTAAAGCTGAAGCGGCCGTGTTGAAGATTAAAGTCCACACCACCAACATTCATCCCTGAAATTCCTTAAAACTTAAGTTCCCGTCGCTGAGATTGGAGAATCTCCTCCTTCTCCAGCAGTCGACCCTGTTATACCCGGTCTTCAGAGGACACTTCCTATGGCAAAAGTTCTCATTGAGTTGCAAATTATTGTCAAACTATTGTACGGATGAAGCGGTTATCATAAAGGATTAAATCCTTAGGAAATGTTCCTGCCATTTATGAGTCCTATCTACTGGGATGAAAAAAAAATGAAAAAAAAAAATACATCCAATCTGTTATGGAGCCATAGATATGGCACAAATGGACCCTAAGTCGAACTGCTGACCTCCTAGTGGTAGGGTCCGGGCAACTTTGAGGGAACATTAACCTTCAAAGGCTAACAGCAGTCGCACAAAAAGCAATAAAGATTAATCATTATTAGTCATTTACAATAATCACAGACGATGGTTATAGCCTCGCCCATTTATCCTCTCTTTCGCTCTGAACGAAATCATAGGCGACTCTGATTGCACCTACATCTATCAGTTTACCTATTTATTCCATCTTCTATCTATTTGTCTATCGTCCTTGACGGAAGGTTTTCTGTGTCATGTGGATATCAGACATTGAATTGTCCTGAGATCAATGTCGAAGCAGCGAACAAAAGAAATCTAGTTTGGACTGAAATACTTAGCCCCGTTTTTGCACTTTCCCTCACCATTTGTCCACCATTCATTCCCCTTAAGGATCTACGAACTAACTTCAGAGTTGTATTACAAATATATGAAACATGTCACTAACTCACTGTTTTGTAAATATTTCTCGCTATATTGTGTACGTATAGGAAGAGAGGAAAGTGATTGGTTCTCAGTGAATGTAGGTTTGCGGCAGGGGTGTGTGATGTCTCCATGGCTGTTTAATTTGTATATGGATGGGGTTGTAGGGGAGGTGAATGCAAGAGTTTTGGAAAGAGGGGCAGGTATGCAATCTGTTGTGGATGAGAGAGCTTGGAAGTGAGTCAGTTGTTGTTCGCTGACGATACAGCTCTGGTTGCTGATTCATGTGAGAAAAACTGCAGAAGCTGGTGACTGAGTTTGGTAAAGTGTGTGAAAGAAGAAAGTTGAGAGTAAATGTGAATATGAGCAAGGTTATTAGGTATAGTAGGGTTGAGGGTCAAGTCAATTGGGAGGTAAGTTTGAATGGAGAAAACCTAGAGGAAGTGAGGTGTTTTAGATATCTGGAAGTGGATTTGGCAGGGGATGGAACCATGGAAGCGGAAGTGAATCATAGGGTGGGGGAGGGGGGTAAAATTCTGGGAGCGTTAAAGAATGTGTGGAAGTCGAGAACATTATCTCGGAAAGCAAAAATGGCAATGTTTGAAGGAATAGTTGTTACTACAATGTTGTATGGTTGCGAGACGTGGGCTATGGATAGAGTTGTGCGCAGTAGGGTTAATGTGCTGGAAATGAGATGTTTGAGGACAATATGTGGCGTGAGGTGGTTTGATCGAATAAGTAATAATAGGGTAAGAGAGATGTGTGGTAATAAAAAAAAGTGTGGTTAAGAGAGCAGAAGAGGGTGTTTTGAAATGGTTTGGTCACATGGAGAGAATGAGTGAGGAAAGATTGACCAAGAGGATATATGTGTCAGAGGTGGAGGGAATGATGAGAAGTGGGTGACCAAATTGGAGGTGGAAAGATGTAGTGAAAAAGATTTTGAATGATCGGGGCCTGAACATACAGAAGAGTGAAAGGTGTGCAAGGAATAGAGTGAATTGGAACGATGTGGTATACCGGGTCGACGTGCTGTCAATGGATAGAACCAGGGCATATGAAGCGTCTGGGGTAAACCATGGAAAGTTCTGTAGGGCCTGGATGTTGAAAGGGAGATGTGGTTTCGGTGCATTATTATATGACAGCGAGAGACTGAGTGTAAACGAATGTGGCCTTTCTTGTCTTTTCCCAGCGCTACCTCGCACACATGAGGGGGAGGGGTTTTTTATTTCACGTGTGGCGAGGTGGCAATGGGAATGAATAAAGGCAGACTATGAATTATGTACATGTGTATATATGTGTATGTCTGTGTGTGTATATATATATGTATATGTTGAGATGTATAGGTATGTATATTTGCGCGTGTGGACGTGTATGTATATACATGTGTATGTGGGTGGGTTGGGCCATTCTTTCGTTTGTTTCCTTGCGCTACCTTGCTAACGCGGGAGACAGCGACAAAGCAAAATAAATAAATGAATGATATATATATATATATATATATATATATATATATATATATATATATATATATATATATATATATATATATATATATATATATATATATATATATATATATATATATATATATATATATATACATATATATATATATATATATATATATATATATATATATATATATATATATATATATATATATATATATATATATATATATATATATATATATATATATATATATATATATGTATATATATATATATATATATATATATATATATATATATATATATATATATATATATATATATATATATATATATATATATATATATATATATATGTATATATATATATATATATATATATATATATATATATATATATATATATATATATATATATATCCCCCATTTTACAAAGTTAAAAAATACAAGGTGGGGAGAATTTCTGGATTTTTGCAGGGAAAAAATGCAATTGAGTGTGAGATGTATAAAAGAAAGAGACAGGAGGTCAAGAGAAAGGTGCAAGAGGTGAACAAGAGGGCAAATGAGAGTTGGGGTGAGAGAGTATCATTAAATTTTAGGGAGAATAAAAAGATGTTCTGGAAGGAGGTAAATAAAGTGCGTAAGACAAGGGAGCAAATGGGAACTTTAGTGAAGGGCGAAAATGGGAAGGTGATAACAAGTAGTGGTGATGTGAGAAAGAGATGGAGTGAGTATTTTGAAGGTTTATTGAATGTGTTTGATGATAGAGTGGCAGATATAGGGTGTTTTGGTCGAGGTGGTGTGCAAAGTGAGAGGGTTAGGGAAAATGATTTGGTAAACAGAGAAGAGGTAGCAAAACCTTTGCGGAAGATGAAAGCCGGCAAGGCAGCAGGTTTGGATGGTATTGCCGTGGAATTTATTAAAAAAGGGGGTGACTGTATTATTGACTGGTTGGTAAGGTTATTTAATGTATGTATGACTCATGGTGAGGTGCCTGAGGATTGGCGAAATGCATGCATAGTGCCATTTTACAAAGGCAAAGGGGATAAGAGTGAGTGCTCAAATTTCAGAGGTATAAGTTTGTTGAGTATTCCTGGTGAATTATATGGGAGGGTATTGATTGAGAGGGTGAAGGCATGTACAGAGCATCAGATTGGGGAAGAGCAGTGTGGTTTCAGAAGTGGTAGAGGATGTGTGGATCAGGTGTTTGCTTTGAAGAATGTATGTGAGAAATACTTAGAAAAGCAAATGGATTTGTATGTAGCATTTATGGATCTGGAGAAGGCATATGATAGAGTTGATAGAGATGCTCTGTGGAAAGTATTAAGAATATAT
>NC_092281.1:33161037-33226637 GCF_036320965.1 Panulirus ornatus
CATACTTGATTGTAATGATGTAGTACGAGCCATGTTGGGGATGCCAGAGCCCAGGAAACTTCTCATATTCATCAAGTTAGGTATTTCTTTCTGTCTCACTTCGTGATAAAGATAAAACACATCGGATAACCAGAGCAGTTCGAACACTCGTCCTGAGCTACTGAAACCTTCTTAGCATCAGAGTTGCTAGCTCAAAATTTTATATGGCGCTAGTTTCATTCTCGAAAAGCGCTAAAAAAAAACGCACTAAACTTACTCAAATGACAGCGAAAAATGCTCTTCGAATTATCTCAGCTCTCTGACGTGCCAAATGATTAATGACAAGTACGACTGACTGCTTTAACATTAAAATACTCACCATTATCCCAGATCTGCTAATTACCAATCGCAGTCTCTTCGTCCTCGGTGACCTGGGGTTGTGGTGGTCTATGTGAGGGTCCAGGTTGTGGTTGTGATAACTCGTATCTTTTCAATAACTCAGTATTTTTCAGTACTTCCTCTAGCAGTTTATAATCATAACAACAGTTTCCATTTCATCTTAGTCCATACTTGATAGTTAGTATTGCATTTAAGCTTTTGATACTCAGTCTATTTCGAAGCTTTGACTTCACAATGTTGATATAACTAAAGATTCGCTCAACATCAGCGTTGGAGTGAGACAATACCAGCATATTCAAAGCCAACTCAGAGAGGTTACCGATTTCCTCCTGTTGCATCCTTGTACGAGGCTGTTTCAGTCCAGAGTGCTAGGGCGCCAGTGTTCTGCTTCCACAATACATGATGAAGCTTCCTCAACTGGAACTCGATGCGTGTAAGAATTTCTTCGTTATCAGTAAACATCTTTGCTAATTCCAGTATTCCAGGCTTTATGGGTTGCAGACATTCACTTGTACTCAGTGATGACACTGACAGTAACACTTGGACATTATCTGGCAAACGTTGACGAAGTTGTCTCACCAACTCCACTACAAACTGTATGTATCTTCCTCGGATATCATTTTCATCAGGAAGCTTACATTATGCCATCTTCTTTTCAAACTCGTTCCTCAAGGACGCACGTGGGTCTAAGTAGTTCTCTACTGAATCTCCTTCCTTTAATTTCTGCCTGGGATGAGGACCTTGGAACTTATGGAATCAATAGGTTGAATAAGGTCACTTGGCAGTTTAGTTGGATCCTGTATCTTAGCTTCAAATTTCTCATTTACACACTGAACTTCTCCAAGAATATGCTTCAGGAATATCAGGAAGGCATAGTTTTTCTTGTCACAAAACATATCATAGAGATTCTGAGATGTGTAACACCTTTCATCAATTCTCATCATTTCAATGTGAGTCATAAGTTCAACCCACTGCTGCAGTATTATGACAACTGCTGATTCAATTGACAGCCATCGAGTCTGGCTTAGCTGTATAGATTTCATTGGAGCTTGACCATCACTGGCAGAGTAGGAGAACCAATTATAGGTTTCTCTGATGATAAAATCCAGGTTCCTAGGGAGATACTCTGCTGCAGCATGAGACAACTTGCTGTAGAGAATGACACACACTTGATCAGGATCAGATGAGGAACTTCTAACTTGAGTGTATCATACACTCCACTGTTGACACCTGTTATCACAGAAGCATTGTCGGTGCTCATTGCAATAAGGTTTTGTAACTCCAACCCATTATTTTTAAAAGACTTCTTGATGGGCTCACATATCCCATTAACATTACAGTCAGTCAGCTCAACAAGGTCCAGGAAAGTCATTACAATCTTATATTTACTTTCAGAATAGAACTGGATGGCAATACCCAATAGTTTCGTTACAGTAATGTCATTACTCTCATCAGGTAAGAAGCTAAACTTCTGACTGCCCATATCACTTTTCAAGTTGCTGTTAAAATGCGGGGCAAACACATTGCGCACAACTGCACTACACTTCAACCTTTTTAACCTGATATTCTTGCATTCTTTACTGTTTGCAAATCCTGCTTTGCACAGCTTACTGAGATGATGAACAACACGTAATGTACAATGCTCAGCAGTGAATAGTGACACATTTCCTTCAGTCTCCCGTGCATCATCACTCACTGTTTCAAACAGAATTGTGGTTTGTCTTTCAGTACTTAATGACTCTTCAGCTGTCTTGCGTTTAGCAGATTGGTTGATCTATACGAGCTGTGGAGGGCATGTTAAGAGGCTGTTTCATGTTACATCATAGAGAACAGTTACCGCCCAACGTGGGGCTCGAACCCACGACCCCGAGATTAAGAGTCTCGTGCTCTACCGACTGAGCCAGCCGGGCTTATATACAACCTTGTTCGTGTGTATGTGTGTGTCTAATCGAGGTTAATAACCACCATCATTAACCCCTAACAACGCTGTATTATCAGCGATAACGTTCAATAACTCACCTGAGGTCACATGATAGATACATAAGGGGATCCGACCATGACCTTATCAACGTCCTGAGACCCCGGTTGATGTGTCAGGTTAGATAAGAGGCATAACATCCTCTCTGTCTCATGTTGTGAGAGTAAGACACTAATGGTTAGGAGGCAGTAAGTGTGTCTGGAGACACTCTCCTCTCTGTCTGATGTTGTGAGAGTAAGACACTAATGGTTAGGAGGCAGCAAAGGTGTCTGGAGACACTCTCCTCTCTGTCTCATGTTGTGAGAGTAAGACACTAATGGTTAGGAGGCAGCAAGTGTGTCTGGAGACACTCTCCTCTTTGTCTGATGTTGTGAGAGTAAGACACTAATGGTTAGGAGGCAGCAAGTGTGTCTGGAGACACTCTCCTCTCACTCTGATGTTGTGAGAGTAAGACACTAATGGTTAGGAGGCAGCAAGTGTGTCTGGAGACACTCTCCTCTCTGTCTGATGTTGTGAGAGTAAGACACTAATGGTTAGGAGGATGCAAGTTTGTCTGGAGACACTCTCCTCTCTGTCTGATGTTGTGAGAGTAAGACACTAATGGTTAGGAGGCAGCAAGTTTGTCTGGAGACACTTTCCTCTCTGTCTGATGTTGTGAGAGTAAGACACTAATGGTTAGGAGGCAGCAAGTTTGTCTGGAGACACTCTCCTCTCTGTCTGATGTTGTGAGAGTAAGACACTAATGGTTAGGAGGCAGCAAGTGTGTCTGGAGACACTTTCCTCTCTGTCTGATGTTGTGAGAGTAAGACACTAATGGTTAGGAGGCAGCAAGTTTGTCTGGAGACACTCTCCTCTCTGTCTGATGTTGTGAGAGTAAGACACTAATGGTTAGGAGGCAGCAAGTGTGTCTGGAGACACTTTCCTCTCTGTCTGATGTTGTGAGAGTAAGACACTAATGGTTAGGAGGCAGCAAGTTTGTCTAGAGAAGGGTAGTAGGTGGTGGGGCTAAACCTGGTGTGTTGATCAAGTAACATATTCAAGATAATGGTTGGTGAATTGACTGGTTAGTGATGGTTTAAGCCCATCAACTACCAGGCTCAATAAACACGTGAACTGCAAGTTACAACTACCATGTCAATAGTCTTTAACTCCTTCAGGTGTTAATGATAATTCTAATTCCACATACACTTTATATAACTGGCCCTAGACCCTTACATGGGTACATCATTGATTATATCATAGAACTGGTCTCCCTCGTACCATAATGATTTAAGACCAGTAGGTTTCCCTCGTACCATAATGATTTAAGACCAGTAGGTTTCCCTCGTACCATAATGATTTAAGACCAGTAGGTTTCCTTCGTACCATAATGATTTAAGACCAGTAGGTTTCCTTCGTACCATAATGATTTAAGACCAGTAGGTTTCCCTCGTACCATAATGATTTAAGACCAGTAGGTTTCCTTCGTACCATAATGATTTAAGACCAGTAGGTTTCCCTCGTACCATAATGATTTAAGACCAGTAGGTTTCCCTCGTACCATAATGATTTAAATGGCCAGAAGATTAACTGGCAGGCCGGGCATGTCAGGGTTGGAATTGAAGTCTACCTGGAGTCACGTGACTCCAGTTTATGTACCATAATGATTTAAATGGCCAGAAGATTAACTGGCAGGCCGGGCATGTCAGGGTTGGAATTGAAGTCTACCTGGAGTCACGTGACTCCAGTTTATATTGTCTTCCGCTGCTTAAAGATAGACGAAAGACCAGCAGCTACACACTTGGTATATGTCTTTGCTCGCTCTTTATATAACAACTTATTTTCACATGTTTACAAGTAAATGTTATATCAAAATAAATTCTCAGTTACGTTATACATGTCCTACTTGATTAACTTTCATACATATCTGCACCCTGGCCTCCAGGAACATTATTGTGTACACGTATTGTTGTTATACAATTATCAATCTATTAACATTTGATCATTCTAATAGCAATCCATTGAGAAAATACTGTTATATTACCTATATTCCCTGATGATCAATGATCGGAGTAACCGGCTGTTTCTGTCTATCATCATTACTCCATTTTCAATATAATACGTTGTATCAGGTACATACAGTCGCCACAATATTACCCACACATGCAAGACGTCACTGCCTATCCAGCCAAGCCGAGTGGGAGAGCTATAACCAGGAGCCCACACCTGGGAAGGTGTCATCTGGTACGTCCGGCTGGCCGGCGGTGGCAAGATTTGGCTGGAGTCAAGAACAAATACCTAACTAAGGCTGTTTACCCAGGCCACCTCCCCTGCCTGCCTGCCCGACCACACTTGGGAAACATAAGCAACAGGTGAAGACACAGACCCTGTACCACCTCACTGGCTACGGCGGCCTTCGTCACTCAGGTAAGAGTCTTCGTGACCGGTGTTGGGAGGAGACCGTCTACTGTTGACCAGCCTTACGTATACAGGAGGTGTGGGGTGGGTGTCGGGTGGTCAACACACAATGTTCTCGGGATCGTCAGAAGGAGGAGGAGGGTTCCTGGTAGTTAGTGGAGAGTTCAACGTGCCGGAGCTCAGTGCTGTCTGTAGTTGGTCGTGTGTAAAGGCTGGATCATCTTCTGTCATGAGAAACAATGTTTGTAAGTTACTGTATACAATTGTTATCCGTTGTTGAATCATCATGAAACCTGGATACATAATCATGTATTCTGAATATGATCAAATTGATTATCTGTTGTGAGAGTCACCAGGTCTGCGCTTGACATGTCTTACGACAACATGTTCTCAGAAACTATTATTTTCTGTACAGTTGTTATTGTTATGTTCACCAAGTCTTCTCTTAGCAGTTATGATTTGTGTCAGATAAGCCAAGTCTTCACCTGACAATTTTGTTGCTGTTGTTGTTGTTCTTCTTCTTCTTGTTCTTCTTCTTCTTGTTCTTCTTCTTCTTCTTCTTCTTCTTCTTGTTCTTCTTCTTCTTGTCTTGTTCTTGTTCTTGTTCTTGTTCTTCTTCTTCTTCTTCTTCTTCTTCTTCTTCTTCTTCTTCTTCTTCTTCTTCTTCTTCTTCTTCTTCTTCTTCTTCTTCTTCTTCTTCTTCTTCTTCTTCTTCTTCTTCTTCTTCTTCTTCTTCTTCTTCTATTACGGGTCCTCGCTTCTACACAGCCGTTCTCTGATCTTGCCTAACAGGTCATGTCTTGTTTACAGATTCGTCAGGTCCTTGCCTGGCTCGGGCCCTTATCATACGGGCTCTGTAACACGTAAGTATGTTTTATTATCTCTGAATTTACAGCTATCAACAAGTAAAGTTCGTTGAACCAGAACCTGTACCGTACGGAAAAGCAAACAAATAACACAATTTGCAAGATGATAACAGTCGATATTAGCCATCAGCAGGTAAGGTCATCAAGCCGCACCATACTTACATTAGACAGTAACATCAGTTGTATAACAGGATGTATATATGTTGTTGGATTTAAGGGCTATCAGCTAAAGGTCATGAAGCCAGAATGTGAACCATAACCACTTACGAGTGGAGTCCGGTAACACCTTTCATAGCATTATGTCTCAAACAGAATACAGTAGTCAGTTTCATATAAGTATTCTGCACTTCAACTGATTAATGCTATGATAAGGATGAAGAGAATTACAAACAATGAATACTCATTGTAAGGATCACATCAAGGATGAATCATTGTAAGGATCACATCAAGGATGAAACATATATAACTAGAAGTGTTGAGGAAACAAAGATGGTGAAATACCTTGACCCACCCGGGATCAGTAGCACCTGTGGCAATGGACACACCTTTGTAATGCTTGATCACTTACAACTGATCAACTTTAATACGAAAGTCTTAGGTATTGACCCTCAGAAGAATGTTTTACAAATATCTACAGAAGACGCATCTGTGTTTGATTGACGCCATATCTAAGAAAAGGGACGTAATAGTATATAGTTTGTTACGAAAATGAAATACTCCTGCCTTAAACTAGTTCTCTTGTGTTGTTTTTTTTAAATCCCCAGAGGAGAATATGTTCTGGTATTTATGAAAATAAAGATTTATGTTTTTATCACTTTTTTAAAGTTCTTATAATCTTTACTGATTCTGGCTGAAAGGCATTGGTTTAAACAACCATTAACGTCCAACACAATACATGGTAATTATAAACAAATAATCTATCAGAACAACACTATGTTTCATTAGATTCCTTAAGTCTTCTGTAACATTTTGAAGTACATAACATATTCACCAGTTTCATCTAGTGCACCACTCTCTTCACCCCAACATTCTTCTGAAAACCTCTACAAATGTTCACCTTTGCCTCCATAAGATAATTTTATTATGCTTAGTCGCTGTCTCCCGCGTTAGCGAGGTAGCGTAAGGAAACAGACCGAGTGGCCGAACCCACCCATATCCGCATGTATATACATAAACGCCCACACAAGCACAAATACATACCTATACATTTCAACGTATACATACAAACACACACACAAACATATACGTATATACCCATGTACATATCCATACCTGCTGCCTTTATCTATTCCCATCGCAACCCCAGCATATATGAAAATGACCCCCCCCCAACCCCAGCATATATGAAAATGACCCCCCCCCCCAACCCCAGCACGCGCGAGATAGCTCTATGAAAAGACAACAAAGTCCACATTCATTCACACTCAGTCTCTAGCTGTCATGTGTAATGCACCAAAACCACAGCTCCCTTTCTACATCCAGGCCCCACAGAGTTTCCATGGTTTACCCCAGACGCTTCACATGCCCTAGTTCAATCCATTGACAGCACGTCGACCACGGTATACCAGATTCTTCCGATTCACTCTATTCCTTGTACACCTTTCACCCCCTGTATGTTCAGGCCCCAATCGCTCAAAATCTTTTTTTCACTCCATCCTTCCATCTCCAATTTGGTCTCCCACTTCTCCTCATTCCCTCCACCTCTGACACATATATCCTCTTTGTCAGTCTTTCCTCATGTGACCAAACCATTTCAAAACAGCTTCTTCTGCTCTCTCAACCACACTCTTTTTATTACCACACATCTCTCTTACCCTTTCATTACTTAATCAATCAAACCTCCTCACACCACATATTGTCCTCAAACATCTCATTTCCTACACATCCACTCTTCTCCGCAAAACGATATCTGTAGCCCATATCTCGCAACCATAGAATATCGTTGGAACCACTATTCCTTCAAACATACCCATTTTTCCTCTTCGAGATAATATTCTTTCCATCCAACACACACATTCTTCAACGCTCCCAGAACCTTCGCTCTCTCCCCCAACCTATGACTCGCTTCCGCTTCCATCGTTCCATCTGCTATGAAGTCCAATCCCAGATATCTACAGCACTTCACTTTCTTCATTTTTCTCAATTCAAACTTACCTCCCAGTTGACTTGTCCCTCAACCCTACTATACCTAATAACCTTGCTCTTATTCACATTTACTCTCAGCTTTCTTCTTTTACACACTTAACCAAACTCAGTCACCAGCTTCTGCATCCGAATCAGCCACCAGCGCCCTATCATCAGCAAACAACAACTGACTCACTTCCTAAGCCCTCTCATCCGCAACAGACTGCATACTTGCCCTTCTGTCCAAAACTCTTGCATTCATCTCCCTAACAACCCAATCCATAAACAAATTAAACTACCATGGAGACATCACACACCCTTGATGCAAACAGACATTCACTAGGAACCAATCAATTTCCTCTCTTCCTTCACGCACACATGCCGTACATCCTTTGTAAAAACTTTTCACTGCATCTAGCATCTTGCCTTCCACAGAGGATCTGTATCCACCCTATCCTATTCCTTCTCCAGATCCATAAAGGCTACATACAAGTCCATCTGTATTTCTAAGTATTTTCACATACATTCTTCAATGCAAGAATAATAGTAATATTGATAATGATAATGATAATAGTAATGACAATAATGATAGTAATGATAATAATGTAATGATAACAGTGATAATAATGATGATAATAATAATAACAATAATAATAATAATAATAATAATGATAATAATAATAAAAATAATAATTACAATAATGATAATGATAATAATAATAATAGCAATGATAATAATAATAATGATAATAATAATAATAATAATAATAATAATAATAATAATAATAATAATAATAATAATAATAATAATAATAATAATAATAATAATAATGATAATAATAATAATGATAATAATAATAGTTATGATAATAATAATGATAATAATGATAATATGATAATAATTATGATAATAATAATAATAATAATAATAATAATAATAATAATAATAATAATAATGATAATAATAGTAATGATAATAATAATAATAATGATAATAATAATAATAATAACAATAATAATAATAATAGTAATAATAATAATAATGATAATATTAATAAAGATGATAATAATAACAACAATAATGATAATAATGATAATAATAATAGAATTGATGATAATAATTATAATGATAATGATAACCATATAATGATAATACTAATAATGATGATAATGATAATAATAGCGATGATATTAATGATAATATCAATATCTATATTTTAAACTATTTATTTATTATACTTAACCACCGTCTCCCGCTTCTCCTTCTTCACTCCACCTCTGACACTTACATCCTTTTTGTCAATCTTTCCTCACTCATTATCTCCATGTGTCCAAACCATTTCAACACACCCTCTTCTGCTGTTGACCCAATTTCGACGTCATTTGAATCACGTAAATTGCTGGACGAAGATGTACTATGGCGGCGGTTACCAGTGTGTGCAGGACCATGATGATCGTACCAAATATTCAGCAATCCAGCTCAAAACTGTTACTACAACGGCGCCTCCAGCCAACAGTCTATAACAGAAAATCAACCTGAGTGTTGCAACGATGAAGACTTCCTCGATGAGGCCCCCAGGAGAGAAAGGACCCTGAAGGTGTTGTTGGCATTCACTGTGCCATAGTCTCCAAGATCACTGCTTCTCTGAACACAACTGACCATACAGAGATGCTGACCTTTGTGACCATCTTTACGATGAGTACAAGAATGCCAGTGCGCATCATCTTTGCCACCTCCACGACAAGTACCACAACTATCTCATCCAAGAATATTCTATGGACTTTCTGTGTGACCTGCACAGCGTAGTCAACCCTTCTAATAATGGGAACCATTACCTCCACCACCACCATTCTCACGAGGATGATGACCACTAAGAGGAACATAGTCACCTGGAATATGAGTTCCCGCACGATATTCCTCACAACTCTCCGCACAAGACCTACGAGCCATCTTATTGTGCTCACTACCACTGGGTCCATCAGGCTCAAGAACTCCTGTTCGAGAACAAAGCAGGTGACTACAATGACCCAGATGGTGTAAAGTGCCAGGCGAACACCCTTACGAAGACATGAGAGAAACACACGCCTGCACATACCCACAAGGTACAACAATGCCGGTGCAAAATATGGGAGGGTAACCAATGACCAGGTGGATCCACTGCGCCATGGTAGCCGGTCCAGGAGCATGAGAAGCATTTCCTTAGGTTTTGTTGATCCAATGTTTGGCAGGACACGATGAACGTTTTTGTACACAGTGCGCATGATGATGGATGATCTGTTTTTGTTTTAGTGAGAGATGGTTGATGACATGTTCTCTTATATCCCGGATAAGTAATATAGTTGGTTGTAAACTTCGTATGATTGTAGTTATGTTTTTGTATTGTCTAGAGTAGTTATGATAATACTTGTGGTAGGCATGAATATGTGCATATCAAGGATGGTTAATCCTGTTAAAATATAAGGTAGTTATGATAATCTTGAGGATAGTAAAAGGCGTGTGTTTTGATAGGGAAGTGTAGTGTGCTATGTAGAGTAAGGTAAATATTTGATAATGATATGTGTATGGGAAAGACGTCACCATCTTTTATCACACACGAAATATCACTACTGCTGTAATGTACGTAATGTACAGTAATGATAATGCATAAGTTAGATTGCTGAAAATAATTGTATGGTATGAATGGTAAAGATGACAGTGATCAAAATTGTAGTGAATTTATTCATGAGAGTGATTATTATGCCACTGGTGGAGATTGGTAACTGTGTTAAGGGAATTATAGCATTTCTTATCAATAAACCAAAACGCCGTCATTATTTCCCTTGACAGTATCACATGCCATCCTGTTCACTCACGGGTCTGGCTAAGAGCCATCTTCACTACACACTTTACATTACTTGAAGATGCTTTTGACCTGCTGGCGCTTACAGGATCATATCAAGCATATGTTCACTATACCAGAGTGATGTTCATTGTTGAAGAGAAATAATGAAATTTATCGCACAACCAAGATGCTTTCCTCATACAAGGATAATTGTTTATCTTATGTATGGCATATACATATACATACTTGCTTGCCTTCATCCATTTCTGGCGCTATCCGCTCCACAGGAAACAGCACCGATATTAACAAACGTGACTGAGGACTTGAAGAATCTGGTACAAACACAATGGTTATTGTGATAAATGACTTGTTTATTATGATTATGTATTGTGTTGCATTATAATGGTTGTTCAGAACCAAGATCTTTAAGCCTGAATCCTTAATATTATATAAGAAATGATAAAACGTGTTAAAGACATAAACATTTATGATTATAAAGAACAGAATGCATTATCATGTGGGTATCTAGTGAAAATGGAACACAAGGAGCTAGTTTAATGCAGGAGCATTTCATCTTTTAACAAAATATTTACATCTACGTCCCTTTTCTTTAATCATCATTTCTTATGTTTACTATCAAGAATCGCCTCTTATCTTACATGAAAATTCTGTTCTCCATCGACTCGTGGTATAACTCTTCGTTAGTGAAGTTTATTTTGTGTAATGGATCATACATTACAAAGCTGTGTCTATCCACACAAGTGTTACACGTCCAGGGTAAAGATATATTCTAGAGATAACGTACATATAACATATATATGTGTCTTTTTAAATATTTATAAAAAGTTTTCTTGAGGGACAATACCTAAGACTTTCGTATTAAAGTTGATCAGTTGTAAGTGATCAAGCATTACAAAGGTGTGTCCATTGCCACAGGTGCTACTGATCCCGGGTCAAGGTATTTCACCATCTTTGTATCTTTAACCTTTCTAGTTATAGATGTTTCATCCCTGATTCCATCCTCACAATTGATGTATGTGGTTTGTGTTGTCTTTATCCTTAACATATCATTAATCAGTTGAAGTGGAGAACATTCTTCTGAGCCTAGCCACTCCACTCTGTCTTCCATATGCTATCTAAGAGGTGTTACCGGATTCCGCCTATATGTGTTTACGCTGAGAGTAACAAGTTACTTCCGGACGGCTTTTCCTTTTATTACTTTTGATGACTTGAAAATTTTTTGTAACATAATTGAATTTGTGATATTAATGAGATTGTTGAAATTCGCATATCATATTCTTTATTTGTTATTTAATGATCTTTAGTTAATCAGACTTGATTGTTTGTGTCTTGCTGATTTTGACATACATTTTCTCTGAAAGATACTTTGATTTGATTCGTATTGAACATCTAAAAGAAAAACATTGATGATTTTCTCATTAGTGTTCACAAAAGCAAAATAAACAAGTCTCTTTTTCAAAGTATACTTAATGGACCTTACTAAAGATTTGAAGAATATAAACTCATAACTTGTTTAAGACCTTCTAAACCTTGTGCTGATAATAACTACATTACGTTTCTGTAGACAATATCGTTTTAATGCGTAAAACCCGGATAAAAAACTTGTAATATAAAATTTGATGGAACTATGTTTAGGTTGTTCAAGATATTACTGATATCTACATGTAAAACATTTCTTTTATCAGCAAAATAGAAATATTTATGTTAGATATGAATTCTACCGGTTTCATGTTACATACATTTCTGTACCCTGCGCTCCAGAAAAGTTATGGGATTTTATTTCTTATTGTATAAAATAATTTGCTTAAAATCAATGTCCCACGTACTTTCTACAGAAATCCATAGGAATATACTTGATCACGCGCAAAATTGTGATCCTTTCCAATATATATATCAATATCTATATATATATATATATATATATATATATATATATATATATATATATATATATATATATATATATATATATATATATATATATATATATATATATATATATATATATATATATATATATATATATATATATCCTTCAGTATGTTTACTTTCGATACTGAGGAACAAAAGAAGGAGCCAAACAAGTAAATTTCGTCAAAGACATCTCTCTTTTCTAAACGCTGCCTCGCAAAGATTTTCATTAATTCAAATTGAAGAAACAGACGTATTTTTGTATAGTCTGGTTAGCTCAGTGGTAGAGCGTGAGTCTCACACACTCAAGGTCGTGGGTTCGAGACCCACACCAGGCATAGTTTTTGTCTTTTTCTTGTTTCATTTTGTCCGCATCACATGTGTGCAACATTCAGTATGTTCGTCCAACGTTATAGTGAAGATCTTCACAATAAATTGAGGTTTTCGACCTTATCTGAAAGGGTCAGGTCCACCAAGACGTCCTTGAAATCTTCCAGAAGCTTCTGGCGATCCTCCTCCAACTGCTGGGCACATCAGAGTTAACATGGGCCGGACATCGGTTGTGGAACGACTTAATCTGCTTCCGGTAGTTAGCAGGGATGATAATGAGGGCTCTGACCTCATACCAGGTCAGCTTAGTTCCAGTCTATTGCAACGAAAATAAAAAAGTAAAACTCAATTCTTCGTGAAAAATTGAGAGGAAAACACGACAGCAACATGGAGATTTACCCTGTGGTTATTTTGCCGGCAAGTCGGCAACGGTCGGTCAAACAGTATTTTGCCGTGGTAATCTCAGTACTTCATATAATACTATGTCACAAAATATGTTCTTGGGGGCGTAGCTCAGTGGTAGAGCACTCGCTTGGCATGCGAGAGGACCCGGGTTCAAACCCCGGCGCCTCCATTTTTTATTTGGGAAATTCATTGTTTTCAGTCTTGTATGTGTGTATATATATATATATATATATATATATATATATATATATATATATATATATATATATATATATATATATATATATATAATATATATATATATATATATATATATATATATATATATATATATATATATATCGTTCGATCAGTCAAGTTAAGCATCGTTGGGTCTGGTCAGTACTTGGATGGGTGACCGTCTGGGAACACCAGATGCTGTTATCCCTGGGGATAGGGAAGAAAATATACTTGCCACGTATTCCCTGCGTGTCGTACAAGGCGACTAAAAGGGTAGGGAGCAGAAGGCCGGAAATCCTTTACTCTCATTTTCAATTTTTCAAAAGACGGAAAAGAGAAGACATAAAGATATTGTAAAAATGTAACTAATATAAGATATAAGAATGAATGGAAGATACGGATGTAGCTGAAACAAGGAGTAATGAAGATTAAGGTGCAATGAAAATTATTTTGTAGTGAAGATAAATGTATATGTTAAAATTTTGTATTGAACATCAAGAAGTAATGATAATGATGAGTGTAGTGACGATGAGGGTTTAGTTAGGGAGTAGTGACAATTGCCTTTACAATGATAATAAGGGAGTAACACAATGAGGAACACAAACTTTCCAAAGCTACGTTCAAGTCAGACTTTGAACTAAGTTCGGTAAACAGAAGGATGATGTTAAGATGAGAGTGTAGTGAAGAAGAGTATAGTGATGATAAGGATATTGTCAAGATAGCTTGTACTGAAGGAAAGAATGTAGTGAATATACGAATGTAGTAGAGATAAGGGTTGTAAAAGAGTAAAGCATATATGAAATGATTATGTAGTGAAGATAAAAATCATTTTTAGTGAACATTAGAGAGTACAATGGTGATGGTATGGTAGAAGTAACTGTGTAGTGAAGAAGAGGGTATAGTGAAGATATAATTTAGTGTAATGGATCATACATTACAAAGCTGTGTCTATCCACACACGTGTTACACGTCCCAGGTAAAGATATATTCTAGAGATAGTGTATATCTAACATGCATATGTGTTTTATAGATATTTATAAAAAGTTTTCCTGAGGGACAATACCTAAGACTTTCGTATTAAAGTTGATCAGTTGTAAGTGATCAAGCATTACAAAGGTGTGTCCATTGCCACAGTTGCTACTGATCCCGGGTAAAGGTATTTTACAATTTTTGTTTCCTTGACCCTTCTAGTTATCTATGCTTCATCTCTGGCTTGATCCTTGCAAGTGACATTTATGTGTGTAATTCTCTTTATTCTTATCATATAATCAGTCAGTTGAGGTGCAGAACACGCTTTTCATCCTGGTCACTCCACTCTGTCACATACTATTATTCAGAAGGTGTTACCGGGCTCAACCCATAAGTCGTTACACCGGGAATGACAAGTAACCTTGGGGAAAGGCTGTATCATCGACCAGGGAAGGGAAGAAATAGCACAGTCTCATCGAAAACCTTTTTGCTTCATAGATATGTGCCACCATCCCCTGCTCCTGTGTGGAGTGCAGCAGCCACGAAGGTGTAGGAGCGCCATCAAAGGTGTGCTGGTGATGTGTGGTAATAATAATACGAAGGTGTAGGAGTGCCATCAGAGGTGTGCTGGTGATGTGTGGTAATAATAATACGAAGGTGTAGGAGCGCCATCAAAGGTGTGCTGGTGATGTGTGGTAATAATAATACGAAGGTGTAGGAGCGCCATCAAAGGTGTGCTGGTGATTGTGTGGTAATAATAATACGAAGGTGTAGGAGCGCCATCAAAGGTGTGCTGGTGATGTGTGGTAATGATAATACGAAGGTGTAGGAGTGTCATCAAAGGTGTGCTGGTGATGTGTGGTAATAATAATACGAAGGTGTAGGAGTGTCATCAAAGGTGTGCTGGTGATGTGTGGTAATAATAATACGAAGGTGTAGGAGCGCCATCAAAGGTGTGCTGGTGATGTGTGGTAATAATAATAATAATGTTCACACCATCACCTGGGCTGAGACTCAGGACCTGTTACCCTCCTCCTGAGAAGGACTATTTTTGTGTCCCTACTCATCACACTCTCGACCTTCTTACTATCTTCAAACGATCAACGATCGGAAATAAAGGCAGATCGTAACTCCGTTAATGAGGTAATAAATTCCCTACGATGAAAAGATATTGTGTTTAGGATTATGAAGAGCAAGGAATAGACCCAGATGAGCCAGTGTCCGGGCGTGGCCACTCCTCCATATTGTGTCCCCGGTAGCCACTTGGCCAGCGCTACTGTGTGTCGACTCCCTATTGGTGGACCGCTGCTGCTTGCGATTTATGATTGGTCCTCTGCGGCCCAATGATTTCTGTGCTACGCCTCCGCGGTAGTTGATTGGTCATCGATTGTGAGGATGGAATCAGGGATGAAACATGTATAACTAGAAAGGTTAAAGATACAAAGATGGTGAAATACCTTGACCCGGGATCAGTAGCACCTGTGGCAATGGACACACCTTTGTAATGCTTGATCACTTACAACTGATCAACTTTAATACGAAAGTCTTAGGTATTGTCCCTCAGGAAAACTTTTTATAAATATTTATAAAACACATATATATGTTAGATATACACTATCTCTAGAATATATCTTTACCTGGGACGTGTAACACTTGTGTGGATAGACACAACTTTGTAATGCATGATCCATTACACGAAATGAACTTCACTAACGAAGAGTTATACAACGCGATGTTGGAAAACATTAATCAAATACCTATACATATCATTTATGTTAGTAAAAGACATTGTTGATAGTAAACATAAGAAATGATGATGAAAGATAAGGGACGTAGAGGTAAATATTTTGTTAATATATGAAATACTCCTCCCATAAACTAACGTCTTGTTTTGGATTTATTTCTTAGATACCCACATGATAATGCATTCTCTTCTTTATAATCATAAATGTTTATGTTCTTAACACGTTTTATTATATCTTATATAATCTTAAGGATTCTGGCTTACAGACCTTGGTTATGAACAACCATTATAATGCAACACAATACATATTTATCATAAACAAATCATTTGTACCAGATTCTTTAAGTCCTCAGTCACGTTTGTTAATATATAAGAGATTTTTCCGCCACTGACAAGTGGCTCCGTGGTGTAGTGGTTAGCACATCTGCCTCATAAACAGTTGGTCCGGGTTCGATTCCCGGCGGGGCTTTTGTTTTCAGTATTTTTTTGTGATCGTAAATACTCGTAGGTAGGCTCTCTCTCTCTCTCTCTCTCTCTCTCTCTCTCTCTCTCTCTCTCTCTCTCTCTCTCTCTCTCTCTCTCTCTCTCTCTCTCTCTCTCTCTCTCAGCCGACAGGTAAGTTGATATGTGCTGGGTGGGTGGGTGGGGTGCAGAGTGGCTCGCCGTCATATGGGAAGAACTTCATCGCTCTCACTCAGTCACGCAATCTACATTCATAGTTGCTGGCTGGGGAGAGAGAGAGAGAGAGAGAGAGAGAGAGAGAGAGAGAGAGAGAGAGAGAGAGAGAGAGAGAGAGAGAGAGAGAGAGAGAGAGAGAGAGGAGTTCTGGCTTAAGAGTTCATCTAACGAGATTTTGCCAAAAGGCAGGGCAAGCGCGTAACGCTCTCCGCAGAGAAATATATTGTCACGAAGAAAAAGATGAAAGTGGTGGGAGTAAGGTGTTGGGATGTGTTATGTCTGGGAAGGAGAGGTTGTATGTTTGTGGAGTGAGAGCCAGCAGACAACGTCTGGGTGAGACAGGAAGGTAAGAAAGCTGCCTGAGTCAGAGGAGTGGTAATTAACAGCCACTAAAATGCCACGTGGTGCCTGGAAACTGTAGTGACGTAAGTGACATGGGGGCCTGCATGGGTCTGCTGGTGGTGGCGGGGTTGTCGTCAGAGACCAAATATAAATGTTGATGTTGCATGACATTAAGGTGAGGCTGTTGTGTGGTGTGGCGGGAAAGGTAGTATAATATTGGAAGCTGGTAATGTGGTATCGTACTCAGGCATGAAGCTCTGAAAGATCTGTGTGGCTGAACACGACGGCGCGACCTTCAGGTATTATGATGGCCTGACCTTTGACCTGACCATTAAGGTTATACGTGCATGTATGTACGTAACCGTAAGTATGTTTTCCTTTGTCATTATGTGTTTACAGTATACATTTGACCGGCTGGTGATCTCAGTGGTGTCTGTGCTAAGGCCTGGCGTAAACATTTGGACCTACCAGCATAAAAGAAAGTTCTGGAGGCAAGTGTAGAGAAGGAAATTCTTGTGAATATTTCATGTGTGCTTCCATCATGCAGACCACAGTGTTGTTGGGTCAGGCTGGAGGTTTGGAGTGGCAAAGGAGAGACTGGACTTGATGACTTGTGTAAGGGAACGAGAGACTGACGTGGTACCATGATTAAGATATTAGTATGTAATTACTTATCTTTCTCTTCCCTTGAAGAAATGTTTCTCCTTTGTTAGGCGCCAGTGTTTAGAATTGAGATTTTTGACTTGCCAGCCAGTTTGCATCTATATAGACTTCATATTTAAGTTCAAGATGGTGATCAATACAGCTGCACCCTGAGCCACCGACTCTCGCTCCACTTACAAGAAGGTGGAATCAAACATCATCATGAACAAAAGCATGGAACGAGACTAACGAGGGAGATTATAATGAATAACATCAAAATCATTACTAGTTGTAGTGATCGCAGGAGACTACACAGATTAGAAGCCATTCACATAAGAGAGGAAGCCCCTGTCATCCACATCCAGACAAGCATGACCACAGACATATAGCTCTTTGATGGCCCATGAATAAGACGTAGAGCTAATACAGTGCCATATCTCCGATATGTGATTAATTACTGTGTTGTTACAAACATTCCATTATACAAAGGAATGTAAAGGTATTCATACAGCAGTGGACCATTGGGTCACTTCGAGGATGATGGTGATAGTGGAAGATATCAGGAACTCACACATTAGTGTAGTGGAAGATATCAGGAACTCACACAATAGTGTAGTGGAAGATATCAGGAACTCACACATTAGTGTAGTGGAAGATATCAGGAACTCACACATTAGTGTAGTGGAAGATATCAGGAACTCACACATTAGTGTAGTGGAAGATATCAGGAACTCACACATTAGTGTAGTGGAAGATATCAGGAACTCACACATTACTGTAGTGGAAGATATCAGGAACTCACACATTACTGTAGTGGAAGATATCAGGAACTCACACATTAGTGTAGTGGAAGATATCAGGAACTCACACATTAGTGTAGTGGAAGATATCAGGAACTCACACATTAGTGTAGTGGAAGATATCAGGAACTCACACATTAGTGTAGTGGAAGATATCAGGAACTCACACATTAGTGTAGTGGAAGATATCAGGAACTCACACATTAGTGTAGTGGAAGATATCAGGAACTCACACATTAGTGTAGTGGAAGATATCAGGAACTCACACATTAGTGTAGTGGAAGATATCAGGAACTCACACATTAGTGTAGTGGAAGATATCAGGAACTCACACATTAGTGTAGTGGAAGATATCAGGAACTCACACATTAGTGTAGTGGAAGATATCAGGAACTCACACATTAGCGTAGTGGAAGATATCAGGAACTCACACATTAGTGTAGTGGAAGATATCAGAAACTCACACATTAGTGTAGTGGAAGATATCAGAAACTCACACATTAGTGTAGTGGAAGATATCAGGAACTCACACATTAGTGTAGTGGAAGATATCAGGAACTCACACATTAGTGTAGTGGAAGATATCAGGAACTCACACATTAGTGTAGTGGAAGATATCAGGAACTCACACATTAGTGTAGTGGAAGACATACAGATAATCTAAAGATAAACCTGTATATTGTCAGTGTGACTAATGATGAGACGCAAATAATGTTAATCTTGAACTTGAAGGGAAATATTGATCAAGTTTATTGTGAAACTTATCTATAATGTTGCTTCCAACCACTCTAACTGGTACATTATTCCATGTTAACAATCATATTGAAGATAAAGTACTTCACCTCGTCTGAGGTCAAACGTTTGCCCACCAGTTGTGTTCATTACTACGAGTGACATCAGACGTGACGTCATTAGTAGATACATATGTATAACTCATAGTGATTTTTGTTGGTTATGCAGACAGTTAGTTTCGCTCTATTTCCAATGAACTTAACTTTAAAGTAAAGTACACACGGTAAAAAAGTATCTTCCCGGGCGTGTCCGATGAATTTAGAAATGATCAATACGACTCGTGTTGTCTGGGTAAGGTTGGTGAGTGTGAATGTAGACATGTTTCCTCATAATTATGGCAACTCATCTTTGTTGTTAATTCCATCGAAATATGAAATCAATATACAATTCAATATTACAATTTGTCCCTGTATTGGCACGGGGTCTTATCATACGATCATGATGAAATTGGTTCATAGTTAGACCTGCCAAGTCTCCTCAAATATGGAATGTTTCTAATTGTTGTATTCACCAGGTCTCCATATGAGTGGTCTGTACCATGACAGGTCTATGCTAGGTCTATGCTTGGTACGGGCCCTCACCTCAACCCGGCTCTTTATCTGATCTTGACTAACAGGTAGTTTGTTGTTAGGGAGGCTGGCTGCCTGGCTGGCACAGGGCTTTACAATATGACGGATCTCTTTGTAACAGGTAAACATACATGTGTATTATTGGAGTGATCAGAATATCTCCTTTATGACCAATTTAATGGTAGTATTTCGTATAGGGTCAATGTAATGTTGGTATATTTGAAAACATATGAACAGTCATAAAGCCTGAATCCATAGTATATGTCCAACATTAAAGTTATATACATGTTGACTTTTATCATTACCAGTACAACATTGGTGAACTAATGGTCTTCAACCGGTATACACAAGCTCAACAATCAGGAGTTGTTCATTATTTCTGTTATAAAGACTCAGGTACGTCATCCAAGGTAATGAATGGTATTTTCTTTAGAAGGATCACTTAAACTTGGAACAAAAAGATAATAAATCAAGAACCATATGTATATATATAAACATGGAGATATATGTATCTACTTGAGTCAGACGAATGTGTTATATACTTAAGAATGTGACTGACAACTTAAAGAATAAGGTACAAACAGTATGGTTGATGTGATAAGTAATTTATAATAAATATGTAGTGTGTTGCATTTAAGTGGTTCTTAAGAACCAAGACCTTTTAGCCAGTAGAGATGATAAGAAATAGGAAAAAGGTGTTAAAAGCATAACAATCATAAGCCCCAGAATATATTATCCTCTGGATATGTAAAATAAAATCCAACGGAGAATAACTAGGTTAAAACAGGATTCATTCAGCATTTAAGAAAATATGTACTTTCCCTCTCCTTATCTCCTATCATCATTTCTTATGTTTACTTCCAACAAATGTCTCGTATATCATATGAAAATTCGTTATAGGTATTTGGTGAATATTGTCCAGCGACGCGTTGTATAACTCTGTTGTCAAAGTTCACCGGTGGAGTAGATCATATATTACAAAGCTGTGTCTCTCCACACAGATGTTACACGTCCCAGGTTAAGATATTACCTTGATATGGCGTTTATCTAACATAGATATGTCTTCTATAAAGATCTGTAAACACGTTCTCCTGCGGGTCGATACCTAACGCTTTCGTATTAATCATTTGTAAGTGACCAAGCATTACAAAGCTGTGTCACTTCCCACACTCGGTTTCATTAATCATTCTAACTATATTTGTTTCATCATTGATTTGATCCTTACAATAGATATTTATGTTTGTAATTTTCTTTATCATATCATTAGTCAGTTGAATTGCACAATACGCTTGTCAACCTGGCCAGTCTACTGTTTTGGTCATGAGATATTATTCACAAGGTGTAACAGGACTCCATCCGTCAGCTGTGTCACCACCAGTGACAAGTCATCCTTAGCAAGGCTGTGTCATCCTCAAAGGACGGAGAGAAATAGTACAGTCTCGTCGGAAACTGTTCTTGCTAAAGATGTCATCCTTCCCCTGCTCCTGTGTAGAGTGCAGCAGCCACGAAGGTGTAGGAGCGCCATCAAAGGTGTGCTGGTGATGTGTGGTAATAATAATAATACTGTTCACACCATCAACAACAACCATTTCTCAGGTTTGTCTGTCCTACTTGTCGTCGCTGCACGTAACTCTGTCATTGCATATGTCTTCCTTGAACGTACACCTTCCTATATTTCACTGTTCCAACTATTTGGACAATAATACGTTGAAAGGATTGTTAGATGACTTTAAAGTGGAACATATAAAGGATTAGTGAACTCATGACCTTTCATAGGTCGCTGCTCGTTTGACTCCACCATTCGTCGTACGAACAGGGTGAGAGCGTGTACGGTCTCAGAATCATCTTGAACCCCTGGGAAAACTGTTCAAGAATATTCGATTGATGGTTATAACATGACCTTTACCGCAGGTATGACCCTTGCAATCAATAGGGGTGAAAACCTTACTTATATGGGCCAAATATCTAGTGAGCGTGTGTATGACCTTACAAATATCTTCAACATGTGAAGGTGTTCAAGTATTTTTGGTTGAGGATCATGACTAACTTGTTGACTTTATTAACCCTGGCAGTCCATGAGCCACAAGCCCAAATAACCAACCAACCTGGCGATTATTTTAGATGTCTTGCTTGAGTGACAATGTAGCACCTAGGTTGAGCCCAAGAACTTGTTACCCTCCTCCATTCAGTCTGTTTTTCTATCTCTTCTTCACAACACTCCCGAGAACCCTGCAGCAAACTCCACCACACTCCCCTTCCTGCCAAACCCTTCCCTCTACGTCGTCAGTAATCAAGACAGACATTCATAGCTTTATATGCAGCTACCTGGACGATCATTTTATGTTGTACTTATGGTTTACATTCTGGCTTCATGACCACAAGCTGATAGCCCTTAAATCCAACAACATATATACATCCTGTTATACAACTGATGTTACTGTCTGACGTATGTATGGTGCGGCTTGATGACCTTACCTGCTGATGGTCAAACATGTTATCATGTTGCAAATATCGTGATTTGTATGTTTTGTTGTGTGGCACAGTTTCTGGTGTAGATATCTTTAATAACCTTTACCAGGTTACTATCCAGTATAGTGAACGATAGACAGACTTACGTGTTACAGACTCCGTATGATAAACACCTGACGAATCTCGACACAACAAATTATTTGTTGGGTAAGATCAGAGAACGAGTCGTCCAGTGGTAGAACATAAACCTACAACATGTAACAACAACAACAACAACAACAACAACAACAACAACAACAGCAACAAACAACTGTCATGTGAAGATCTAGTTATTCAAAGTGAGATGATCACAAGGAAGTTAGGGATATAGAAGAGTAGGAGTGAAGTATAACCTGGAGGCCCAGCCACCGTGGCTGGTGCTATATAGAGCAGTGAGGGCTAACACCATATCTTAACCCCTGGTGATGTGTGAGCTTATAAACACTGGTGGTATTTATGGCGGCCACCAGGAAGTAATGTTCACCAGGTATTGTTCTGCTCTACACTGATCCAACAACTACAAGGATAATGTTGTTATAACCTTCTTGATCATGCTGGTTATAGAAGTATTATAGATACATGTTGGTGACACAAGGATAATGTTGTTATAACCTTCTTGATCATGCTGGTTATAGAAGTATTATAGATACATGTTGGTGACACAAGGATAATGTTGTTATAACCTTCTTGATCATGCTGGTTATAGAAGTATTATAGATACATGTCGGTGACACAAGAATAATGTTGTTATAACCTTCTTGATCATGCTGGTTATAGAAGCATAGATACATGATTGTGACACAAGGATAATACTGTTATAACCTTCTTGATCATGCTGGTTATAGAAGTCTTATAGATATATGTTGGTGACACATCATAATGATGGTCTCGTCTGGTGTCCACATAACCACAGTACTTTACTACAGTACATACAGTAATATCAGTCGTAACAACACTATGTATGTAGTCGTGATTACCGTAACAGGTGAGTGGCAAGACTGGATGACGTAATGTAACAATATCAGACTTCATCATTCTCAATAGTTTAGGTGGATCATGTAATATTTGGCGTTGCTTCATGTTTTATCAGATGATCAAATGATGGCTGGTCTAATGACCTTCACAAGTCAATGGTCATTAAATCCCACACAGCAGCCAACCACTCAGGATGACCAGGAGGGAGCCACCTGGTGCAGACCAAGTGTACCAGCCTGGTGGAGAGGATCAACTGCTCCACCTCAGGATAAGAGCTGCTCAAGTTCTGTAGTGAGGGACACTCCAAGTGGCATGTGAAACTACCAGTCTTAGTTATAAACTACCGCCCGGCTGGCCGGTGGGTGGCTGTGGTCAACATGAACCCAGGGGCTACACACACACACACACACACACACACACACCGCCCACTGACCTGACCACCGGCCGGTGGGTGGCTGTGGCCAACATGAACCCAGGGGCTACACACACACACACACACCGCCCACTGACCTGACCACCGGCCGGTGGGTGGCGGTGGCCAACATGAACCCAGGGGCTACACACACACACACACACCGCCCACTGACCTGACCACCACCACTGTGACCTGACCACGTGTGGCATGTAGCTCATCCTTGGACAACATTAATCAAATACCTAGACAGAATTTTTATGTTAGATAAAAGACATTTCTTGATAGGAAACATAAGAAATGATGACGAAAGATAAGGGACGCTATTAGAGGTAAATATTTTGTTAAAATATGAAATACTCTTCCTCAAACTAGCTCCCTGTACTGTATTTTATTTTACATACCCAGAGGAAAATATATTCTGTGGTTAATTAACATAAATGTTCATGTTTAACAGGTTTTCTATTTCTGATAGTATTTCACTGATTCGGGTTTAAAGACCTTAGTTCTGAACAACCATTATAATGCAACACAATACATATTTATCATAAACAAATCATTTATCACAATAACCATTATATTTGTACCAGATTCTTTACGTCCTCAATCACGTTTCTTAATATATAAGGAATTTTTCCGTCCCATTTCAATACATAACATATATCTACACGTGTGTAAATATATGTATATGTTTTTATAAATTTTTCTTTGGCTTTTATAATTAAGGTGTAAGATATCCGTCTGAAGTAAATACTAGATAATATTATAGGTTATGTTGTGTGTGTGTGTGTGTGTGTGTGTGTGTGTGTGTGTGTGTGTGTGTGAATGCACACAGGAGTGAAAACATATTTTACACTTACAAGGTTAAAAGACGGGGCAACACGAGTGTACAAATCCTTTCTCAAAAGACTCACGTGATAATGATTAAAGTAGTACACACACACACACACACACACACACACACACACACACACACACACACACACAGAGCGGCGCCTTCAATTTTTGATGTAGATTGATTTCCTATCTTAGTCTCGTCTACGGAATTCTACATCTTCAGTTCAGCACAACATTGTGGTAATGAAGGGAAAGTCACCACATTTACAAGCCGAGTGCACGTAGCTTATCCCACCTCGTTAGAAAACTTACCTGTATTTGAATCAATGAACGGGAACAGAGAAGACAAAATTTTGATACACATTTATTATACAACTATATAATCTATATTATATACATTACCACATTTCCTGCACTTTCCATCACAAATTTGCTGAGGTCATAACCTTGTAGTTACCATTACCTTACAACCTTAAGGATGGTGGTCTACAACACCTCTAGATTGATGGAGAAAACGAAAAGTTTCGTTTTACTATTAAGACCACAGAAATGCGGTAATTCCACTTCACTACCACTAACTACTAGTTATTTTACTTGTTGATTTTCACGGCTAAGATTTTCATCCTCTGAGCGAAGCCATACAATAATCGTCCTTATCTACTCTGAGCATTGGATAGCCTCCTGATGATCAAGATTGCTGTTTTGGTTGTCCGTTTCCCTTGTTACTGCTGCGCCTCACTGCACACCTTACATGAGTGCCTTCCACAGTATTAGGGACAGCTGCTGGGCCTCACTGTAGCTACTTCTGGGACGGTTGCCAATCTTCCTCGTATTCCCTCATGACCACAGCGCCAAACCGACTCCCGCCATCAGGCCGAAACGCACAAACATTTCTGACAAAATTGAGACAACCGCTTTCGCGTCAGTTTTGACACCAAGTGAATTTATACGACAATTACGTTCAAGATGCTTGGTTTTTCGTTCATGGATTGAACAGAAGCAACCAACGATGGTTGCTACTGCCCAATCCATGAAGTCCCCCCCACCACGGAAAGGTAACCAAGCTTCGGGGGGGATGGGTGTTTACCCTGACGCCAACGGAGAAACTCAGTATTAGTGCAGAGATCTTTTCCTCGGTAAAGAAAGTGCAGCCGGACTCCGCCCTCATGAGGTTACTGCACGACAGCAAAGATCACCCTTTGGTAGGCTGTGCTATAGGCAGCACAGCTCCGTCAAAGATCTCACTCCATAAGTGAACTTATATAGATTCTTGTCTATAAGGAACTCATCAGTTCTTCTCCAGTGAAAGCAAAAAATCATCGAGAAATTGATTTGTATTCTCAATATCAGGATCTTGTGGCTCTGTGTGGAGGACGGGGCTGGTGGCTTGTGTGTCTGGCTGTGTCTGGGGAGCGGGGCTGGTGGTCTCTGTGACTGGCTGTGTCTGGGGAGCGGGGCTGGTGGTCTCTGTGACTTGCTGTGTCTGGAGATCAGGGGAAGTCTTGGGTATAAATTTCAATATACTGTGAGCGATATCGTCTCTCAACCGATTCCTCTCGATCTTCTCTTGCACGGCCTTCATGATACGTTTGGGCGGCTTTCTCCATTTTCTTTGCATTTCAGTTGGTGATCCTGCGCCATCGAGCCACATGATACCAGAATAGTATCGTTCCTGTTTCCCAACGGGTCCAATCTTGGTGTCACACATGATGCCGAGTGAACCCAAATGGCGGCCGATGTTTACGTTGGAAGCCACGGGCTCGTTATGTATCTTGCAGTAACTTTCATACCGTTGCTGCAGCTCTTTCCTGCTGATAAGGTACCGCTTCATAGTAATAGTCTTTCCCTTCATTTGAACGAAGGTATTCATGAAACTAACAAATGAAGCCTTTCCTTTGTAATCCCGTTTGTAGTAACAGAAAGCCATTGAAGACGTGGATTGGGTCAGGCGAAGTTACACAGACTAACAAGATGGTCCTTTAATCAATGGTCCTGTATCAGCACTGAACTCGAAATACGTCAGAACGACAATTTCAACTCAGGGCTGGAGGCCCATTTGATGATATTCTCACGTCTTGCTCAACCAAGTAACCTCGGTTAGACCTTGTTTATATTTAAATATAGTAAAGTTAATATAGTGAAGCTTGATGTTTCTATTTATATGTAAGGTGCAATGTAGTTTATATAAGGTTCACCTTCCAGATGGGTTCCTGACATACCAACTTACATTCAGATATATAAATATATATATATATATATATATATATATATATATATATATATATATATATATATATATATATATATATATATATATATATATATATATATATATATATATATATATATATATATATATGTATATACATATATATATATATATATATATATATATATATATATATATATATATATATATATATATATATATATATATATTATATATATACATATATATATATATATATATATATATATATATATATATATATATATATATATATATATATATATATATATATATATATGTATATATATATATATATATATATATATATATATATATATATATATATATATATATATATATATGAATGTAAATTGGTATATCAGAAATCCATCTGAAAGGCAATATATGTCCAAAGAAAGATATTTATGAAGATGTAGTGAAGATGGCCTTGACCAAGATAAAGGCCACTGATAATGAAAACGAGATGACTGTGAGGATGTAGTGAAGATACATTTTTATTAAGGTAGAGTTAAGTGCTGTGAAAGTGGCTTGACTATAAGGATGTAGTGAAGATGGCCTTTCACCAAAAAATACGCTAGTGATATTGAAAATATGATGATTATGAGGATGTAGTGAAGATGGCTTTTATCAAGATAGAGGCCAATGATATTGAAAATGAGATAAGTATAAGGATGTAGTGAAGATAGTCTTTGACCAAGATAAACGTCATCGATGATGAAAACAAGATGATCGTGAAGTTGTAGTGAAAATAACCTTAAACCACAGAAAATCCATTGATATTCAAAATGATTGTGAGGATGTAGTGAAGATGGCGTTTGACCATGAAAAACGCTAGTTATGTTGAAAATAGCATCTTAATAAGCCAAAATAAACAACTAACAATCAAATCAAATAATTCAAAAGATAGGGTAAGGAACCAGAAATAAAAAGTCTTAGAAAGTCCAACAAATAACACCTAAACGAAAAAACCTAAAAGAAATTAGATGGAATATTTCCTATGTATGTCCATTATTGTGTTTATATATGAATATAAGATATATATATATGTATATATATATATATATATATATATATATATATATATATATATATATATATATATATATAAATATATATATATATGTATATATATATATATATATACATATATATATATATATATATATATATATATATATATATATATATATATATATATATATATATATATATATATGTGTGTGTATATATATCTTTTTTTTTTAAACCATTCGCCATTTCCCGCGTTAGCGAGGTAGCATTAAGAACAGAGGACTGGGCCTTTTTTGGAATATCCTCATCTGGCCCCCTCTGTTCCTTCTTTTGAAAAAATTAAAAAAAAACGAGAGGGGAGGATTTCCAGCCCCCCCCCCCCCCCCCCCCCCCCCGCTCCCTCCCCTTTTAGTCGCCTTCTACGACACGCATGGAATACGTGGGAACATTCTTAATCCCCCATCCCCGGGTATAAATATATATATGTACAATCCCAGGGGATAGAGGAGAAAGAATACTTCCCAAGTATTCCCTGCGTGTTGTAAAAGGCGACAAAAAGGGAAGGGAGCGGGGGGCTGGAAATCCTCCCCTCTCGTTTTTTTTTTTTCTTTTAATTTTCCAAGAGAAGGAAGAGAGAAGGGGGCCAGATGAAGATATTCCCGCAAAGGCTTAGTCCTCTGTTCTTAACGCCACCTCACTAACGCGGGAAATGGTGAATAGTATGAAAGAAAAAAAAAGATATATATATATAAAGTATGAATAAATGTGGCGGGGTGGCGACGAGAATGAATAAAAGCAGTAAGTATGAAGTATGTACATGTGTATATATGTATATGTATGTGCATGTATGAATATGTATAGGTTGAAATGCATAGGTATGTATATGGGCGTTTCTGCACGTGTATGTGTATACATGTGTATGTGGGAGGGTTGGCCCATTCTTTCGTGTGATTCCTTTCGCTGCCTCGTTAACGCGGGATACAACGAGAAATTATAAGTAAATAAAGTATACAAGTAATGGGAGTGTGTGTTTGTGGTAGTAGTGCGTGGGTGTGTTAAGCGTGGAAAGGAAGGCCCGTTAAAGTCCTTTTTTGTAGACTGGAGGTTTGAAAAAGGGGTTTAACGGGCCTCGGTGCCTGTATATATATATGGTGGAATACGTGCTTGCCATTGGTTGACAATGATCTACCAATGAGAGGGCTGCATTTGATATAGTTTGATAAGTTGTAAGGGTGAAATTCCTATGTATTGTTTGGGTTAAGTATCAGTAATTTGGTAATGTCGTCTTCGGTGGTGCGAGCGCGTTTTATGCACTAGCAGACACAAACTCCCTCCCTATTGGCTGAAGAAAAGCCATAAGCTCCGCCCACCCTGCCTCACTTGATCCAGATGAAGGTTGAAAGGCAATTTTTCACAATTATCTCTATGTATATATGGAAAAAAGTAAAATATAATGGTGTCATAAGATAGAGCTTGCTGTGTTGTCTATGTTCCATAAGATACATACAAAGAAAAATGCACATTTCACAAAAGCACACGATGATAGGCACAGAAGGTACAACTGCTACTTTTACGTCCATCTGACCCGGTATATATAAGAATGTTCCTACGTATACATCATCTTTTCTAGCCATTCGAGAAGGTTCTTGCTGCTCCTGTCTCGGCCACGTGTTAACCACGTGGTTGATGGAGGATTAACCGCCAGATCCCACGAAGAGAGAAGAAGAAGAAGAAGAAGAGAAGACAGAAGACAGAGAGAGAAGACCGAAGAAAGAAGTGGATTGTAACGTTGCCTCCCGCGTTGGTCCTTCCCGCGGGAGACCGTTACGGTGACGACGCCGGCAGGCTGTTCCCTCACCACCCTCGCTGCTCCCCACACCCCACGCGTTGCCTCCAGTCCATCTTCACATCCCTTTTTTATTTTTTATCTTTTATCATCCATCATCCATCTCTCGACCGTTTGGCTTGAGCAATCTCTACCCCAGCTTCCCCACCCCATTCTGGAAAACTCATTTTCCTGAGGAGTGGAGGCTGGAGTGGACCTGTTCTCACCTGACGGGGTGGAGACCCTCACACTATCTCTTACCTCTCCCCTACCTTGGACCGTCGAGCCTCCCTCACTCACGTTTTCTCGCACTAGGACACTGATGCCACCAACATGCCGCCCGACATACGTCTAAAATCCCTCAAAACTGATTGCCCCCTCCTTCCACGTTCGAACTCCTGTCCATCGTCTTTAAGACCACTGAGATCCGTCCTACTAGGGTCATTCAATTCCTTCGAACAAATACCAGTTTAAGATTTGCTTGGGCAAAGATAGTGATTTAGATAGAATCCTATCTAAGCCTCTCCTTGATGAACTAGCTAAAAAAAACTACCAAATCGTTCAGGACCGCTGCCCCCTTCAAGCTAGATGTACTATTATTGCCTACAATGTTGATGAATCTATCTTGTCCCTCAGCCCTTCGGAGATTGTTGAAGCCATCAATGGCGAAAACAATGACGTTAATGTCATCAATGTCTATAAACCGAATAACTCCAGATCAATAAAGATACAATGTTCAAACCCGACCGAGGCCGATCGCCTGCTCTCCCAGGGAGTCCTGTTCCCCTTGATCTCTGTGCCTGCAAAATCCCTGAAGAAAGATGAATATCTCGACGTACAACAATGTTTCAAATGTCTGAAATACGGACATGAGACTAAGAACTGTAAAGAACCCCACCAAACCTGTAGTCAATGCGCGGAAACTGGTCATGGTTTTCGTGAGTGCAAGGTTCAGGCAGCGAAGTGTGTCAACTGTAAAGGTGAACACGTCGCTGTATCTGGGCTGTGCCCACGTAAGAAGGAGCAACTCCGCGCAGTGCGTCAGGCACAAAAATCCAACTCACCTCCTTCCACAAACCCTCACCTCTACGCAACAGTTGCTGCTGCTGCTCCTCCCCCTGCCACCCAAGCTTCTCCTATCCCAACTACTAATTCTTCAGACCTCCTCACCCTACAAGGTAGGATGCATGCGTGCTACCTAAAAGCGTTGTTCCTGAGCGGGGAAGATGAATCGGAATTCATCAGAATCTTCAAATTGCTTCCTGCTCAAAACAGCCTAACCAATGTACGAGCTCCACCTGAACTTCTTAGCTCCCCCGCCAACAACGATCCCTCCCCGACCCCTGTGTCGTCCGCCACCCTGTACCCTAACGAAAACATATCCCATGAGACCCCCAGTAACACTTCCAACTCTCCCCCAACTACTCAACCTGTTACCCTCCCAACTTCCAATACCACCTCCCGCACCCTCTAACACAACTCCATCCACAACCCCCCCAACCCAACACCAACAATCCTACTGTCTCTCCAAATACCGATTCCTCTCCCACCCCCACCGTCCCAACTTCCACCACCACGACAGTTCCCCACGAACCTCCACTCACCAATCCCCCCCTCCCCCACCCTCCGTCCTCCGCCTAACCCTCCCACAGGAGCCCCAGCACCTGACCTGCCGACACACCAGACAACCCACCAACGGTCAACCTCGACCTTCAAATTGTCGACAATGACCCTCTCCCCTCCCCTCTCCCCTCTCCTGACCCCTCACCAGATATATCCCGACCCAAGACTAGAATCATGATACAAGTGAAACACTCAAACGGTGCGTCAACGGCCTTCATCGACAACAGACACAGAAGGCCAATAAACTTCCATAAGTCGTAAAATGCTAAAAATCTTACAGTTTAACGTGCGCAGCTATCACAATGGCCGTCATCTGATTGCCACTCTCCTCGAAGGGAAGAGACCCGATGTTGTGATACTTAACATCACATGTATCACCAACGGATACAAAATTAGACATTGCAGGTATACATCACGACAGTGTCCAGACAGTAGACACGAGGGAGTCGCCATTCTCATACGCAACACCATCGAACACGAATACCTCGCCATCTCATGGCAATTTGAATACTTTCTAGCAGTTAAGATAAATTCAATATGTGGCTTCATTATCTTCTGCACTACATACTCTCGACCCAACACTACCATTCCACTCCATGATCCCTACACGGTATTCAATCACACACATATCCCAGTCTACCTTCTAGCTAACCTCAACGCCCAACACAGAACCTTCCACCACAGCAGAAACAATTCTCATGGTGATGACTTATTCGCTTTATACTCTTACAAACGTCTTAACTTCCTAGGTCCTTACCTCCACACCGTCTTCACTGGCCAAGGAGGAAAAGGCAGACCTGACCTTGTCTTCTCCAACAGAGCCAATAATTATCTTCATAATTTCTTGTCTCCAGGTGGGGGGGAGGGGGCGATAATTCTGAGAGCCTTGAAGAATGTTTGGAAGTCGAGAACATTATCACAGAAAGCAAAAATGGGTATGTTTGAAGGAATAGTGGTTCCAACAATGTTGTATGGTTGCGAGGCGTGGGCTGTGGATAGAGTTGTGCGCAGGAGGGTGGATGTGCTGGAAATGAGATGTTTGAGGACAATATGTCAGTGGATTGAATCAGGGCACGTGAAGCGTCTGGAGTAAACCATGGAAAGCTGTGTGGGGCCTGGATGTGGAAAGGGAGCTGTGGTTTCGGGCATTATTGCATGTCAGCTAGAGACTGAGTGTGAACGAATGAGGCCTTTTTTTTCTTTTCCTAGCGCTACCCCGCACACATGAGGGGGGAGGGGGATGGTATTCCATGTGTGGCGAGGTGGCAATGGGAATGAATAAAGGCAGACAGTGTGAGTTGTGTGCATGGGTATATATGTATGTGACTGTGTGTGTATATATATGTGTACATTGAGATGTATAGGTATGTATATTTGCGTGTGTGGACGTGTGTGTATATACATGTGTATGGGGGTGGGTTGAGCCATTTCTTTCGTCTGTTTCCTTGCGCTACCTCGCAAACGCAGGAGACAGCGAGAAAGCAAAATAAAAAATAAAATAATATATATATGTATATATATATATATATATATATATATATATATATATATATATATATTTTTTTTTTCTTTTTTTTTTTTGCTCTGTCTATGTCTCCCGGGTTTGCGAGGTAGTGCAAGGAAACAGACGAAAGAAATGGCCCAACCCACCCCCATACACATATATATACATACACGTCCAAACACGCAAATATACATTCCTACACAGCTTTCCATGGTTCACCCCAGACGCTTCACATGCCCTGATTCAATCCACTGACAGCATGTCAAACCCGGTATACCACATCGATCCAATTCACTCTATTCCTTGCCCTCCTTTCACCCTCCTGCATGTTCAGGCCCCGATCACACAAAATCTTTTTCACTCCATCTTTCCACCTCCAATTTGGTCTCCTACTTCTCCTCGTTCCCTCCACCTCCGACACATATATCCTCTTGGTCAATCTTTCCTCACTCATTCTCTCCATGTGCCCAAACCATTTCAAAATACCCTCTTCTGCTCTCTCAACCACGCTCTTTTTATTTCCACACATCTCTCTTACCCTTACGTTACATACTCGATCAAACCACCTCACACCACACATTGTCCTCAAACATCTCATTTCCAGCACATCCACCCTCCTGCGCACAACTCTATCCATAGCCCACGCCTCGCAACCATACAACATTGTTGGAACCAGTATTCCTTCAAACATACCCATTTTTGCTTTCCGAGATAATGTTCTTGACTTCCACACATTCTTCAAGGCTCCCAGGATTTTCGCCCCCTCCCCCACCCTATGATCCACTTCTGCTTCCATGGTTCCATCCGCTGCCAGATCCACTCCCAGATATCTAAAACACTTTACTTCCTCCAGTTTTTCTCCATTCAAACTTACCTCTCAATTGACTTGACCCTCAACCCTACTGTACCTAATAACCTTGCTCTTATTCACATTTACTCTTAACTTTCTTCTTTCACACACTTTACCAAACTCAGTCACCAGCTTCTGCAGTTTCTCACATGAATCAGCCACCAGCGCTGTATCATCAGCGAACAACAACTGACTCACTTCCCAAGCTCTCTCATCCACAACAGACTTCATACTTGCCCCTCCTTCCAAAACTCTTGCATTCACCTCCTTAACAACCCCATCCATAAACAAATTAAACAACCATGGAGACATTACACACCCCTGCCGCAAACCTACATTCACTGAGAACCAATCACTTTCCTCTCTTCCTACACGTACACATGCCTTCCATCCTCGATAAAAACTTTTCACTGCTTCTAACAACTTGCCTCCCACACCATATATTCTTAATACCTTCCACAGAGCATCTCCATCAACTCTATCATATGCCTTCTCCAGATCCATAAATGCTACATACAAATCCATTGGCTTTTCTTAGTATTTCTCACATACATTCTTCAAAGCAAACACCTGATCCACACATCCTCTACCACTTCTGAAACCACACTGCTCTTCCCCAATCTGATGCTCTGTACATGCCTTCACCCTTTCAATCAATACCCTCGCATATGATATATATATATATATATATATATATATATATATATATATATATATATATATATATATATATATATATATATATATATATATATATATATATATATATATATATATATATATATATATATATATATATATATATATATATATATATAGGGTGAGGTGAAAAAGAGGGCAAATGAGAGTTGGGGTGAGAGAGTATCATTAAATTTTAGGTAGAATAAAATGATGTTCTGGAAGGAGGTAAATGATGTGCGTAAGACAAGGGAGCAAATGGGAACTTCAGTGAAGGGCGCAAATGGGGAGGTGATAACAAGTAGTGGTGATGTAAGGAGATGGAGTGAGTATTTTGAAGGTTTGTCGAATGTGTTTGATGATAGAGTGGCAGATATAGGGTGTTTTGGTCGAGGTGGTGTGCAAAGTGAGAGGGTTAGGGAAAATGATTTGGTAAACTGAGAAGAGGTAGTAAAAGCTTTGCGGAAGATGAAAGCCGGCAAGGCAGCCGGTTTGGATGGTATTGCAGTGGAATTTATTTAAAAAGGGTGTGACTGTATTGTTGACTGGTTGGTAAGGTTATTTAATGTATGTATGACTCATGGTGAGGTGCCTGAGGATTGGCGGAATGCGTGCATAGTGCCATTGTATAAAGGCAAAGGGGATAAGAGTGAGTGCTCAAATTACAGAGGAATAAGTTTGTTGAGTATTCCTGGTAAATTGTATGGGAGGGTATTGATTGAGAGGGTGAAGGCATGTACAGAGCATCAGATTGGGGAAGAGCAGTGTGGTTTCAGAAGTGGTAGAGGATGTGTGGATCAGGTGTTTGCTTTGAAGAATGTATGTGAGAAATACTTAGAAAAGCAAATGGATTTGTATGTAGCATTTATGGATCTGGAGAAGGCATATGACAGAGCTGATAGAGATGCTCTGTGGAAGGCATTAAGAATATATGGTGTGGGAGGCAAGTTGTTAGAAGCGGTGAAAAGTTTTTATCGAGGATGTAAGGCATGTGTACGTGTAGGAAGAGAGGAAAGTGATTGGTTCTCAGTGAATGTAGGTTTGCGGCAGGGGTGTGTGATGTCTCCATGGTTGTTTAATTTGTTTATGGATGGGGTTGTCAGGGAGGTGAATTCAAGAGTTTTGGAAAGAGGGGCAAGTATGAAGTCTGTTGTGGATGAGAGAACTTGGGAAGTGAGTCAGTTGTTGTTCGCTGATGACACAGCGCTGGTGGCTGATTCATGTGAGAAACTGCAGAAGCTGGTGACTGAGTTTGGTAAAGTGTGTGAAAGAAGAAAGTTAAGAGTAAATGTGAATAAGAGCAAGGTTATTAGGTACAGTAGGGTTGAGGGTCAAGTCAATTGGGAGGTAAGTTTGAAGAGAGAAAAACTGGAGGAAGTAAAGTGTTTTAGATATCTGGGAGTGGATCTGGCAGCGGATGGAACCATGGAAGCGGAAGTGAATCATAGGGTGGGGGAGGTGGCGAAAATCCTGGGAGCCTTGAAGAATGTGTGGAAGTCGAGAACATTATCTCGGAAAGCAAAAATGGGTATGTTTGAAGGAATAGTGGTTCCAACAATGTTGTATGGTTGCGAGGCGTGGGCTATGGATAGAGTTGTGCGCAGGAGCGTGGATGTGCTGGAAATGAGATGTTTGAGGACAATATGTGGTGTGAGGTGGTTTGATCGAGTAAGTAATGTAAGGGTAAGAGAGATGTGTGGAAATAAAAAGAACATGGTTGAGAGAGCAGAAGAGGGTGTTTTGAAATGGTTTGGGCACATGGAGAGAATGAGTGAGGAAAGATTGACCAAGAGGATATATGTGTCGGAGGTGGAGGTATGAGTCCACGGGGAAAATGAAACACGATAAGTTCTCAAGTGCACTTTAGTGTAATAATCACATCATCATGGGAGACACAAGAGAGAAATATAAGTCAGTTGATATACATCGAAGAGACGAAGCTTGGACGCCTTTTGGTAAACATATGATTGTCCAAAACATTGAACGAGCGTTCATAAACTTATAATTTTTCAAATTTTATCAACAATAAAGTTATCTAATTTTTAAAGACCATCACTAATATTAAGATTATAATTCTTTGTGTACTTAATACTGGAAGATTCAAAGATATCTCTCTTGGTAATAGATTTAGAGTTAATAACTGAGATGGCATTACACCAGTCAATACAATGATCATAGTTTTTAACGTGATTAAACAAGGCATTTGATTCTTGTTCCGTTCTTTTACTATATTTATATTGCTTAAGTCTAACAGAAAGATCCTTTACAGTCTGACCAACATAGAATTTATCACAATTTCCACAAGGCACTTTATAGATGCATCCAAGTTTTCTGGTGAATTCCTGATTAAGATATTCTTTATAGTATTATTGTTGTTAAAGGCAACATTTACATTAAAGGATTTAAGCAACATGGGAAGTAAAGTAAAATTATTATTGAAAGAGAGAACTAAAAGATTCTTGGCGTCAATGGGAGGTTTGGGCTCAAAACTATAAAATGATTTCTTTGCTAACATAAGGGATTTATCAATGAAAGATCTAGGATACTTTAACTTAGATCCAATAGAAGTCGTCTTTTCAAACTCATCATCAATAAGCTCTGGAATGCAAATACGTAATGCCCTAAGGAACATAGATTGAAATGATGATAATTAAATTCTGTTATGTTGAGATGAGTAATAATGGATATATGAGCATACATTGGTGGGTTTTCTGAATATGCTAAACTTAAACTTGTTTCCTTGCATATGGATCATGCAATCTAAAAATGGTAATACACCATTATTTTCATTTTCTACAGTAAATTTGATGGAAGGTACTAAATTGTTAAGTAAGGGGAGAAAAATTTGTAGTTTTTCATTTGTTGGCCAAACACAAAGAACATCATCTGCATACCTAAACCAAATTGCATTAGAAGGTAAGATATCCTCTAGTATTTTTGTTTCAAAAAATTCCATATAACGATTACTTAATACAGGTGAAAGAGGGTTACCCATTGCCATACCAAATTTTCGAGCATAATAATCTCCATCAAAGCTAACTAGTTTGAAATCAAAATCAACATTGATATTGTTTAGCATGTTGACTAAATCTACATTGTTCATGACATTAGAATTTGATACCTTACCCACAAAAGGACTTAATAAAGAAACTAATCATTTTGACAATTTGTATGTGATGGAGCCTACTGAACTCACTATAGGTCTTATCATCATTTCAATCTATGTTCCTTCGGGCATTACGTATTTGCAGTCCAGAGTTTATTGATGATGAGTTTGAAAAGATATATTCTATTGGATCTAAGTTAAAGTACCCTAGATCTTTCATTGATAAATCCCTTAAGTTAGCAAAGAAATCATTTTATTTAGCTAATCCGAAACCTAGCATTGACACCAAGAATCTTTTAGTTCTCCCGTTTAATAATGATTTTACTTTACTTCCCATGTTGCTTAAATCCTTTAACGTAAAGTTTCCTTTAGCAACAATAATACTATAAAGAATATCTTAATCAGGAATTCATCAGAAAATTCTCTTGGATGCATCTATAAAGTACCTTGTGGAAATTGTGATAAATTTTATGTTGGTCAGACTGGTGAAGATCTTTCAGTTAGACTTAAGCAACATGAATATAGTATAAGAACGGGACAAGAATCAAATGCCTTGTTTAATCACGTTAAAAACTATGATCATTGTATTGACTGGAGTAATGCCATCTCAGTTATTGACTCTAACTCTATTACCATGAGAAATATCATTGAATCATCTATGTTCAAATACACAAAGAATTATTTTCTTAATATTAGTGATGGTTTATACAAATTAGATAACTTTATTGTTGATAAGATTTGTAAAATGATAAGTTTATGAACGCTCGTTGTATGTTTTGGATAATCACATGTTTACCAAATGGCGTCCTAGCTTCGTCTCTTCGATGTATATCAACTGACTTATATTTCTCTCTTGTGTCTCCCCTGATGATGTGATTATTACACGAAAGTGCACTTGGGAACTTATTGTTTTTCATTTTCCCCGTGGACTCATAGGAATATCTTGATCACGCACAAAATTGTGATCCTTTCCAACATGGATTCCACACGGCTCTTCTATTGCTTCTCTACAAGCTGTCCTGGACTTTCTCCTTTCGTTACTGCTTTCTCCAAATCGCTAATCAGGGCCCACCAACTGAAGTTACGATTTGGATTCCTTAGATAATGCCTTGATGAGCAAGTGATGCCCAGATCTGTCCTACCTCAACGATTGTTGCACCTGTCTGTTCGAGCATTTGACCAATTCCAAAATATTATTCTAAAGAAAAAGATTGAATTAAAGAAAATTGAAATGGAGGAGGCTTTTCGCATTTCAAGAGAGAAGAAACGTGCCTTTCAAACGGCAATACCGACGCACTGGAAGAACCGGATGTTGGACTATTGCTATGATAGATTAAGGAAAGAACGAAATATGCTACAAATGTCACTAAATTGTAAGTTGGACCATCTTATTAAAAACAGCGACTGGACCAAGAACACAAGCCCATCTTTTGTGGTAAACCTGTCTAGTAAACAACTAGATAAGGATTTCTTGTGCGCATTAGGCTATGGTTTAAGTTTTGTGTGCTCTAACAGGGAAGCCATCTGTGTTGATGTCACAAAGTCTTTTTGTAATTTAGAAAAATACAATAATGTAAGTAATGATGAAATTAATATCTGTAAGGGTTTTGTGTATGCCAGTTTGTCAAAACCAGTGGAACTTAATTGCCCTAAAAGATTTATAAGAGCTATTACCACCTTAAAAAAGACAAGGATATACATATTACTAAAGTAGATAAGGCTAACACTGTTGTGATTTTAGACAAAAGTAACTATTCATCTAAAATGAATGGTCTTCTAAATGATGACACAACATATTCGAAACTTAGTAAAAATCCCTTAGAAGCAGTTAATTCTCATTTCAATAAAGAAATGAAGTTGTTGTTGAGAGGTAATAGTTCTCTTATCAAAAGTTTGTCATCTTTGTCCCCTTCATTGCCAAATATGTATGGACTTATCAACACACATAAACGGAATTTTCTAGTAGGCTCAATCACATGTAAGTTGTCAAAATGGATAGTTTCTCCATTAAGCCCTTTAGTGGGTAAGGTATCAAATTCTAATATCATGAACACTGTAGATTTAGTCAACAAGCTAAACAATATCAATGTTAATTTTGATTTCAAATTGGTTAGCTTTGATGTTTCCTCACTTTTCACTAAACTTACAGTTGATGTCCTTTTAGAATAATTATTCAATGTCTTGGATGATATTCATTTACCTGTTTCAAAGTCTGTTTTCATTGAACTGGTAAAATTGTGTATAAAAGACTGTATTTCAATTCAATGGAGATTATGCTTAAAAATATGTTATGGTAGTGAGTAACACTCTTTCACCTGTACTAAGTAATCTTTATATGGAATTTTTTGAAACAAAACCACTAAAGGATATCTTACCTTCTAATGCAATTTGGTTTAGGTATGTAGATAATATTCGTTGTTTTTGGCCAACAAATGGAAATCTACAAATATTTCTCCCCTTAACAATTTAGTACCTTCCATCAAATTTACTGAAGAAAGTGAAAATAATGGTATGTTAGCATTTCTAGATTGCATGATCCATAGGCAAGGAAACAAGTTTAAGTTTAGCATATACAGAAAACCCACCAATGTATGCTCATATATCCATTATTACTCATCTCAACATAACAGAGTTAAATTATCATCATTTCAATCTATGTTCCTTAGGGCATTACGTATTTGCAGTCCAGAGTTTATTGATGATGAGTTTGAAAACATATATCCTATTGGATCTAAGTTAAAGTACCCTTGGTCTTTCAATGATAAATCCCTTAAGTTAGAAAAGAAATCATTTTATAGAGTTGAGCCCGAACTTCCCATTGACACCAAGAATCTTTTAGTTCTCACATTTGATAATAATTTCACTTTACTTCCCAGGTTGCGGAAATCCTTTAACATTAATGTTGCCTTTAACAACAATAATACCATAAAGAATATGTTAATCAGGAATTCACCAGAAAATTCTCTTGGATGCATCTATAAAGTGCCTTGTGGAAATTGTGATAAATTTTATGTTGGTCAGACCAATAAAGATCTTTGTTAGACTTAAGCAACATAAATATAGTATAAGAACGGGACAAGAATCAAATGCCTTGTTTAATCACGTTAAAAACTATGATCATTGTATTGACTGGAGTAATGCAATCTCAGTTATTAACTCTAACTCTATTACCAAGAGAAATATCATTGAATCATCTATTATCAAATACACAAAGAATTATAATCTTAATATTAGTGATGGTCAATACGAATTAGATAACTTTATTCTTGATAAAAATTGTAGAATGATAAGTTTATGAACCCTCGTTGTATGTTTTGGACAATCACATGTTTACCGAATGGCGTCTTAGCTTCGTCTCTTCGATGTATATCAACTGACTTATATTTCTCTCTTGTGTCTCCCCTGATGATGTAATTATTACACGAAAGTGCATTTTGGAACTTATCGTGTTTCATTTTTCCCGTGGACTCATTGGAATATCTTGATCACTCGCAAAATTGTAATCCTCTCTAATATATATATATATATATATATATATATATATATATATATATATATATATATATATATATATATATATATATATATATATATATATATAAATTTGTCTACAACAGACCAAAATGTTGAACATACATACGAAAATGAAATTTTTCATATCTTTTCCACTCGCTATAAGGGTCATGTTTTATAAAATATATTTATGCTCACATCTTTCAACTGATGGCAGTGGGTCAGTCAACACTGGGAAACACATTCATTACTATCAATGACTTTGTATTGCAACAAATTCATAATGAAAATGAATCCTGCTTTTGATTATCTAACGCATCTTTAGGTCCCTCATATTGGCTGAACATACATGGACAAAACTGAAATGATGGTCCATGATGTAATTCGGGAGGAGCATCATAATTATATCCTCCTTGGCGCTTGATATTCCCCGTTACCTGTGGTATTATAGAAGAGGTTACCCTCACTCATTAGGAGTGGTGGATCAGACATGAAAGTACTATTAAGTGTGTACCACTGGTGTAGGTAGTGTTGGTGGTAGCAAGGTGTGGTGCTGGAGATGTTGGTGATGGAAGTTGTGATAAACTACTGTCGGTGGTGATTCATATGTCTGAGTGTGGAGCAGTGTTGGTAGTTACCTTGTATTTACACCATATGCAGGAGGATTATTATGTCCGTAAATTATAACAGGTGATTTATAAACCACAATTTACGATATCATTTCTTTCTCTTTCTTGCATGTGTGGTCAAGTGTGAAACCGATGATCTTGATGTTCATGCCCATGCCATTAAAGTATTGGCAAATGATTTTAGGTTTTTGTGTCATGATTTGGTTTAGACAATTGTTAATAGCTTTAATGTCTGTTTCTTTTGTTTTAGATGATTTTTGTTAGTTTAAGTGTTTTTATCATAAAATGTTGACCAACGCTTAAAGAAATTCTTGTGCCAGTCAAAAACAATGAACATGTCTAGGTTCTTCTTTGTGAAAATTATGAACTGTAAAACTGTGGTGGCAGTTCTTGTGTGTGTGTGTTGTGAGAAGAGGATCAGTGATGGTGGTAGTTCTTGTGTGTGTGGTGTGATGAGAGGACCAATGGTGGTGGTAGTTCTTGTGTGTATGTGGTATGAGAAGAGGACCAGTGGTGGTGGTAGCTCTTGTGTGTGTGGTGTGATGAGAGGACCAGTGGTGGTGGTAGTTCTTGTGTGTGTGGTGTGAGAAGAGGATCAGTGGTGGTGGTAGGTCTTGTGTGTGTGGTGTGATGAGAGGACCAATGGTGGTGGTAGGTTTTGTGTGTGTGGTGTGAGAAGAGGATCAGTGATGGTGGTAGCTCTTGTGTGTGTGGTGTGATGAGAGGACCAATGGTGGTGGTAGGTTTTGTGTGTGTGGTGTGAGAAGAGGATCAGTGATGGTGGGAGGTCTTGTGTGTGTGGTGTGATGAGAGGACCAGTGGTGGTGGTAGTTCTTGTGTGTGTATGGTATGAGAAGAGGATCAGTGATGGTGGGAGGTCTTGTGTGTGTGGTGTGATGAGAGGACCAGTGATGGTGGTAGGTCTTGTGTGTGTGGTGTGATGAGAGGATCAGTGGTGGTGGTAGCTCTTGTGTGTGTGGTGTGATGAGAGGACCAATGGTGGTGGTAGGTTTTGTGTGTGTGGTGTGAGAAGAGGATCAGTGATGGTGGGAGGTCTTGTGTGTGTGGTGTGATGAGAGGACCAGTGGTGGTGGGAGGTTTTGTGTGTGTGGTGTGAGAAGAGGATCAGTGATGGTGGGAGGTCTTGTGTGTGTGGTGTGATGAGAGGACCAGTGATGGTGGTAGGTTTTGTGTGTGTGGTGTGAGAAGAGGATCAGTGATGGTGGTAGTTCTTGTGTGTGTGGTGTGAGAAGAGGATCAGTGATGGTGGTAGTTCTTGTGTGTGTGGTGTGATGAGAGGACCAGTGGTGGTGGTAGGTTTTGTGTGTGTGGTGTGAGAAGAGGATCAGTGATGGTGGTAGTTCTTGTGTGTGTGGTGTGATGAGAGGACCAGTGGTGGTGGTAGGTTTTGTGTGTGTGGTGTGAGAAGAGGATCAGTGATGGTGGGAGGTCTTGTGTGTGTGGTGTGATGAGAGGACCAGTGATGGTGGTAGGTTTTGTGTGTGTATGGTATGAGAAGAGGACCAGTGGTGGTGGTAGTTCTTGTGTGTGTATGGTATGAGAAGAGGACCAGTGGTGGTGGTAGTTCTTGTGTGTGTGGTGTGAGAAGAGGATCAGTGATGATGGTAGTTCTTGTGTGTGTGGTGTGACGAGACGACCAGTGATGGTGGTAGGTTTTGTGTGTGTGGTGTGAGAAGAGGACCAGTGATGGTGGTAGGTCTTGTGTGTGTGGTGTGAGAAGAGGACCAGTGATGGTGGTAGGTCTTGTGTGTGTGGTGTGAGAAGAAGACCAGTGGTGGTGGTAGTTCTTGTGTGTGTGTGCTGTGAGAAGAGGACCAGTGGTGGTGGTAGATTTTTGTGTGTGGTGTGGGGAGAGGACCAATGGTGGTAGTAGGTCTTGTGTGTTTGGTGTGATGAGAGGACCAGTGGTGACGGTAGTTCTTGTGTGTGTGGTGTGGGGAGAGGACCAGTGGTGGTGGTAGGCCTTTGGTGTGTGGTTTGAGAAGAGGATCAGTGGTGGTGGCAGTTCTTGTGTGTGTGGTGTGAGGAGAGGACCAATGGTGGTGGTAGGTCCTGTGCGTGTGGTGTGGAGAGAGGACCAGTGGTGGTGTTAGGTCTTGTGTCTGTGGTGTGAGAGTGGAATCACTGATGATGGTAGTTCCTGAGTGTGTACTTTGAGGAAAGTACTAGCGATTGTGATAGTTTTTCTGTTTGTGGTATGAGAAGGTCGCTCATGATAGCAGTTCATGTGTGTGGTATGAGAAATGTAAGAGTGGTGGTGGTAGTTCTAGTGTGTGTTATGAGAAAGGACGAGCGGTTGTGGTAGCTCCTGAGTATGTGTTTTGAGGATAGTATCAGTGGTAGTAGTGGTATTTACCCCTCTGTCATAAAGTATGGTAATGCGGCGAGGGGACTTTTATATTTATCAAGTTCTTATCAGTGAGGATCACATCTGTCTATCTTATGGAATATATAAACACGACGTTGGAAATGTTTTTCGTGTCTACGTCATAAGCGAACCACTAATGGTTGGTGTCTTTGTGTCTTAAGTGCCAAAATATAAATAAAATATGATTATTCTTTTTTTCTATATCACTGTATTTTGTAAAACTGATTGTGATGGATATGTCTGGGGCAAAAGAGTATCATTAGATTTTAGGGAGAATAAAAGATGTTATCGAGGGAAATAAAAAAAGTGCGTAAGACAAGAGAACAAATGGGAACATCGGTGAAGGAGGCTAATGGAGAAGTAAGAACAAGTATTGGTGATGTGAGAAGGAGATGGAGTGGGTATTTTGAGGGTTCGTTGAATGTGTTAGATGATAGCGTGGCAGATATAGGGTGTTTTGTTCGAGGTGGTGTGCAAAGTGAAAGGGTCAGGGAGAATGGTTTGGTAAACAGAAGTGGTAGTGAAAGTTTTTCGGAAGATGAAAGCCGGCAAGGCGGCGGGTTTGGATGGTTTACCAGTGGAATGTATTAAAAAAGGGGTGACTGTGTTGTTGATTGGTTGGGGAGGATATTCAATGTATGTATGGCTCATGGTGAAGTGCCTGAGGATTGGCGGTATGCATGCATAGTGTCATTGGACAAAGGCAAAGGGGATAAAGGTGAGTGTTCAAATTACAGAGGTATAAGTTTGTTGAGTATTCCTGGGAATTTATAGGAGGTTTATTGATCGAGAGGGTCAAGGCATGTACAGAGCATCAGACTGGGAAAGAGCAGTGTGGTTTCAGAAGTGGTAGAGGATATGTGGATCAGGTGTTTGCTTTGAAGAATGTACGTAAGAAATACTTAAACAAATGGATTTGTATGTAGCATTTATGGACCTGGAAAAGGCATATGATAGAGTTGATAGAGATGCTCTGTGGAAGGTATTAAGAATATATGGTGTGGGAGGCAAGTTGCTAGAAGCAGTGAAAAGTTTTTATCAAGGAAATAAGGCATGTGTTCCAGTAGGAAGAGAAGAGAGTGATTGGTTCTCAGTGAATGTCAGTTTGCGGCAGGGGTGCGTGATGTCTCCATGGTTGTTTTATTTGTTTATGGATTGGGTTGTTAGGGAGGTGAATAAAAGAGTTTTTGGAGAGGGGCAAGTATGCAGGTTGTTGTGGATGAGAGAGCTAGGGAAGTGAGTCAGTTGTAGTACGCTGATGATACAGTGCGGTGCCTGAATCGGGTGAGAAACTGCAGAAGCTGGTGACTGAGTTTGGTAAAGTGTGTGAAAGAAGAAAGCTGAGAGTAAATGTGAATAAGAGCAAGGTTATCAGGCAGAGTAGGGCTGAGGGACAAGTCAATTGAATGGAGAAAATCTGGAGGAAGTGAAGTGTTTTAGATATCTCGGAGTGGCTTTGGCAGCGGATGGAACCATGGAAGCGGAAGTGAGTTACAGAGTAGGGTGAAAGTTCTGGGAGCTTTGAAGAATGTCTGGAAGTCGAGAACATGATCTCGGAAAGCAAAAATGGGTATGTTTGAAGGAATAGCGGTTCCAACAATGTTATATGGTTGCGAGGCGAGGGCTATAGATAGGTTTGTGCGGAGGAGGGTGGATGTGTTGGATATGAGATGTTTGAGGACAATATATTGTGTGAGGTGGTTTGATCGAGTAAGTAATAAAAGGGTAAGAGAGATGCGTGGTAATTAAAAGAATGTGCTTGAGAGAGCAGAAGAGGGTGTATTGAAATTGGTTTGGTCACATGGAGAGAATGAATAAGGAAAGATTAAAAAATTGGATATATGTATCTGAGGTGGAGGGAACGGAGAATTGGGAGACCAAATTGGAGGTGGAAGGATGGATTGAAAAAGATTTTGAGTGATCGGGGCCTGAACATGTAGGAGGGTGAAAGGCGTGTAAGGAATAGATAGACAGATAGTTAGATAGAGAGATGCTTACAGAGATAGATAGATAGATAGGTTTCATCAATATTGTATCTTACGCCAATTACTACGGCTGGACATATGCTCTACCAGCATTGGGAAAACCTCCAGCAGACCTTGATGTAAAGCACTGATAGAGATATATTTTCTTTGAACGAAAACTTCGTTTTTTCCAAGTACTGTAGAAACTAAACGACATGAACTAAAGAGTAGATTTAAGGTTATTCCCAACTTCGCCTGTGCACTCAGTGGTGTGTGGTATCTGGTTGGGACTCCGCAATGACTTGCAAATCTCTGACTAGGGAAAGCAGACGGGGGCGGTGCTGTGGGTCACTGTCAAGGGTGCGCTGGGAAAGCTGCCACAGGCGGTCTCGGACCACCTGGTCCTGAATACAAGACTCACCCAATATTGCAATGAGTTGCAAGAAGGAGTACACGTCGGTAGCAGGAGAAATTGGCTTCCTCTGCATGATTTCGGGGGCCATCCAGTAATGTATGCGTGGGTCAGCTTATACAGTTACCACCTGGCCAGCGTAATCGCTCAGACCGTAGTCGATGATGTGGAAGACTGGGCCATCGTCGGTCTGGGTGACCGTCACGTTATTGCACTTCAGGTCAACATGAATGACCCCCTTATCATGAATTTCTTTCAGTCTGTAGCCAATGGATATGAGAGACTGGAGAACCTCCAGGTCGCTGCAATCTTGCAGATAGTCCTCGAAGGCTTGCCCAGCGTAGGACATGAGGAGTCTTAGGGGATGGAAAGCGAGCCCCTTGAGCAATGGGGCCCCTCCAGCGCCGGCCAGGGTGATGTGAATGGCAGCTTCGTGCAGGAGAGTGTCCTTTTGGCCCTCATATATTATTGTTTTAAGAACCATATCCTGTGCATTGTATCGCACGAGCTGAACTGATCCATTGCCGCCCTCTCCAATACCCCGAAGTATTTCAATGTTACGCAGCTGGTCCTCACTGAGGATGTAGTCCGCGAGGTCTGCTTCCAGGTTGAGACCGGCCACGACTGGAGGGGAGGATGCAGTTGGTGGGTGGGTTTATTTGCCATCTGGTTAGGACTCCGCGATGACCTGCAAGTCTCGGACTAGGGAGAGCAGACGGGGGCGGTGCTGTGGGTCATTGTCAAGGGCGCGCTGGGCAAGCTGCCACAGGCGGTGTCGGATCCCCTCGTCCTGAAGAAAATACTCAACCAATATTGCAATGAGTCGCCCGAAGGAGTAGACGTCGGTAGCAGGAGAAATTGGCTTCTTCTGCATGATTTCGGGGGCAATCCAGTTATTTATGCGTGGGTCAGCTTATACAGTTACCACCTGGCCAGCGTAAGCGCTCAGACCGTAGTCGATGATGTGGAAGTCTGGGCCATCGCCGGTCTGGGTGACCGTCACGTTATTCCCATTGAAATCAACATGAATGACCCCCTTATCATGAATTTCTATCAATCTGTAGCCAATGGAGATGAGAGACTGGAGAACCTCCTGGACGCTGCGATCTTGCAGATAGTTCTCGTAGGCTTGCCCAGCGTAGGACATGAGGAGTCTTGGTGGATGGAAAGCCAACCCCTTGAGCAATGGGGCCCCTCCAGCGCCGGCCAGGGTGATGTGAATGGCAGCTTCGTGCAGGAGAGGGTCCTTCTTGCCCTCGTCTATCAATGTTTTAAGGACCATATCTTGTGCGTTGTATCGCACGAGCTGAACTGATCCATCGGCGCCCTCTCCAATATCCCGAAATACTTCAATGTTACGCAGCTGGACCTCACTGAGGATGTATTCCGCGAGGTATGCTTCCAAGTTGAGACCGGCCACGACTGGAGGGAGGGATGCAGTTGGTGGGTGGGTTTGTTCGGCCACGACTGGTGGGGGTGATGCATTTGGTGGGTAGGTTTGTTGAGCCACGACTGGCTGGGGGGGTGCAGTTGGCGGGTGGGTTTGTTGGGCCACGACTGCCGTTGATAAGGGGGTGGGTTGTGGAACGATGGTGGGGGAGTCTACTACTTCCCCACAGGTGACTAATATGTGTATCCCGCGAGCTCCAAGTCTCTCCCGCAGAGCGGCAGCATTGCGGGCAGCAACAATGCGGTTCACTCTCGCCTGCCGCTCGTCCACCGCAGGCTCCTGTCGAGGGCGACGACGTTCCCGACGAACGGTGTGCTGGCGACGCCACGCAATAGCCTGTTGACGCTCCCATTGACTCGCCCTTCTCCGGGTTTCGACGATTCGAGTAACTCTGTCCATACGGAAGGTATTTTGTTATTGTCCTTTTGATGAGATTTGTGTAGGCACACGAACTTTCATAGCCGTTTTGAGACAAAAATATGAAGGTATGTTTAGTAAAGATAGAAACGATTAACTTACATAGTGGTGTTATGTAGATAAGATAGATACATAGTTAACATACAGTGGTTGAGAAACGTGAGGACATAATGAACAAAATGGTGTAGTAAACATATAATGAATTTGAGATGAACTTTAGTGTAGTGAACTTTCATAGCCGTGTTGACCCAAAAATATGGAGGTGTATTTAGTAAAGATAGAAACGATTAAATTACATAGTTGTGTTATATAGATAAGATAGATATATAATTAACATACAATACTTTAGAAACGTAAGGACATAATGAACACAAGGGTGAACACAAAGGTGTAGTGAACATATGATGAATTTGAGATGAACTTTAGTGTAGTGAACTTTCATAGCAGTTTTGAGCCAAAAATATTGAGGTGTATTTAGTAAAGATTTCATCTAAATGTTTTACATATAATCAACCAGAGGCCATTCCTCCCTCCCTGCCTGCAGGGTTCAAGGTTTTCTAGAAGGTTCTCGAAGATTCTGGTAAGATCATTACCTTTGAGAGGTCGTCGTTAGGTGACAGTCAGGTTCACTCTATGGTTGGTGTTTGTAGTTGGTTGTCCGAGGACGTTGTTATATCCATTTTGTAATTGTTGACTTTCAGGTAGGAAGTACTCATTACGATGGATCCTTGTACTCACAAGAACATTATGACCTTCTTCAAGATTTATCTTCACTACAACTTTATCATCACTACACCCTTGCGGTTGAAGTCAATGGTCACAATCACTACAACCTCAACACGACTGGTCTTATACCTAACTCATATTATCACTACATCCAAGTACATGTATTTCTTGCAGAATAACGCAGATATCAATGATTTCTGTGAAAGTTAACATATACAGCCTTACGTACCTATCGATCTATCTAAATATTTATACTTTTACCAATCTATCGATCTATCTATCTACCTTTCTATATCGGAAAGTCAACAAAATCAATGATAATGAGGTATAACAACGTCCTCTCAATGGCAGTTCCTCACCAGAATCTTCGAGAACCTTCTAGAAAACCTTTGAACCCTGCAGGCAGGGAGGGAGGAATGGCCTCTGGTTGATTATATGTAAAACATTTAGATGGAATCACATCTTTTCTTATCAGGTCCCATGATGTAAGGGTTAGCACTCTGGACTCTAAATCCAGCAATCCGAGTTCGAATCTCGTTGGGACCTCACCTTTTCAGTTTTCTTAGAAACTGATGATGGAACTGAGCCATATAGTTGACCTTCGATGGACATATATTTCTTACGGCCCACCATTTTATTTAAGTATGAAGATCTCACGGCAGAGAGGAAACGTGTGATATTCAAAATCAAAAGCCGCAATTGCCCTCATGGTAATGGTCGACATGTTTGCAGACAGATGACACAGACATGTGAGAAGTTAGACAAATATGGACGTTCCTGGTTGCTGTATAGCCTAGGTTTATTATCACTTGTAATGAAGGAGAAATGTTGCACATTATTCCACACCTTTTTATTTAGGCTAGGTTAGGCTAGGATGAATAGGGTCCATAACGTAACAGAGCTGGGAAATGCATCATATCGGATCTGTATTTGTGCAAAATGGCGCAAGTTTGTGGAAGTGATTTACGCAATGCCGGAGAGAATCCACCTCCACCAGAAATAATGTCTCAGACCATACAATATCTGCTGTTGGACGAGCAGGGGACATTAGACCAATATATTCCTGTAGTTTACTGCTCTTCCCAAACACGCAGCAAGACATTTGTAAAAGCGTTAAACTGAACATTTCCATCGGTTTTCATATCTTTAATTACTTAAACCAGTTCCAACAGATGGAAAAAATCATCTCAAAAATCAGAAATTATTTGCCTATAAAAAGCATTTTGATCGATCGTACCAAATATTCAATTATTTCTGTACCCGACAAAATATTCAGTCACTCCTATATCCGACATTTTTCCTGCTGGCTGGTGCCGTTAAAGTCATATGGTAATTTACCGCAATTAGATTATAGATATATTCATCTATATGGAATGGCTCAGCGTGAGAAAACATATATATTTTCACTAAATCCTCCTCTTCACTACACTCCCATCTTCACTACATAGTTCTAACACAACATCTTGACTACACCATTGTATGACCACATTATCATATCATTGTGTTCGTATCTTCACCACAGCCTCGACAAAATTGATGTTTTCTTTACACATCAGGGTAGATGGCCATCTTTATGATGACAGAGAATACACATAACATATTAAACCACTTATCTTTAGTCACTTTAATCTAATTTCTGCTGATAAAAACGAATTATAATGACAATCCTTGCGTTCTGTGATGGGACATTGTACGGGTGAAGGAACTGTTGTTAGGCACATGTATTAAACTATTGAGAAATAAACTTAACTGTATTAAAGTATTGACTTCACTATATTAGACTTCTCTATATTAAGCTATGCTAGGATATGATCAGTTCCCAGGTTATATAAGGGCGGGAGCCGGGACCGAGAGCATCATTTGAGCTGTGACCTCTGTCGAGTGAACATCTCTGCTCCGCCTTGCAAGCTCCCTCAACCTTTCCTCGAACACTTCAATATAATAATGTTCACCAAGGAGGTAGGACGATCCTCCTTTGTCCAGGAGATGGAATTTGAATATGTCCATGTATTTGACATGGGCTATGGCTGTGTGGACATGGAAGTGGAATACCCAGACGTGGAAGTGATGGATGGAGTGGAATTTGGCTGTGTGGATATGGAGGTGGAATACCCAGACGTTGAAGAGATGGATGGAGTGGAATTGATGGAATACCCGGACGTGGAAGTCATGGATGGAGTGGAATTTGGCTGTGTGGATATGGAGGTGGAATATCCAGAAGTGGAATTGGAGGAAATGGAATATGGGTGAAGCTGGTATGAAGGCCATATGGATTTGGTGAAGGTTGACCTCGTAATGTGTTGACGTAAAATAGGTCAACCACTGTGACCATGTGGCGGGGAGGGCCACATCCACCAACCACGAAGCGAGCCCCACCACGGAGAAGTATCCTGGCTGCATCCACGTACGAGAACCACCGCGGGATTGCCGTCATCCAGCACCCCTGCTATGCCTCCTACAAGAAGGCACTTCTTGCCAACGTGACACCACTTTCCGTCAACGGTCGCTGTGCAAAAGTGAAACCTCACCGTCCCACTGATGCTGACCAAGTGACCTCGCCCACTCAAGTGGACCTGCAGCCCACACGCCCTACCAGACCCACCATCCATGAGGAAATGCAGCCCACCCCACTTGTCAGGCCCACCTTCAGGGAGACATGGCAGGTCTCAAGACCTGTCAGGCCCACCATTCAAGACCGACTTGGTCCCCCAACACACGTCAGGCCCACCATTCAAGACCGACTTGGTCCCCCAACACATGTCAGGCCCAGCGTTCTAGACCGACTGGGACCAATAACACATGACATGTCCTACGTTACAGACCGACTGCACTCCGCACCACGTACGGGCGTTAAAAGGCGTGTCGAGATGACACACGTTCCCCGTGCCAAAAGATTCAGTTGGTGAGGAACCTGAGTTCTTTCTTCCTGCTGGTGCTGCAGGAGAACACGGCCCTAGAGTGGACACTGGAGGTGTGTTTGTGTTTGTGTTTGGGTTATCACTGAGGAACCAACACCAAGACAACTTTAGTTTCGCCCCGACAAGGATTACATTAATCTGGCGGAAGTCTGGCTTTCTCCCAGTAGTGGATGGCACATAATATCTACATAGGGAAGTTGAAAAACAAAGAAAAAAAATGGGAACATTATCCCGCCAAAAAAAATACATAAATTAACGGGGATAATTTCCTTCGTCTTCAAAGAAAAAATGAAACTCTTCCGAGGCTACCGTGCCTTCCATAAAGCAACCCTCAAAGAAATCACTTTCTACGCAATGTGCAAGGAGTCGGTTAGCCAATCTTCATATGACTGGGGCTATTGTTCCCTCTGATTGATTCATTTTTCAAGATTAAGGAAAGTTATAATAAAAATATTGTATTGAGTTTCTCCGTTGGCGTCAGGGTAAACACCCATCCCCCCCGAAGCTTGGTTACCTTTCCGTGGTGGGGGGGACTTCATGGATTGGGCAGTAGCAACCATCGTTGGTTGCTTCTGTTCAATCCATGAACGAAAAACCAAGCATCTTGAGCGTAATTGTCGTATAAATTCACTTGGTGTCAAAACTGACGCGAAAGCGTTTGTCTCAATTTTGTCAGAAATGTTTGTGCGTTTCGGCCTGATGGCGGGAGTCGGTTTGGCGCTGTGGTCATGAGGGAATACGAGGAAGATTGGCAACCGTCCCAGAAGTAGCTACAGTGAGGCCCAGCAGCTGTCCCTAATACTGTGGAAGGCACTCATGTAAGGTGTGCAGTGAGGCGCACCAGTAACAAGGGAAACGGACAACCAAAACAGCAATCTTGATCATCAGGAGGCTATCCAATGCTCAGAGTAGATAAGGACGATTATTGCATGGCTTCGCTCAGAGGATGAAAATCTTAGCCGTGAAAATCAACAATTAAAATAACTAGTAGTTAGTGGTAGTGAAGTGGAATTACCGTATTTCTGTGGTCTTAATAGTAAAACGGAACTTTTCGTTTTCTCCATCAATGTAAAGGTGTTGTAGACCACCATCCTTAAGGTTGTAAGGTAATGGTAACTACAAGGTTATGACCTCAGCAAATTTGTGTTGGAAAGTGCAGGAAATGTGGTAATGTATATAATATGAATTATATAGTTGTATAATAAATGTGTCTTAAAATTTAGTCTTCTCTTTGCCCGTTTATTAATTCAAATACAGGTAAGTTTTCTTTCTAACGAGGTGGGATAAGCTACGTCCACTCGGCTTATGAATGTGGTGACTTTCCCTTCATTACTTCAATGGTGTGCTGAACTGAAGATGTAGAAATTCGTAGACGAAACTAAGATAGGAAATCAATCTACATCAAAAATTGAACGTATGCATCTTTAGATGGACATAAAACAAACGGACGGAGGAGCACACTGGAGCAAATCAATTTCATTATCACCATTTAAAGTAGGCCTTTCAACTAGTTGTGGCTTTAAAGCAAACTTTTTCTAGCCAAGGTTTAGTTAGCACCTAAACTAATCCCCACGACCTTACCTTAAGAAATATTTTCAGAAGGTACTGTCCGAACATATTTCTAAGGTAAGGTCATTTAGGTTTGGTTTAGATGCTACCCTAACCTAGGCTAGAAAAAGTTTCCTTTGCTTCAGAGCCCCAACTACGTAGACGGGCTACTGTTGATATTAAACAGTAACAGAAAGGTCATAAAACTGAGATGAAATGAATAAAAATATAGAATGGGTCAGTTGAAAGTTGAAGTATTTGCTAGATACAATTTTTGGCAGATCCAAATGCATCCTAAAGTCAGTCACTTAAATCACAATGCTGAATATTGTTTTAATTGTTGGAGCTAGTTACAGGAAGTAAAAATATCAAGCTTAAAGGGATGCCATTATAATAACTTCATATGCCTGTATAGGATCTCTTAAACTTCTTTTCCCTAAAGCTGAATGGATTTAAGTAGTTTAATCTGCTCTCTGAATTTGTTTCTCAGTCCAGTAATCATCTTTGGAGATTACCTCAGTAATTTCTCCATTCAATGTCTTCCTTTTCAAATTAGTTGACGACCAAAGCAGTACAATATCCAAGCTGGGATGACTATGTTTTGGGAAGGCGAGAGGTCAGGTTATGCAAGAATGTTAGAAATGGCTGCCATCAGTTTCTACCCTATCTACTCTAAATATTTTGGGTTATTAGAACTTAGAGATTTATGAGTAGATAATACAATATAGTTATCTTGGCAAGACATCCAACATGAGATTATAGTCATAATAACAATATAGTCACAAGGCCAATATATAGTCACCGGAATATTATATTTATCATGATAATGTATCACTTATGACAAAATATGCATGATTAGAAAATGACAATATAGCACCTATAAAAGATATCACATTGCTAATATAGCCAAGGTGACGATATATACACGATAGTACCGTAACGAAAATAAGAAGATAGCCAAAATGACAACATGGTCATAATGACAATACTGCCACTATGTATATATATTCTCCATGACACTATAGCTACACTGACAGTAAAGCTATCTTCACAGAAGTGTAAAATTGAAAATACAGCAAACGACAATATAGCCACCATGACAATACAGCCATCTTGACAATAAAGTCACGATATAAATCAATCGCCAGCACATTAGAAACGCGTTGAGAGTAATTTACAGACTTTATAGATATCATGAAAATATTGCCCCCATGTCAATATATTTGCTATGACAATTTAGCCATTATGATAATACAGTCACGTCGACAATGTATTCAGTATGACAATAAAACTACAATGATCATATAACTGATATGACAATATAGTCAAAGGAAAAATATAGAAACATTCAACTTATATTCACAAAAGCAATATAACCACCTGACAATATAGATAGTGTAAATAAATAGTCGTTTTCGGATCATAGGAAACATATAGACTCCAGGACAATATAATCTCTGTGAAAAAACATTGACTCAGACAGAATTTATCATTATAATATAGTCATAACTTTATAGCTGTCATGTAATTGTAGTCACCATGACAAAATTATCACAATGAAATAAAACGGCATTACAATATAGTTACCATAATCATACACCAATCATGATTATTTAATCAGCAGGTTGACATAAACAATATCACAGTGTAAAAACCATGACAATATAAGGATGTGATGATATGATATCTATTCAATTACACTTACAATACCAAACAAGCCACCATGAAAATATTATTATCATGATCATATAATGACAACAATATTGTAGCTAATAACAAAATATATCCCGAACGACAAAATTAACCATAGCAATATAGCCATCAAGTTGATATAGCGACCAAGATAATGTAGCCAGGACGGCATTATATTGAAAATAACCATACAGCCACCATGCCAATGTCTTCACCATGACAATGTAGCTACCATGAAAATATAGTAACCTTGACTTTATACCTACCATGATAAAATATTTGAATTGAAAAATATCCACAACAAGAGTTTAGCTGCTAAGACACTATATCACCATGCCAATATCGGCAAAATGTTATTATTGCCATCATGACAATATACCGCCAGAAAAGAAGTATATATACCCACTACGCGACAATATAGCTATTCTAACAATATTGCCAACGTGAAAAGACAGTCACCTCCTTGTTATATAACAAAAATGAAAAATAGCCATCATGGCAATATAGTGACCTAACAATACAGCCAGTATGGCGATATAGCTACCATAACAATGTAATGTTAATGACAATTTTCCAACATGGCTATATAGCCACGATGACAATACAACCACCGTGACAATACAGATAACATGACATTACCGTCTCACTTTGCACACCACCTCGACCAAAACACCCTATATCTGCCACTCTATATCATCAAACACATTCAACAAACCTTCAAAATAATCACTCCATCTCCTTCTCACATTACCACTACTTGTTATCACCTCCCCATTAGCGCCCTTCACTGAAGTTCCCATTTGTTTCCTTGTCTTGCGCACTTTATTTACCACCTTCAAAAACATCTTATTATTCTCCCTAAAATTTAATGATACTATCCCACCCCAACTCTCATTTGCCCTCTTTTTCACCTCTTGCACCTTTCTCTTGACCTCCTGCCTCTTTCTTTTATACATCTCCGACTCATTTGCATTATTTCCCTGCAAAAATCGCCCAAACACCTCTCTCTTCTCTTTCACTAATAATCTTACTTCTTCATCCCACCACTCACTACCTTTTCTAATCTGCCCACCTCAAACGCTCCTCATGCCACAAGCATCTTTTGCGCAAGCCATCACTGCTTCCCTAAATACATCCCATTCCTCTCCCACTACCCTTACCTCCTTTGCTCTCACCTTTTTCCATTATGTACTCAGTTTCTCCTGGTACTTCCTCACACAAGGATCCTTCCCAAGCTTACTTGCTCTCACTAGTCTCTTCACCCCATTCTCTCCTCTTTTCTGAAATCCTCTACAAATCTTCACCTTCGCCTCCACAAGATAATGATCAGACATCCCTCCAGTTGCACCTCTCAGCACATTAACATCCAGAAGTCTCTCTTTCTCGAGCCTATCAATTAACACATGATCCAATAACGCTCTCTGGCCATCTCTCCTACTTACATACGTTTATTTATGTATATCTCTCTTTTTAAACCAGGTATTCCCAATCAACAGTCCTTTTTCAGCACATAAATCTACAAGCTCTTCACCATTTCCATTTCCAGCAATGAACACCCCATGTATACCAATTATTCCCTCAACTGCCTCATTACTTACCTTTGCATTCAAATCACACATCACTATAACCCGGTCTCGTGCATAAAAACCATTAACACACTCATTCAGCTGCTCCCAAAACACTTGCCTCTCATGATCTTTCTTCTCATGCCCAGGTGCATATTCACCAATAATCACCCATCTCTCTCCATCAACTTTCAATTTTACCCATATCAATCTAGAGTTTACTTTCTTACATTCTATCACATACTCCCACAACTCCTGTTTCAGGAGTAGTGCTACTCCTTCCTTTGCTCTTGTCCTCTCACTAACCCTGACTTTACTCCCAAGATATTCCTAAAGCACTCTTCCCCTTTACCCTTGAGCTTCGTTTCACTCAGAGCCAAAACATCCAGGTTCCTTTCCTCAAACATACTACCTATCTCTCCTTTTTTCATATCTTGGTTACATCCACACACACTTAGACACCCCAATCTGAGACTTTGAGGAGGATAAGCACTCCCCGCGTGACTCCTTCTGTTTTCCCTTTTAGAAAGTTAAAATACAAGGAGGGGAGGGTTTCTAGCCCCCCGCCCCCGTCCCCTTTTGTTGCCTTCTACGACACATGAGGAATGCGTGGGAAGTATTCTTTCTCCCTTATCCCCGGGGATGAATATGATATACATGGCAATATAGTCATATAATGTGATCATATATATAGATCATATGATATATATGGCAATATAGTCAAAGCAACAATAAACACCATGAAATTTTATTCACTATGGCAATATAGCCATTGTGACAAAATATTCACTTTTAGATTTTAAAAGACATATACCGTTCAGTAAAAAATAGTCTCAATGACAAAAGAGCGACCAAGACAGGATTTATCACTATAATATAGTCACCTTGACAGTATAGCCAAAATAACTATATACGAACCATATAAATGTATCTCCCATAACAATATAGCTCCCATGAATATGTAGTCACCAAGACAAAATTATTACAATGAAATACAATCGCTATTACAATATAGTTACCATAACCATACACCCACCATGATAATATGGTCACCAAGTTGAGATAAACACCATTACATTATAAAGACCTTGACAATACAATTGACAGGAGGATACGATATCTATACAGTTATACTCACACTACCAAATAACCCACCATAAATATATTGCTATCATGATCTTATAATGACAATGAAAATATAGCTAACAACGAAAAATATCCACTGCGACAAAATTCACTATATCGCTATTGCCAACAAGTTGATATAGCAAACACGATACTTTAGATATGATGGCATTATATTTAAGATAAGAAGATAGCTACCATGCCAATATAGACACCAAAACTGTAGCTACCAAGAAAATATAGTCACTTTGGCAATATAGCTATTTTGATTATATATTCTCACAACAAAATATCCACAATAGCAGTTTAGCAACAAAGACAATATATCACCATGCAAGTATCCCAACATGTTCGTGTAGCTATCATGGCAATATACCACCAGAATGAGAAATTACCACAACAACGATATAGCTACCATGTCAATATACCGACCTTGACAATATAGCCAACATGAAAAAACAGTCACCTTTTAATATAACAAAAATGACAAAATGCCACCATGACAATATAGTCACCAGGTCAATATAGTTGCCATAATGATATAATCTTAACGGTAATATAGCCACCAGGACCATACAATCAAGATGACAATACAACCACCAGGACAAAATAGATCATATGACCATACATAGTCTATGAAAATATTGTAATCAATTCAACAAATTAAATAACAATATAAACATCACAGCAACAGAGTCACCATGAAAATATAGTGACAAATGCAACATAATCGTCATGACAAAATGATACCCACCATAAAAATGTAGTCACCTTACCACTATGGGTTCCATTGTAATATAGCCACCACAATAATACATACACCATGAGAGTACTGAATCCATAACAATATATTCATCATGAAAATATAATAATCTTGGTAATATAACTACTATAAAATTATACTCATAATGACAATATAGCCAAAATGACGATATTGTTACTTTGATAATATAGTTACGGGATAATGTATTGCTTATGACAAAATATGCATGATTGAATAAATGACAATATATCAACTATAAAAAAGATTACTGTGCCAATATAGCCTGGTGATATTATATACATCATAGTAATGCAATGATATGATAGCCATCATGACGATGTTTTCATAATGACAATACTGCCACTATGAAAATATATTCAACATGACACTATAGCTACAATGACAATAAAGCAATCTTCACAAAAGAGTAAAAGAATGATCCCATCATGAAAATATAGCCACCCTGCCACTATGGCTTCCATTGTAATGTAGCCACCCTGCCACTATGGCTTCCATTGTAATGTAGCCACCCTGCCACTATGGCTTCCATTGCAATGTAACCACCCTGCCACTATGGCTTCCATTGTAATGTAGCCACCCTGCCACTATGGCTTCCATTGTAATGTAGCCACCCTGCCACTATGGCTTCCATTGTAATGTAGCCACCCTGCCACTATGGCTTCCATTGTAATGTAGCCACCCTGCCACTATGGCTTCCATTGTAATGTAACCACCCTGCCACTATGGCTTCCATTGTAATGTAGCCACCCTGCCACTATGGCTTCCATTGTAATGTAGCCACCCTGCCACTATGGCTTCCATTGCAATGTAACCACCCTGCCACTATGGCTTCCATTGTAATGTAGCCACCCTGCCACTATGGCTTCCATTGTAATGTAGCCACCCTGCCACTATGGCTTCCATTGTAATGTAACCACCCTGCCACTATGGCTTCCATTGTAATGTAGCCACCCTGCCACTATGGCTTCCATTGTAATGTAGCCACCCTGCCACTATGGCTTCCATTGTAATGTAACCACCCTGCCACTATGGCTTCCATTGTAATGTAGCCACCCTGCCACTATGGCTTCCATTGTAATGTAGCCACCCTGCCACTATGGCTTCCATTGTAATGTAGCCACCCTGCCACTATGGCTTCCATTGTAATGTAGCCACCCTGCCACTATGGCTTCCATTGTAATGTAACCACCCTGCCACTATGGCTTCCATTGTAATGTAGCCACCCTGCCACTATGGCTTCCATTGTAATGTAGCCACCCTGCCACTATGGCTTCCATTGTAATGTAGCCACCCTGCTACTATGGCTTCCATTGTAATGTAGCCACCCTGCCACTATGGCTTCCATTGTAATGTAGCCACCCTGCCACTATGGCTTCCATTGTAATGTAGCCACCCTGCCACTATGGCTTCCATTGTAATGTAGCCACCCTGCCACTATGGCTTCCATTGTAATGTAACCACCCTGCCACTATGGCTTCCATTGTAATGTAGCCACCCTGCCACTATGGCTTCCATTGTAATGTAGCCACCCTGCCACTATGGCTTCCATTGTAATGTAGCCACCCTGCTACTATGGCTTCCATTGTAATGTAGCCACCCTGCCACTATGGCTTCCATTGTAATGTAGCCACCCTGCCACTATGGCTTCCATTGTAATGTAGCCACCCTGCCACTATGGCTTCCATTGTAATGTAGCCACCCTGCTACTATGGCTTCCATTGTAATGTACCCACCATAATGATACATTCACCATGACAGTACTGAAACCATAACATTATAGCATGACATGACAATGTAGTCACCTGATAATTTATTCAAAATGAAAATTTCGTTTCTATAATGATATATCCTTGAGGGCAAAATCAACACCATTAAAAAGGCTACCATGAAGATACAGTCACCATGACATTATAACCATCATGATAAAATAGTCACCATGACAAAATAGTCACCATGACAAAATAGTCACCATGACAAAATAGTCACCATGACAATATGTTGTCAGCTTAATCAGTATAGTTATCATGATAATGCATCGCTTAAATAAAATATGCAAAATAAAATATACAAAAATAAGAATATAGCAACTATAGAAAGATCACCTTGCCAATATAGCCAAGGTGACGATATATATATATATATATATATATATATATATATAAATATATATATATATATATATATATATATATATATATATATATATATATATATATATATATATATATATATATACCGGGGAAGTGAGTCAGTTGTTGTTCGCTGATGATACAGCGCTGGTGGCTGATTCATGTGAGAAACTGCAGAAGCTGGTGACTGAGTTTGGTAAAGTGTGTGAAAGAAGAAAGTTAAGAGTAAATATGAATAAGAGCAAGGTTATTAGGTACAGTAGGGTTGAGGGTCAAGACAATTGGGAGGTGAGTTTGAATGGAGAAAAACTGGAGGAAGTGAAGTGTTTTAGATATCTGGGAGTGGATCTGGCAGCGGATGGAACCATGGAAGCGGAAGTGGATCATCGGGTGGGGGAGGGGGCGAAAATTCTGGGGGCCTTGAAGAATGTGTGGAAGTCGAGAACATTATCTCGGAAAGCAAAAATGGGTATGTTTGAAGGAATAGTGGTTCCAACAATGTTGTATGGTTGCGAGGCGTGGGCTATGGATAGAGTTGTGGGAGGATGGATGTGCTGGAAATGAGATGTTTGAGGACAATGTGTGGTGTGAGGTGGTTTGATCGAGTGAGTAACGTAAGGGTAAGAGAGATGTGTGGAAATAAAAAGAGCGTGGTTGAGAGAGCAGAAGAGGGTGTTTTGAAGTGGTTTGGGCACATGGAGAGAATGAGTGAGGAAAGATTGACCAAGAGGATATATGTGTCGGAGGTGGAGGGAACGAGGAGAAGAGGGAGACCAAATTGGAGGTGGAAAGATGGAGTGAAAAAGATTTTGTGTGATCGGGGCCTGAACATGCAGGAGGGTGAAAGGAGGGCAAGGAATAGAGTGAATTGGAGCGATGTGGTATACCGGGGTTGACGTGCTGTCAGTGGATTGAATCAAGGCATGTGAAGCGTCTGGGGTAAACCATGGAAAGCTGTGTAGGTATGTATATTTGCGTGTGTGGACGTATGTATATACATGTGTATGGGGGGGGAGGGGGTTGGGCCATTTCTTTCGTCTGTTTCCTTGCGCTACCTCGCAAACGCGGGAGACAGCGACAAAGTATAATAAAAAAAAAAAATAAAATATATATATATATATATATATATATATATATATATATATATATATATACATATATATATATATATATATATATATATATATATATATATATATATATATATATATATATATATATATATATATATATATATATATATATATATATGTATTTATTAAAAAAGGGGGTGACTGTATTGTTGACTGGTTGGTAAGGTTATTTAATGTATGTATGACTCATGGTGAGGTGCCTGAGGATTGGCGGAATGCGTGCATAGTGCCATTGTACAAAGGCAAAGGGGATAAGAGTGAGTGCTCAAATTACAGAGGTATAAGTTTGTTGAGTATTCCTGGTAAATTATATGGGAGGGTATTGATTGAGAGGGTGAAGGCATGTACAGAGCATCAGATTGGGGAAGAGCAGTGTGGTTTCAGAAGTGGTAGAGGATGTGTGGATCAGGTGTTTGCTTTGAAGAATGTATGTGAGAAATACTTAGAAAAGCAAATGGATTTGTATGTAGCATTTATGGATCTGGAGAAGGCATATGATAGAGTTGATAGAGATGCTCTGTGGAAGGTATTAAGAATATATGGTGTGGGAGGAAAGTTGTTAGAAGCAGTGAAAAGTTTTTATCGAGGATGCAAGGCATGTGTACGTGTAGGAAGAGAGGAAAGTGATCGGTTCTCAGTGAATGTAGGTTTGCGGCAGGGGTGTGTGATGTCTCCATGGTTGTTTAATTTGTTTATGGATGGGGTTGTTAGGGAGGTAAATGCAAGAGTTTTGGAAAGAGGGGCAAGTATGAAGTCTGTTGGGGATGAGAGAGCTTGGGAAGTGAGTCAGTTGTTGTTCGCTGATGATACAGCGCTGGTGGCTGATTCATGTGAGAAACTGCAGAAGCTGGTGACTGAGTTTGGTAAAGTGTGTGGAAGAAGAAAGTTAAGAGTAAATGTGAATAAGAGCAAGGTTATTAGGTACAGTAGGGTTGAGGGTCAAGTCAATTGGGAGGTGAGTTTGTATGGAGAAAAACTGGAGGAAGTGAAGTGTTTTAGATATCTGGGAGTGGATCTGGCAGCGGATGGAACCATGGAAGCGGAAGTGGATCATAGGGTGGGGGAGGGGGCGAAAATCCGGGGGCCTTGAAGAACGTGTGGAAGTCGAGAATATTATCTCGGAAAGCAAAAATGGGTATGTTTGAAGGAATAGTGGTTCCAACAATGTTGTATGGTTGCGAGGCGTGGGCTATGGATAGAGTTGTGCGCAGGAGGATGGATGTGCTGGAAATGAGATGTTTGAGGACAATGTGTGGTGTGAGGTGGTTTGATCGAGTGAGTAACGTAAGGGTAAGAGAGATGTGTGGAAATAAAAAGAGCTTGGTTGAGAGAGCAGAAGAGGGTGTTTTGAAGTGGTTTGGGCACATGGAGAGGATGAGTGAGGAAAGATTGACCAAGAGGATATATGTGTCGGAGGTGGAGGGAACAAGGAGAAGAGGGAGACCAAATTGGAGGTGGAAAGATGGAGTGAAAAAGATTTTGTGTGATCGGGGTGAAAGGAGGGCAAGGAATAGAGTGAATTGGAGCGATGTGGTATACCGGGGTTGACGTGCTGGCAGTGGATTGAATCAAGGAATGTGAAGCGTCTGGGGTAAACCATGGAAAGCTGTGTAGGTATGTATATTTGCGTGTGTGGACGTATGTATATACATGGGGGGGGGTTGGGCCATTTCTTTCGTCTGTTTCCTTGCGCTACCTCGCAAACGCGGGAGTCAGCGACAAAGTATAATAAATATAAATAAATATATATATATATATATATATATATATATATATATATATATATATATATATATATATATATATATATATATATATGTGTGTGTGTGTGTGTGTGTGTTGTTCGCTGATGATACAGCGCTGGTGGCTGATTCATGTGAGAGGCTGCAGAAGCTGGTGACTGAGTTTGGTAAAGTGTGTGAAAGAAGAAAGTTGGGAGTGGATGTGAATAAGAGGAAGGTTGTTGGGTACAGTGGGGTTGAGGGTCAAGTCAATTGGGAGGTGAGTTTAATGGAGAAAAGCTGGAGGAGGTGGAGTGTATTAGATATCTGGAAGTGGATCTGGCAGCGAATGGAATCATGGAAGCGGAGGTGGATCATCGGGTGGGGGAGGGGGCGAAAATTCTGGGAGCCTTGAAGAATGTGTGGAAGTCGAGAACATTATCTCGGAAAGCAGAAGTGGGTGTGTTTGAAGGAGTGGTGGTTCCAACAATGTTGTGTGGTTGCGGGGCGTGGGCTATGGATAGAGTTGTGCGCAGGAGGATGGATGTGCTGGAAATGAGATGTTTGAGGACAATGTGTGGTGTGAGGTGGTTTGATCGAGTGAGTAACGTAAGGGTAAGAGAGATGTGTGGAAATAAAAAGAGCGTGGTTGAAAGAGCAGAAGAGGGTGTTTTGAAGTGGTTTGGGCACATGGAGAGAATGAGTGAGGAAAGATTGACCAAGAGGATATATGTGTCGGAGGTGGAGGGAACGAGGAGAAGAGGGAGACCAAATTGGAGATGGAAAGATGGAGTGAAAAAGATTTTGTGTGATCGGGGCCTGAACATGCAGGAGGGTGAAAGGACAACAACCATTTCTCAGGTTTTTCTATCCTACTTGTCGTCACTGATGACTTTCTTGGATGTACATCTTTCTATATTAGGTTGTTCCATCTGTTCACACAATAATACGTTGAAAGGATTGTTAGGTGACTTTAAAGTGGAATATATAAAGGATTCATTACCGACTCACTTTCCATATGTCGCTGTACGTTTGAATCCACCATTCGTCTTACGAACAGGGTGAGAGCGTGTACGGTCTCAGAATTATCTTGAACCTCTGGGAAAACTGTTCAAGATGATTCGATTGATGGTTATAACATGACCTTTACCGCAGGTATGACCCTTGCAATCAAAAGGAGTGAAAACCTTACTTATATGGGCCAAATATTTAGTGAGCGTGTGTATGACCTTACAAATATCCTCAACACGTGAAGGTGTTCAAGTATTTTTGGTTGAGGATCATGACTAACTTGTTGACTTTATCAACCCTGGCAGTGGATGAGCTACAAGCCCAAATAACCAACCAACCTGGCGATTATTTTAGATGTCTTGCTTGACTGACAATGTTGCACCTGGGTTGAGCCCAAGGACTTGTTACCCTCCTCCTTTCAGTGTGTTTTTCTATCTCTTCTTCACAACACTCCCGAGAACCCTCCAGCAAACTCCACCACACTCCCCTTCCTCCCAAACCCTTCCCTCTACGTCGTCAGTAATCAAGTCAGACATTCATAGCTTCATATGCAGCTACCTGCTGGACCTGGACCATCATTTTATGTTGAACTTATGGTTTACATTCTGGCTTCATGACCACAAGCTGATAGCCCTTAAATCCAACAACATATATACATCCTGTTATACAACTGATGTTACTGTCTGACGTATGTATGGTGCGGCTTGATGACCTTACCTGCTGATGGTCACACATGTCATCATGTTGTGATTTGTATGTTTTGTTGTGTGGCACAGATTCTGTTGTAGATATCTTTAATAACCTTTACCAGTTACTATCCAGTATAGTGAACGATAGACAGACTTACGTGTTACAGACTCCGTATGATAAGCACTTGACGAGTCTCGACACAAACATTTATCTGTTG
>NC_092281.1:33226737-33256963 GCF_036320965.1 Panulirus ornatus
CCCCCACATTGCCTCCAGTCCATCTTCACATCCCTTTTTTATTTTTTATCTTTTATCATCCATCATCCATCTCTCGACCGTTTGGCTTGAGCAATCTCTACCCCAGCTTCCCCAACCCATTCTGGAAAACTCATTTTCCTGAGGAGTGGAGGCTGGAGTGGACCTGTTCTCACCTGACGGGGTGGAGACCCTCACACTATCTCTTACCTCTCCCCTACCTTGGACCGTCGAGCCTCCCTCACTCACGTTTTCTCGCACTAGGACACTGATGCCACCAACATGCCGCCCGACATACGTCTAAAATCCCTCAAAACTGATTGCCCTCCTCCTTCCACGTTCGAACTCCTGTCCATCGTCTTTAAGACCACTGAGATCCGTCCTACTAGGGTCATTCAACTCCCTTCGAACAAATACCAGTTTAAGATTTACTTGGGCAAAGATAGTGATCTAGATAGAATCCTATCTAAGCCTCTCCTTGATGAACTAGCTAACAAAAAACTACCAAATCGTTCAGGACCGCTGCCCCCTTCAAGCTAGATGTACTATTATTGCCTACAATGTTGATGAATCTATCTTGTCCCTCAGCCCTTCGGAGATTGTTGAAGCCATCAATGGCGAAAACAATGACGTTAATGTCATCAATGTCTATAAACCGAATAACTCCAGATCAATAAAGATACAATGTTCAAACCCAACCGAGGCCGATCGCCTGCTCTCCCAGGGAGTCCTGTTCCCCTTGATCTCTGTGCCAGCAAAATACATGAAGAAAGATGAATATCTCGACGTACAACAATGTTTCAAATGTCTGAAATACCGACATGAGACTAAGAACTGTAAAGGACCCCACCAAACCTGTAGTCAATGCGCGGAAACTGGTCATGGTTTTCGTGAGTGCAAGGCTCAGGCAGCGAAGTGTGTCAACTGTAAAGGTGAACACGTCGCTGTATCTGGGCTGTGCCCACGTAAGAAGGAGCAACTCCGCGCAGTGCGTCAGGCACAAAAATCCAACTCACCTCCTTCCACAAACCCTCACCTCTACGCAACAGTTGCTGCTGCTGCTCCTCCCCTGCCACCCAAGCATCTCCTATCCCAACTACCAATTCTTCAGACCTCCTCACCCTACAAGGTAGGATGCATGCGTGCTACCTAAAAGCGTTGTTCCTGAGCGGGGAAGATGAATCGGAATTCATCAGAATCTTCAAATTGCTTCCTGCTCAAAACAGCCTAACCAATGACGAGCTCCACTTGAACTTCTTAGCTCCCCCGCCAACAACGATCCCTCCCCGACCCCTGTGTCGTCCGCCACCCTGTACCCTAACGAAAACATATCCCATGAGACCCCCAGTAACACTTCCAACTCTCCCCCAACTACTCAACCTGTTACCCCCCCCAACTTCCAATACCACCTCCGCACCCTCTAACACAACTCCATCCACAACCCCCCAACCCGACACCAACAATCCTACTGTCTCTCCAAATCCCGATTCCTCTCCCACCCCCACCGTCCCAACTTCCACCACCACGACAGTTCCCCACGAACCTCCACTCACCAATCCCCCCCTCCCCCTCCCCCCTCCCCCTCCCCCTCCCTCCGTCCTCCGCCTAACCCTCCCACAGGAGCCCCAGCACCTGACCCTGCCGACACACCAGACAATCCACCAACGGTCAACCTCGACCTTCAAATTGTCGACAATGACCCTCTCCCCTCCCCTCTCCCCTCTCCTGACCCCTCACCAGATATATCCCGACCCAAGACTAGAATCATGATACAAGTGAAACACTCAAACGGTGCGTCAACGGCCTTCATCGACAACAGACACAGAAGGCCAATAAACTTCCATAAGTCCTAAAATGCTAAAAATCTTACAGTTTAACGTGCGCAGCTATCACAATGGCCGTCATCTGATTGCCACTCTCCTCGAAGGGAAGAGACCCGATGTTGTGATACTTAACATCACATGTATCACCAACGGATACAAAATTAGACATTGCAGGTATACATCACGACAGTGTCCAGACAGTAGACACGAGGGAGTCGCCATTCTCATACGCAACACCATCGAACACGAATACCTCGCCATCTCATGGCAATTTGAATACTTTCTAGCAGTTAAGATAAATTCAATATGTGGCTTCATTATCTTCTGCACTACATACTCTCGACCCAACACTACCATTCCACTCCATGATGTCTACACAGTATTCAATCACACACATATCCCAGTCTACCTTCTAGCTAACCTCAACGCCCAACACAGAACCTTCCACCACAGCAGAAACAATTCTCATGGTGATGACTTATTCGCTTTATACTCTTACAAACGTCTTAACTTCCTAGGTCCTTACCTCCACACCGTCTTCACTGGCCAAGGAGGAAAAGGCAGACCTGACCTTGTCTTCTCCAACAGAGCCAATAATTATCTTCATAATTTCTTGTCTCCAGGTGGGGGGGAGGGGGCGATAATTCTGAGAGCCTTGAAGAATGTTTGGAAGTCGAGAACATTATCACAGAAAGCAAAAATGGGTATGTTTGAAGGAATAGTGGTTCCAACAATGTTGTATGGTTGCGAGGCGTGGGCTGTGGATAGAGTTGTGCGCAGGAGGGTGGATGTGCTGGAAATGAGATGTTTGAGGACAATATGTCAGTGGATTGAATCAGGGCACGTGAAGCGTTTGGAGTAAACCATGGAAAGCTGTGTGGGGCCTGGATGTAGAAAGGGAGCTGTGGTTTCGGGCATTATTGCATGTCAGCTAGAGACTGAGTGTGAACGAATGAGGCCTTTTTTTTCTTTTCCTAGCGCTACCCCGCACACATGAGGGGGGAGGGGGATGGTATTCCATGTGTGGCGAGGTGGCAATGGGAATGAATAAAGGCAGACAGTGTGAGTTGTGTGCATGGGTATATATGTATGTGACTGTGTGTGTATATATATGTGTACATTGAGATGTATAGGTATGTATATTTGCGTGTGTGGACGTGTGTGTATATACATGTGTATGGGGGTGGGTTGGGCCATTTCTTTCGTCTGTTTCCTTGCGCTACCTCGCAAACGCAGGAGACAGCGAGAAAGCAAAATAAAAAATAAAATGATATATATATATATATATATATATATATATATATATATATATATATATATATATATATTTTTTTTTTTTTTTTTCTTTTTTTTTTTTGCTCTGTCTATGTCTCCCGGGTTTGCGAGGTAGTGCAAGGAAACAGACGAAAGAAATGGCCCACCCACCCCCATACACATATATATACATACACGTCCAAACACGCAAATATACATTCCTACACAACTTTCCATGGTTCACCCCAGACGCTTCACATGCCCTGATTCAATCCACTGACAGCATGTCAAACCCGGTATACCACATCGATCCAATTCACTCTATTCCTTGCCCTCCTTTCACCCTCCTGCATGTTCAAGCCCCGATCACACAAAATCTTTTTCACTCCATCTTTCCTCCTCCAATTTGGTCTCCTACTTCTCCTCGTTCCCTCCACCTCCGACACATATATCCTCTTGGTCAATCTTTCCTCACTCATTCTCTCCATGTGCCCAAACCATTTCAAAATACCCTCTTCTGCTCTCTCAACCACGCTCTTTTTATTTCCACACATCTCTCTTACCCTTACGTTACATACTCGATCAAACCACCTCACACCACACATTGTCCTCAAACATCTCATTTCCAGCACATCCACCCTCCTGCGCACAACTCTATCCATAGCCCACGCCTCGCAACCATACAACATTGTTGGAACCAGTATTCCTTCAAACATACCCATTTTTGCTTTCCGAGATAATGTTCTTGACTTCCACACATTCTTCAAGGCTCCCAGGATTTTCGCCCCCTCCCCCACCCTATGATCCACTTCTGCTTCCATGGTTCCATCCGCTGCCAGATCCACTCCCAGATATCTAAAACACTTTACTTCCTCCAGTTTTTCTCCATTCAAACTTACCTCTCAATTGACTTGACCCTCAACCCTACTGTACCTAATAACCTTGCTCTTATTCACATTTACTCTTAACTTTCTTCTTTCACACACTTTACCAAACTCAGTCACCAGCTTCTGCAGTTTCTCACATGAATCAGCCACCAGCGCTGTATCATCAGCGAACAACAACTGACTCACTCCCCAAGCTCTCTCATCCACAACAGACTTCATACTTGCCCCTCCTTCCAAAACTCTTGCATTCACCTCCTTAACAACCCCATCCATAAACAAATTAAACAACCATGGAGACATTACACACCCCTGCCGCAAACCTACATTCACTGAGAACCAATCACTTTCCTCTCTTCCTACACGTACACATGCCTTCCATCCTCGATAAAAACTTTTCACTGCTTCTAACAACTTGCCTCCCACACCATATATTCTTAATACCTTCCACAGAGCATCTCCATCAACTCTATCATATGCCTTCTCCAGATCCATAAATGCTACATACAAATCCATTGGCTTTTCTTAGTATTTCTCACATACATTCTTCAAAGCAAACACCTGATCCACACATCCTCTACCAGTTCTGAAACCACACTGCTCTTCCCCAATCTGATGCTCTGTACATGCCTTCACCCTTTCAATCAATACCCTCGCATATGATATATATATATATATATATATATATATATATATATATATATATATATATATATATATATATATATATAAATATATATATATATATATATATATATATATATATATATATATATATATATATATATATATATATATATATATATATATATATATATATATATATATATATATATATATATATACATATATATATATATATATATATATATATATATATATATATATATATATATATATATATATATATATATATATATATATATATATATATATATATATATATATATATATATATAGGGTGAGGTGAAAAAGAGGGCAAATGAGAGTTGGGGTGAGAGAGTATCATTAAATTTTAGGTAGAATAAAATGATGTTCTGGAAGGAGGTAAATGATGTGCGTAAGACAAGGGAGCAAATGGAAACTTCAGTGAAGGGCGCAAATGGGGAGGTGATAACAAGTAGTGGTGATGTGAGAAGGAGATGGAGTGAGTATTTTGAAGGTTTGTCGAATGTGTTTGATGATAGAGTGGCAGATATAGGGTGTTTTGGTCGAGGTGGTGTGCAAAGTGAGAGGGTTAGGGAAAATGATTTGGTAAACTGAGAAGAGGTAGTAAAAGCTTTGCGGAAGATGAAAGCCGGCAAGGCAGCCGGTTTGGATGGTATTGCAGTGGAATTTATTTAAAAAGGGTGTGACTGTATTGTTGACTGGTTGGTAAGGTTATTTAATGTATGTATGACTCATGGTGAGGTGCCTGAGGATTGGCGGAATGCGTGCATAGTGCCATTGTATAAAGGCAAAGGGGATAAGAGTGAGTGCTCAAATTACAGAGGAATAAGTTTGTTGAGTATTCCTGGTAAATTGTATGGGAGGGTATTGATTGAGAGGGTGAAGGCATGTACAGAGCATCAGATTGGGGAAGAGCAGTGTGGTTTCAGAAGTTGTAGAGGATGTGTGGATCAGGTGTTTGCTTTGAAGAATGTATGTGAGAAATACTTAGAAAAGCAAATGGATTTGTATGTAGCATTTATGGATCTGGAGAAGGCATATGACAGAGCTGATAGAGATGCTCTGTGGAAGGCATTAAGAATATATGGTGTGGGAGGCAAGTTGTTAGAAGCGGTGAAAAGTTTTTATCGAGGATGTAAGGCATGTGTACGTGTAGGAAGAGAGGAAAGTGATTGGTTCTCAGTGAATGTAGGTTTGCGGCAGGGGTGTGTGATGTCTCCATGGTTGTTTAATTTGTTTATGGATGGGGTTGTCAGGGAGGTGAATTCAAGAGTTTTGGAAAGAGGGGCAACTATGAAGTCTGTTGTGGATGAGAGAACTTGGGAAGTGAATCAGTTGTTGTTCGCTGATGACACAGCGCTGGTGGCTGATTCATGTGAGAAACTGCAGAAGCTGGTGACTGAGTTTGGTAAAGTGTGTGAAAGAAGAAAGTTAAGAGTAAATGTGAATAAGAGCAAGGTTATTAGGTACAGTAGGGTTGAGGGTCAAGTCAATTGGGAGGTAAGTTTGAAGAGAGAAAAACTGGAGGAAGTAAAGTGTTTTAGATATCTGGGAGTGGATCTGGCAGCGGATGGAACCATGAAAGCGGAAGTGAATCATAGGGTGGGGGAGGTGGCGAAAATCCTGGGAGCCTTGAAGAATGTGTGGAAGTCGAGAACATTATCTCGGAAAGCAAAAATGGGTATGTTTGAAGGAATACTGGTTCCAACAATGTTGTATGGTTGCGAGGCGTGGGCTATGGATAGAGTTGTGCGCAGGAGCGTGGATGTGCTGGAAATGAGATGTTTGAGGACAATATGTGGTGTGAGGTGGTTTGATCGAGTAAGTAATGTAAGGGTAAGAGAGATGTGTGGAAATAAAAAGAACATGGTTGAGAGAGCAGAAGAGGGTGTTTTGAAATGGTTTGGGCACATGGAGAGAATGAGTGAGGAAAGATTGACCAAGAGGATGTATGTGTCGGAGGTGGAGGTATGAGTCCACGGGGAAAATGAAACACGATAAATTCTCAAGTGCACTTTAGTGTAATAATCACATCATCATGGGAGACACAAGAGAGAAATATAAGTCAGTTGATATACATCGAAGAGACGAAGCTTGGACGCCTTTTGGTAAACATATGATTGTCCAAAACATTGAACGAGCGTTCATAAACTTATAATTTTTCAAATTTTATCAACAATAAAGTTATCTAATTTTTAAAGACCATCACTAATATTAAGATTATAATTCTTTGTGTACTTAATACTGGAAGATTCAAAGATATCTCTCTTGGTAATAGATTTAGAGTTAATAACTGAGATGGCATTACACCAGTCAATACAATGATCATAGTTTTTAACGTGATTAAACAAGGCATTTGATTCTTGTTCCGTTCTTTTACTATATTTATGTTGCTTAAGTCTAACAGAAAGATCCTTTACAGTCTGACCAACATAGAATTTATCACAATTTCCACAAGACACTTTATAGATGCATCCAAGTTTTCTGGTGAATTCCTGATTAAGATATTCTTTATAGTATCATTGTTGTTAAAGGCAACATTTACATTAAAGGATTTAAGCAACATGGGAAGTAAAGTAAAATCATTATTGAAAGAGAGAACTAAAAGATTCTTGGCGTCACTGGGAGGTTTGGGCTCAAAACTATATAATGATTTCTTTGCTAACATAAGGGATTTATCAATGAAAGATCTAGGATACTTTAACTTAGATCCAATAGAAGTCGTCTTTTCAAACTCATCATCAATAAGCTCTGGAATGCAAATACGTAATGCCCTAAGGAACATAGATTGAAATGATGATAATTAAATTCTGTTATGTTGAGATGAGTAATAATGGATATATGAGCATACATTGGTGGGTTTTCTGAATATGCTAAACTTAAACTTGTTTCCTTGCATATGGATCATGCAATCTAAAAATGGTAATACACCATTATTTTCATTTTCTACAGTAAATTTGATGGAAGGTACTAAATTGTTAAGTAAGGGGAGAAAAATTTGTAGTTTTTCATTTGTTGGCCAAACACAAAGAACATCATCTGCATACCTAAACCAAATTGCATTAGAAGGTAAGATATCCTCTAGTATTTTTGTTTCAAAAAATTCCATATAACGATTACTTAATACAGGTGAAAGAGGGTTACCCATTGCCATACCAAATTTTCGAGCATAATAATCTCCATCAAAGCTAACTAGTTTGAAATCAAAATCAACATTGATATTGTTTAGCATGTTGACTAAATCTACATTGTTCATGACATTAGAATTTGATACCTTACCCACAAAAGGACTTAATAAACTAATCATTTTGACAATTTGTATGTGATGGAGCCTACTGAACTCACTATAGGTCTTATCATCATTTCAATCTATGTTCCTTCGGGCATTACGTATTTGCAGTCCAGAGTTTATTGATGATGAGTTTGAAAAGATATATTCTATTGGATCTAAGTTAAAATACCCTAGATCTTTCATTGATAAATCCCTTAAGTTAGCAAAGAAATCATTTTATTTAGCTAATCCGAAACCTAGCATTGATACCAAGAATCTTTTAGTTCTCCCGTTTAATAATGATTTTACTTTACTTCCCATGTTGCTTAAATCCTTTAACGTAAAGTTTCCTTTAGCAACAATAATACTATAAAGAATATCTTAATCAGGAATTCATCAGAAAATTCTCTTGGATGCATCTATAAAGTACCTTGTGGAAATTGTGATAAATTTTATGTTGGTCAGACTGGTGAAGATCTTTCAGTTAGACTTAAGCAACATGAATATAGTATAAGAACGGGACAAGAATCAAATGCCTTGTTTAATCACGTTAAAAACTATGATCATTGTATTGACTGGAGTAATGCCATCTCAGTTATTGACTCTAACTCTATTACCATGAGAAATATCATTGAATCATCTATGTTCAAATACACAAAGAATTATTTTCTTAATATTAGTGATGGTTTATACAAATTAGATAACTTTATTGTTGATAAGATTTGTAAAATGATAAGTTTATGAACGCTCGTTGTATGTTTTGGATAATCACATGTTTACCAAATGGCGTCCTAGCTTCGTCTCTTCGATGTATATCAAATGACTTATATTTCTCTCTTGTGTCTCCCCTGATGATGTGATTATTACACGAAAGTGCACTTGGGAACTTATTGTTTTTCATTTTCCCCGTGGACTCATAGGAATATCTTGATCACGCACAAAATTGTGATCCTTTCCAACATGGATTCCACACGGCTCTTCTATTGATTCTCTACAAGCTGTCCTGGACTTTCTCCTTTCGTTACTGCTTTCTCCAAATCGCTAATCAGGGCCCACCAACTGAAGTTACGATTTGGATTCCTTAGATAATGCCTTGATGAGCAAGTGATGCCCAGATCTGTCCTACCTCAACGATTGTTGCACCTGTCTGTTCGAGCATTTGACCAATTCCAAAATATTATTCTAAAGAAAAAGATTGAATTAAAGAAAATTGAAATGGAGGAGGCTTTTCGCATTTCAAGAGAGAAGAAACGTGCCTTTCAAACGGCAATACCGACGCACTGGAAGAACCGGATGTTGGACTATTGCTATGATAGATTAAGGAAAGAACGAAATATGCTACAAATGTCACTAAATTGTAAGTTGGACCATCTTATTAAAAACAGCGACTGGACCAAGAACACAAGCCCATCTTTTGTGGTAAACCTGTCTAGTAAACAACTAGATAAGGATTTCTTGTGCGCATTAGGCTATGGTTTAAGTTTTGTGTGCTCTAACAGGGAAGCCATCTGTGTTGATGTCACAAAGTCTTTTTGTAATTTAGAAAAATACAATAATGTAAGTAATGATGAAATTAATATCTGTAAGGGTTTTGTGTATGCCAGTTTGTCAAAACCAGTGGAACTTAATTGCCCTAAAAGATTTATAAGAGCTATTACCACCTTAAAAAAGACAAGGATATACATATTACTAAAGTAGATAAGGCTAACACTGTTGTGATTTTAGACAAAAGTAACTATTCATCTAAAATGAATGGTCTACTAAATGATGACACAACATATTCGAAACTTAGTAAAAATCCCTTAGAAGCAGTTAATTCTCATTTCAATAAAGAAATGAAGTTGTTGTTGAGAGGTAATAGTTCTCTTATCAAAAGTTTGTCATCTTTGTCCCCTTCATTGCCAAATATGTATGGACTTATCAACACACATAAACGGAATTTTCTAGTAGGCTCAATCACATGTAAGTTGTCAAAATGGATAGTTTCTCCATTAAGCCCTTTAGTGGGTAAGGTATCAAATTCTAATATCATGAACACTGTAGATTTAGTCAACAAGCTAAACAATATCAGTGTTAATTTTGATTTCAAATTGGTTAGCTTTGATGTTTCCTCACTTTTCACTAAACTTACAGTTGATGTCCTTTTAGAATAATTATTCAATGTCTTGGATGATATTCATTTACCTGTTTCAAAGTCTGTTTTCATTGAACTGGTAAAATAGTGTATAAAAGACTGTATTTCAATTCAATGGAGATTATGCTTAAAAATATGTTATGGTAGTGAGTAACGCTCTTTCACCTGTACTAAGTAATCTTTATATGGAATTTTTTGAAACAAAACCACTAAAGGATATCTTACCTTCTAATGCAATTTGGTTTAGGTATGTAGATAATATTCGTTGTTTTTGGCCAACAAATGGAAATCTACAAATATTTCTCCCCTTAACAATTTAGTACCTTCCATCAAATTTACTGAAGAAAGTGAAAATAATGGTATGTTAGCATTTCTAGATTGCATGATCCATAGGCAAGGAAACAAGTTTAAGTTTAGCATATACAGAAAACCCACCAATGTATGCTCATATATCCATTATTACTCATCTCAACATAACAGAGTTAAATTATCCTCATTTCAATCTATGTTCCTTAGGGCATTACGTATTTGCAGTCCAGAGTTTATTGATGATGAGTTTGAAAACATATATCCTATCGGATCTAAGTTAAAGTACCCTTGGTCTTTCAATGACAAATCCCTTAAGTTAGAAAAGAAATCATTTTATAGAGTTGAGCCCGAACTTCCCATTGACACCAAGAATCTTTTAGTTCTCACATTTGATAATAATTTCACTTTACTTCCCAGGTTGCGGAAATCCTTTAACATTAATGTTGCCTTTAACAACAATAATACCATAAAGAATATGTTAATCAGGAATTCACCAGAAAATTCTCTTGGATGCATCTATAAAGTGCCTTGTGGAAATTGTGATAAATTTTATGTTGGTCAGACCAATAAAGATCTTTGTTAGACTTAAGCAACATAAATATAGTATAAGAACGGGACAAGAATCAAATGCCTTGTTTAATCACGTTAAAAACTATGATCATTGTATTGACTGGAGTAATGCAATCTCAGTTATTAACTCTAACTCTATTACCAAGAGAAATATCATTGAATCATCTATTATCAAATACACAAAGAATTATAATCTTAATATTAGTGATGGTCAATACGAATTAGATAACTTTATTTTTGATAAAAATTGTAGAATGATAAGTTTATGAACCCTCGTTGTATGTTTTGGACAATCACATGTTTACCGAATGGCGTCTTAGCTTCGTCTCTTCGATGTATATCAACTGACTTATATTTCTCTCTTGTGTCTCCCCTGATGATGTAATTATTACACGAAAGTGCATTTTGGAACTTATCGTGTTTCATTTTTCCCGTGGACTCATTGGAATATCTTGATCACTCGCAAAATTGTAATCCTCTCTAATATATATATATATATATATATATATATATATATATATATATATATATATATATATATATATATATATATATATATATATATATATATATATATATATATAAATTTGTCTACAACAGACCAAAATGTTGAACATACATACGAAAATGAAATTTTTCATATCTTTTCCACTCGCTATAAGGGTCATGTTTTATAAAATATATTTATGCTCACATCTTTCAACTGATGGCAGTGGGTCAGTCAACACTGGGAAACACATTCATTACTATCAATGACTTTGTATTGCAACAAATTCATAATGAAAATGAATCCTGCTTTTGATTATCTAACGCATCTTTAGGTCCCTCATATTGGCTGAACATACATGGACAAAACTGAAATGATGGTCCATGATGTAATTCGGGAGGAGCATCATAATTATATCCTCCTTGGCGCTTGATATTCCCCGTTACCTGTGGTATTATAGAAGAGGTTACCCTCACTCATTAGGAGTGGTGGATCAGACATGAAAGTACTATTAAGTGTGTACCACTGGTGTAGGTAGTGTTGGTGGTTCATATATAGCAAGGTGTGGTGTTGGTGATGGAAGTTGTGATAAACTACTGTCGGTGGTGATTCATATGTCTGAGTGTGGAGCAGTGTTGGTAGTTACCTTGTATTTACACCATATGCAGGAGGATTATTATGTCCGTAAATTATAACAGGTGATTTATAAACCACAATTTACGATATCATTTCTTTCTCTTTCTTGCATGTGTGGTCAAGTGTGAAACCGATGATCTTGATGTTCATGCCCATGTCATTAAAGTATTGGCAAATGATTTTAGGTTTTTGTGTCATGATTTGGTTTAGACAATTGTTAATAGCTTTAATGTCTGTTTCTTTTGTTTTAGATGATTTTTGTTAGTTTAAGTGTTTTTATCATAAAATGTTGACCACCGCTTAAAGAAATTCTTGTGCCAGTCAAAAACAATGAACATGTCCAGGTTCTTCTTTGTGAAAATTATGAACTGTAAAACTGTGGTGGCAGTTCTTGTGTGTGTGTGTTGTGAGAAGAGGATCAGTGATGGTGGTAGTTCTTGTGTGTGTGGTGTGAGATCAGTGATGGTGGTACTTCTTGTGTGTGTGGTGTGAGAAGATCAGTGATGGTGGTACTTCTTGTGTGTGTGGTGTGATGACAGGGTCAGTGGTGGTGGTAGGTCTTGTGTGTGTGGTGTGAGAAGAGGATCAGTGATGGTGGTAGTTCTTGTGTGTGTGGTGTGAGAAGATCAGTGATGGTGGTACTTCTTGTGTGTGTGGTGTGATGAGAGGGTTAGTGGTGGAGGTAGTTCTTGTGTGTGTGGTGTGATGAGAGGACGAGTGGTGGTGGTAGTTCTTGTGTGTATGTGGTATGAGAAGAGGACCAGTGGTGGTGGTAGCTCTTGTGTGTGTGGTGTGATGAGAGGACGAGTGGTGGTGGTAGTTCTTGTGTGTATGTGGTATGAGAAGAGGACCAGTGGTGGTGGTAGCTCTTGTGTGTGTGGTGTGATGAGAGGACCAATGGTGGTGGTAGGTTTTGTGTGTGTGGTGTGAGAAGAGGATCAGTGATGGTGGGAGGTCTTGTGTGTGTGGTGTGATGAGAGGACCAGTGGTGGTGGTAGTTCTTGTGTGTGTGGTGTGATGAGAGGACCAGTGGTGGTGGGAGGTTTGTGTGTGTGGTGTGATGAGAGGACCAGTGATGGTGGTAGGTCTTGTGTGTGTGGTGTGATGAGAGGACCAGTGGTGGTGGTAGTTCTTGTGTGTGTGGTGTGATGAGAGGACCAGTGGTGGTGGTAGGTCTTGTGTGTGTGGTGTGATGAGAGGACCAATGGTGGTGGTAGGTTTTGTGTGTGTGGTGTGAGAAGAGGATCAGTGATGGTGGGAGGTCTTGTGTGTGTGGTGTGATGAGAGGACCAATGGTGGTGGTAGGTTTTGTGTGTGTGGTGTGAGAAGAGGATCAGTGATGGTGGGAGGTCTTGTGTGTGTGGTGTGATGAGAGGACCAGTGGTGGTGGTAGGTCTTGTGTGTGTGGTGTGATGAGAGGACCAGTGGTGGTGGTAGGTTTTGTGTGTGTGGTGTGAGAAGAGGATCAGTGATGGTGGGAGGTCTTGTGTGTGTGGTGTGATGAGAGGACCAGTGGTGGTGGTAGGTTTTGTGTGTGTGGTGTGAGAAGAGGATCAGTGATGGTGGGAGGTCTTGTGTGTGTGGTGTGAGAAGAGGATCAGTGATGGTGGTAGTTCTTGTGTGTGTGGTGTGATGAGAGGACCAATGGTGGTGGTAGGTTTTGTGTGTGTGGTGTGAGAAGAGGATCAGTGATGGTGGGAGGTCTTGTGTGTGTGGTGTGATGAGAGGACCAGTGGTGGTGGTAGTTCTTGTGTATGTATGGTATGAGAAGAGGACCAGTGGTGGTGGTAGCTCTTGTGTGTGTGGTGTGAGAAGAGGATCAGTGATGATGGTAGTTCTTGTGTGTGTGGTGTGACGAGACGACCAGTGATGGTGGTAGGTTTTGTGTGTGTGGTGTGAGAAGAGGACCAGTGATGGTGGTAGGTCTTGTGTGTGTGGTGTGAGAAGAGGACCAGTGATGGTGGTAGGTCTTTTGTGTGTGGTGTGAGAAGAAGACCAGTGGTGGTGGTAGTTCTTGTGTGTGTGTGCTGTGAGAAGAGGACCAGTGGTGGTGGTAGATTTTTGTGTGTGGTGTGGGGAGAGGACCACTGGTGGTGGTAGGTCTTGTGTGTTTGGTGTGATGAGAGGACCAGTGGTGACGGTAGTTCTTGTGTGTGTGGTGTGGGGAGAGGACCAGTGGTGGTGGTAGGCCTTTGGTGTGTGGTTTGAGAAGAGGATCAGTGGTGGTGGCAGTTCTTGTGTGTGTGGTGTGAGGAGAGGACCAATGGTGGTGGTAGGTCCTGTGCGTGTGGTGTGGAGAGAGGACCAGTGGTGGTGTTAGGTCTTGTGTCTGTGGTGTGAGGGTGGAATCACTGATGATGGTAGTTCCTGAGTGTGTACTATGAGGAAAGTACTAGTGATTGTGATAGTTTTTCTGTTTGTGGTATGAGAAGGTCGCTCATGATAACAGTTCATGTGTGTGGTATGAGAAACGTAAGAATGGTGGTGGTAGTTCTAGTGTGTGTTATGAGAAAGGACGAGCGGTGGTGGTAGCTCCTGAGTATGTGTTTTGAGGATAGTATCAGTGGTAGTAGTGGTATTTGCCCCTCTGTCATAAAGTATGGTAATGCGGCGAGGGGACTTTTATATTTATCAAGTTCTTATCAGTGAGGATCACATCTGTCTATCTTATGGAATATATAAACACGACGTTGGAAATGTTTTTCGTGTCTACGTCATAAGCGAACCACTAATGGTTGGTGTCTTTGTGTCTTAAGTGCCAAAATATAAATAAAATATGATTATTCTTTTTTTCTATATCACTGAATTTTGTAAAACTGATTGTGATGGATATGTCTGAGGCAAAAGAGTATCATTAGATTTTAGGGAGAATAAAATATGTTATCGAGGGAAATAAAAAAAGTGCGTAAGACAAGAGAACAAATGGGAACATCGGTGAAGGAGGCTAATGGAGAAGTAAGAACAAGTATTGGTGATGTGAGAAGGAGATGGAGTGGGTATTTTGAGGGTTCGTTGAATGTGTTAAATGATAGTGTGGCAGATATAGGGTGTTTTGTTCGAGGTGGTGTGCAAAGTGAAAGGGTCAGGGAGAATGGTTTGGTAAACAGAAGTGGTAGTGAAAGTTTTTCGGAAGATGAAAGCCGGCAAGGCGGCGGGTTTGGATGGTTTACCAGTGGAATGTATTAAAAAAGGGGTGACTGTGTTGTTGATTGGTTGGGGAGGATATTCAATGTATGTATGGCTCATGGTGAAGTGCCTGAGGATTGGCGGTATGCATGCATAGTGTCATTGGACAAAGGCAAAGGGGATAAAGGTGAGTGTTCAAATTACAGAGGTATAAGTTTGTTGAGTATTCCTGGGAATTTATAGGAGGTTTATTGATCGAGAGGGTCAAGGCATGTACAGAGCATCAGACTGGGAAAGAGCAGTGTGGTTTCAGAAGTGGTAGAGGATATGTGGATCAGGTGTTTGCTTTGAAGAATGTACGTAAGAAATACTTAGATAAACAAATGGATTTGTATGTAGCATTTATGGACCTGGAAAAGGCATATGATAGAGTGGATAGAGATGCTCTGTGGAAAGTATTAAGAATATATTGTGTGGGAGGCAAGTTGCTAGAAGCAGTGAAAAGTTTTTATCAAGGAAATAAGGCATGTGTTCCAGTTGGAAGAGAAGAGAGTGATTGGTTCTCAGTGAATGTCAGTTTGCGGCAGGGGTGCGTGATGTCTCCATGGTTGTTTTATTTGTTTATGGATCGGGTTGTTAGGGAGGTGAATAAAAGAGTTTTTGGAGAGGGGCAAGTATGCAGGTTGTTGTGGATGAGAGAGCTAGGGAAGTGAGTCAGTTGTAGTACGCTGATGATACAGTGCGGTGCCTGAATCGGGTGAGAAACTGCAGAAGCTGGTGACTGAGTTTGGTAAAGAGTGTGAAAGAAGAAAGCTGAGAGTAAATGTGAATAAGAGCAAGGTTATCAGGCAGAGTAGGGCTGAGGGACAAGTCAATTGAATGGAGAAAATCTGGAGGAAGTGAAGTGTTTTAGATATCTCGGAGTGGATTTGGCAGCGGATGGAACCATGGAAGCGGAAGTGAGTTACAGAGTAGGGTGAAAGTTCTGGGAGCTTTGAAGAATGTCTGGAAGTCGAGAACATGATCTCGGAAAGCAAAAATGGGTATGTTTGAAGGAATAGCGGTTCCAACAATGTTATATGGTTGCGAGGCGAGGGCTATAGATAGGTTTGTGCGGAGGAGGGTGGATGTGTTGGATATGAGATGTTTGAGAACAATATATTGTGTGAGGTGGTTTGATCGAGTAAGTAATAAAAGGGTAAGAGAGATGCGTGGTAATTAAAAGAATGTGCTTGAGAGAGCAGAAGAGGGTGTATTGAAATTGGTTTGGTCACATGGAGAGAATGAATAAGGAAAGATTAAAAAATTGGATATATGTATCTGAGGTGGAGGGAACGGAGAATTGGGAGACCAAATTGGAGGTGGAAGGATGGATTGAAAAAGATTTTGAGTGATCGGGGCCTGAACATGTAGGAGGGTGAAAGGCGTGTAAGGAATAGATAGACAGATAGTTAGATAGAGAGATGCTTACAGAGATAGATAAATAGATAGGTTTCATCAATATTGTATCTTACGCCAATTACTACGGCTGGACATATGCTCTACCAGCATTGGGAAAACCTCCAGCAGACCTTGATGTAAAGCACTGATAGAGATATATTTTCTTTGAACGAAAACTTCGTTTTTTCCAAGTACTGTAGAAACTAAACGACATGAACTAAAGAGTAGATTTAAGGTTATTCCCAACTTCGCCTGTGCACTCAGTGGTGTGTGGGATCTGGTTGGGACTCCGCAATGACTTGCAAATCTCTGACTAGGGAAAGCAGACGGGGGCGGTGCTGTGGGTCACTGTCAAGGGTGCGCTGGGAAAGCTGCCACAGGCGGTCTTGGACCACCTGGTCCTGAATACAAGACTCACCCAATAGTGCAATGAGTTGCAAGAAGGAATACACGTCGGTAGCAGGAGAAATTGGCTTCCTCTGCATGATTTCGGGGGCCATCCAGTAATGTATGCGTGGGTCTGCTTATACAGTTACCACCTGGCCAGCGTAATCGCTCAGACCGTAGTCGATGATGTGGAAGACTGGGCCATCGTCGGTCTGGGTGACCGTCACGTTATTGCACTTCAGGTCAACATGAATGACCCCCTTATCATGAATTTCTTTCAGTCTGTAGCCAATGGATATGAGAGACTGGAGAACCTCCAGGTCGCTGCAATCTTGCAGATAGTCCTCGTAGGCTTGCCCAGCGTAGGACATGAGGAGTCTTAGGGGATGGAAAGCGAGCCCCTTGAGCAATGGGGCCCCTCCAGCGCCGGCCAGGGTGATGTGAATGGCAGCTTCGTGCAGGAGAGTGTCCTTTTGGCCCTCATATATTATTGTTTTAAGAACCATATCCTGTGCATTGTATCGCACGAGCTGAACTGATCCATTGCCGCCCTCTCCAATACCCCGAAGTATTTCAATGTTACGCAGCTGGTCCTCACTGAGGATGTAGTCCGCGAGGTCTGCTTCCAGGTTGAGACCGGCCACGACTGGAGGGGAGGATGCAGTTGGTGGGTGGGTTTATTTGCCATCTGGTTAGGACTCCGCGATGACCTGCAAGTCTCGGACTAGGGAGAGCAGACGGGGGCGGTGCTGTGGGTCATTGTCAAGGGCGCGTTGGGCAAGCTGCCACAGGCGGTGTCGGATCCCCTCGTCCTGAAGAAAATACTCAACCAATATTGCAATGAGTCGCCCGAAGGAGTAGACGTCGGTAGCAGGAGAAATTGGCTTCTTCTGCATGATTTCGGGGGCAATCCAGTTATTTATGCGTGGGTCAGCTTATACAGTTACCACCTGGCCAGCGTAAGCGCTCAGACCGTAGTCGATGATGTGGAAGTCTGGGCCATCGCCGGTCTGGGTGACCGTCACGTTATTCCCATTGAAATCAACATGAATGACCCCCTTATCATGAATTTCTATCAATCTGTAGCCAATGGAGATGAGAGACTGGAGAACCTCCTGGACGCTGCGATCTTGCAGATAGTTCTCGTAGGCTTGCCCAGCGTAGGACATGAGGAGTCTTGGTGGATGGAAAGCCAACCCCTTGAGAAATGGGGCCCCTCCAGCGCCGGCCAGGGTGATGTGAATGGCAGCTTCGTGCAGGAGAGGGTCCTTCTTGCCCTCGTCTATCAATGTTTTAAGGACCATATCTTGTGCGTTGTATCGCACGAGCTGAACTGATCCATCGGCGCCCTCTCCAATATCCCGAAATACTTCAATGTTACGCAGCTGGACCTCACTGAGGATGTATTCCGCGAGGTATGCTTCCAAGTTGAGACCGGCCACGACTGGAGGGAGGCATGCAGTTGGTGGGTGGGTTTGTTCGGCCACGACTGGTGGGGGTGATGCATTTGGTGGGTAGGTTTGTTGAGCCACGACTGGCTGGGGGGGTGCAGTTGGCGGGTGGGTTTGTTGGGCCACGACTGCCGTTGATAAGGGGGTGGGTTGTGGAACGATGGTGGGGGAGTCTACTACTTCCCCACAGGTGACTAATATGTGTATCCCGCGAGCTCCAAGTCTCTCCCGCAGAGCGGCAGCATTGCGGGCAGCAACAATGCGGTTCACTCTCGCCTGCCGCTCGTCCACCGCAGGCTCCTGTCGAGGGCGACGACGTTCCCGACGAACGGTGTGCTGGCGACGCCACGCAATAGCCTGTTGACGCTCCCATTGACTCGCCCTTCTCCGGGTTTCGACGATTCGAGTAACTCTGTCCATACGGAAGGTATTTTGTTATTGTCCTTTTGATGAGATTTGTGTAGGCACACGAACTTTCATAGCCGTTTTGAGACAAAAATATGAAGGTATGTTTAGTAAAGATAGAAACGATTAACTTACATAGTGGTGTTATGTAGATAAATAGATACATAGTTAACATACAGTGGTTTAGAAACGTGAGGACATAATGAACAAAATGGTGTAGTAAACATATAATGAATTTGAGATGAACTTTAGTGTAGTGAACTTTCATAGCCGTGTTGAGACAAAAATATGAAGGTATGTTTAGTAGAAATAGAAACGATTAACTTACATAGTGGTGTTATGTAGATAAGATAGATACATAGTTAACATACAGTGGTTGAGAAACGTGAGGACATAATGAACAAAATGGTGTAGTAAACATATAATGAATTTGAGATGAACTTTAGTGTAGTGAACTTTCATAGCTTTGTTGACCCAAAAATATGGAGGTGTATTTAGTAAAGATAGAAACGATTAAATTACATAGTTGTGTTATATAGATAAGATAGATATATAATTAACATACAATACTTTAGAAACGTAAGGACATAATGAACACAAGGGTGAACACAAAGGTGTAGTGAACATATGATGAATTTGAGATGAACTTTAGTGTAGTGAACTTTCATAGCAGTTTTGAGCCAAAAATATTGAGGTGTATTTAGTAAAGATTTCATCTAAATGTTTTACATATAATCAACCATAGGCCATTCCTCCCTCCCTGCCTGCAGGGTTCAAGGTTTTCTAGAAGGTTCTCGAAGATTCTGGTAAGATCATTACCTTTGAGAGGTCGTCGTTAGGTGACAGTCAGGTTCACTCTATGGTTGGTGTTTGTAATTGGTTGTCCGAGGACGTTGTTATATCCATTTTGTAATTGTTGACTTTCAGGTAGGAAGTACTCATATACGATGGATCCTTGTACTCACAAGAACATTATGACCATCTTCAAGATTTATCTTCACTACAACTTTATCATCACTACACCCTTGCGGTTGAAGTCAATGGTCACAATCACTACAACCTCAACACGACTGGTCTTATACCTAACTCATATTATCACTACATCCAAGTACATGTATTTCTTGCAGAATAACGCAGATATCAATGATTTCTGTGAAAGTTAACATATACAGCCTTACGTACCTATCGATATATCTAAATATTTATACTTTTACCAATCTATCGATCTATCTATCTACCTTTCTATATCGGAAAGTCAACAAAATCAATGATAATGAGGTATAACAACGTCCTCTCAATGGCAGTTCCTCACCAGAATCTTCGAGAACCTTCTAGAAAACCTTTGAACCCTGCAGGCAGGGAGGGAGGAATGGCCTCTGGTTGATTATATGTAAAACATTTAGATGAAATCACATCTTTTCTTATCAGGTCCCATGATGTAAGGGTTAGCACTCTGGACTCTAAATCCAGCAATCCGAGTTCGAATCTCGTTGGCACCTCACCTTTTCAGTTTTCTTAGAAACTGATGATGGAACTGAGCCATATAGTTGACCTTCGATGGACATATATTTCTTACGGCGCACCATTTTATTTAAGTATGAAGATCTCACGGCAGAGAGGAAACGTGTGATATTCAAAATCAAATGCCGCAATTGCCCTCATGGTAATGGTCGACATGTTTGCAGACAGATGACACAGACATGTGAAAAGTTAGACAAATATGGACGTTCCTGGTTGCTGCATAGCCTAGGTTTATTATCACTTGTAATGAAGGAGAAATGTTGCACATTATTCCACACTTTTTTATTTAGGCTAGGTTAGGCTAGGATGAATAGGGTCCATAACGTAACAGAGCTGGGAAATGCATCATATCGGATCTGTATTTGCGCAAAATGGCGCAAGTTTGTGGAAGTGATTTACGCAATGCCGGAGAGAATCCACCTCCACCAGAAATAATGTCTCAGACCATACAATATCTGCTGTTGGACGAGCGGGGGACATTAGACCAATATATTCCTGTAGTTTACTGCTGTTCCCAAACACGCAGCAAGACATTCGTAAAAGCGTTAAACTAAACTTTTCCATCGGTTTTCAAATCTTTAATTACTTACACCAGTTCCAACAGATGGAAAAAATCATTTGAAAAATCAGAAATTATTTGCCTATAAAAAGCATTTTGATCGATCGTACCAAATATTCAATTATTTCTGTACCCGACAAAATATTCAGTCACTCCTATATCCGACATTTTTTCTGCTGGCTGGTGCCGTTAAAGTCATATGGTAATTTACCGCAATTAGATTATAGATATATTCATCTATATGGAATGGCTCAGCGTGAAGAAACATATATATTGTCACTAAATCCTCCTCTTCACTACACTCCCATCTTCACTACATAGTTCTAACACAACATCTTGACTACACCATTGTATGACCACATTATCATATTGTGTTCGTATCTTCACCACAGCCTCGACAAAATTGATGTTTTCTTTACACATCAGGGTAGATGGCCATCTTTATGATGACAGAGAATACACATAACATATTAAACCACTTATCTTTAGTCACTTTAATCTAATTTCTGCTTATAAAAACGAATTATAATGACAATCCTTGTGTTCTGTGATGGGACATTGTACGGGTGAAGGAACTGTTGTTAGGCAAATGTATTAAACTATTGAGAAATAAACTTAACTGTATTAAAGTATTGACTTCACTATATTAGACTTCTCTATATTAAGCTATGCTAGGATATGATCAGTTCCCAGGTTATATAAGGGCGGGAGCCGGGACCGAGAGCATCATTTGAGCTGTGACCTCTGTCGAGTGAACATCTCTGCTCCGCCTTGCAAGCTCCCTCAACCTTTCCTCGAACACTTCAATATAATAATGTTCACCAAGGAGGTAGGACGATCCTCCTTTGTCCAGGAGATGGAATTTGAATATGTCCATGTATTTGACATGGGCTATGGCTGTGTGGACATGGAAGTGGAATACCCAGACGTGGAAGTGATGGATGGAGTGGAATTTGGCTGTGTGGATATGGAGGTGGAATACCCAGACGTTGAAGAGATGGATGGAGTGGAATTGATGGAATACCCGGACGTGGAAGTCATGGATGGAGTGGAATTTGGCTGTGTGGATATGGAGGTGGAATATCCAGAAGTGGAATTGGAGGAAATGGAATATGGGTGAAGCTGGTATGAAGGCCATATGGATTTGGTGAAGGTTGACCTCGTAATGTGTTGACGTAATATAGGTCAACCACTGTGACCATGTGGCGGGGAGGGCCACATCCACCAACCACGAAGCGAGCCCCACCACGGAGAAGTATCCTGGATGCATCCACGTACGAGAACCACCGCGGGATTGCCGTCATCCAGCACCCCTGCTATGCCTCCTACAAGAAGGCACTTCTTGCCAATATGACACCACTTTCCGTCAACGGTCGCTGTGCAAAAGTGAAACCTCACCGTCCCACTGATGCTGACCAAGTGACCTCGCCCACTCAAGTGGAACTGTAGCTCACACGCCCTACCAGACCCACCATCCATGAGGAAATGCAGCCCACCCCACTTATCAGGCCCACCTTCAGGGAGACATGGCAGGTCTCAAGACCTGTCAGGCCCACCATTCAAGACCGACTTGGTCCCCCAACACACGTCAGGCCCACCATTCAAGACCGACTTGGTCCCCCAACACATGTCAGGCCCAGCGTTCTAGACCGACTGGGACCAATAACACATGACATGTCCTACGTTACAGACCGACTGCACTCCGCACCACGTACGGACGTTAAAAGGCGTGTCGAGATGACACACGTTCCCCGTGCCAAAAGATTCAGTTGTTGAGGAACCTGAGTTCTTTCTTCCTGCTGGTGCTGCAGGAGAACACGGCCCTAGAGTGGACACTGGAGGTGTGTTTGTGTTTGTGTTTGGGTTATCACTGAGGAACCAACACCAAGACAACTTTAGTTTCGCCCCGACAAGGATAACGTTAATTTGGCGGAAGTCTGGCTTTCTCCCAGTAGTGGATGACACATAATATCTACGTAGGGACGTTGAAAAACAAAGAAAACAAATGGGAACATTATCCCGTCCAAAAAAAATACATAAATTCACGTTGATAATTTCCTTCGTCTTCAAAGAAAAAATGAAACTCTTCCGACGCTACCGTGCCTTCCATAAAGCAACCCTCAAAGAAATCACTTTCTACGCAATGTGCAAGGAGTCGGTTAGCCAATCTTCATATGTCTGGGGCTATTCTTCCCTCTGATTGATTCATTTTTCAAGATTAAGGAAAGTTATAATAAAAATATTGTATTGAGTTTCTCCGTTGGCGTCAGGGTAAACACCCATCCCCCCCGAAGCTTGGTTACCTTTCCGTGGTGGGGGGGACTTCATGGATTGGGCAGTAGCAACCATCGTTGGTTGCTTCTGTTCAATCCATGAACGAAAAACCAAGCATCTTGAACGTAATTGTCGTATAAATTCACTTGGTGTCAAAACTTACACGAAAGCGGTTGTCTCAATTTTGTCAGAAATGTTTGTGCGTTTCGGCCTGATGGCGGGAGTCGGTTTGGCGCTGTGGTCATGAGGGAATACGAGGAAGATTGGCAACCGTCCCAGAAGTAGCTACAGTGAGGCCCAGCAGCTGTCCCTAATACTGTGGAAGGCACTCATGTAAGGTGTGCAGTGAGGCGCACCAGTAACAAGGGAAACGGACAACCAAAACAGCAATCTTGATCATCAGGAGGCTATCCAATGCTCAGAGTAGATAAGGACGATTATTGTATGGCTTCGCTCAGAGGATGAAAATCTTAGCCGTGAAAATCAACAATTAAAATAACTAGTAGTTAGTGGTAGTGAAGTGGAATTACCGTATTTCTGTGGTCTTAATAGTAAAACGAAACTTTTCGTTTTCTCCATCAATCTAGAGGTGTTGTAGACCACCATCCTTAAGGTTGTAAGGTAATGGTAACTACAAGGTTATGACCTCATCAAATTTGTGATGGAAAGTGCAGAAAATGTGGTAATGTATATAATATAAATTATATATTTGTATGATAAATGTGTATCAAAATTTAGTCTTCTCTTTGCCCGTTCATTAATTCAAATACAGGTAAGTTTTCCTTCTAACGAGGTGGGATAAGCTATGTCCACTCGGCTTATGAATGTGGTGACTTTCCCTTCATTACCACAATGGTGTGCTGAACTGAAGATGTAGAAATCCGTAGACGAAACTAAGATAGGAAATCAATCTACATCAAAAATTGAACGTATGCATCTTTAGACGGACATAAAACAAACGGACGGAGGAGCACACTGGAGCAAATCAATTTCATTATCACAACTTAAAGTAGGCCTTTCAAGTAGTTGTGGCTTTAAAGCAAACTTTTTCTAGCCAAGGTTTAGTTAGCACCTAAACTAATCCCCACGACCTTACTTTAAGAAATATTTTCAGAAGATACTGTCCGAACATATATCTAAGGTAAGGTCATTTAGGTTTGGTTTAGATGCTACCCTAACCTAGGCTAGAAAAAGTTTCCTTTGCTTCAGAGCCCCAGCTACGTAGATGGGCTACTGTTGATATTAAACAGTAATAGAAAGGTGATAAAACTGAGATGAAATGAATAAAAAAGATAGAATGGGTCAGTTGAAAGTTGAAGTATTTGCTAGATACAATTTTTGGCAGATCCAAATGCATCCTAGAGTCAGTCACTTAAATCACAATGCTGAATATTGTTTTAATTGTTGGAACTAGTTACAGGAAGTAAAAATATCAAACTTAAAGGGATGCCATTATAATAACTTCATATACCTGTATAGGATCTCTTAAACTTCTTTTCCCTAAAGCTGAATGGATTTAAGTAGTTTAATCTGCTCTCTGAATTTGTTTCTCAGTCCAGTAATCATCTTTGTAGATTACCTCAGTAATTTCTCCATTCAATGTCTTCCTTTTCAAATTAGTAGACGACCACAGCAGTACAATATCCAAGCTGGGATGACTATGTTTTGGGAAGGCGAGAGGTCAGGTTATGCAAGAATGTTAGAAATGGCTTCCATCAGTTTCTACCCTATCTACTCTAAATATTTTGGGTTATTAGAACTTAGAGATTTATGAGTAGATAATACAATATAGTTATCTTGGCAAGATATCCAACATGAGATTATAGTCATAATAACAATATAGTCACAAGGCCAATATATAGTCACCGGAATATTATATTTATCATGATAATGTATCACTTATGACAAAATATGCATGATTAGAAAATGACAATATAGCACCTACAAAAAATATCACATTGCTAATATAGCCAAGGTGACGATATATACACGATAGTACCGTAACGAAAATAAGAAGATGGTCAAAATGACAACTTGGTCATAATGACAATACTGCCACTATGTATATATATTCTCCATGACACTATAGCTACACTGACAGTAAAGCTATCTTCACAGAAGTGTAAAATTGAAAATACAGCAAACGACAATATAGCCACCATGACAATACAGCCATCTTGACAATAAAGTCACGATATAAATCAATCGCCAGCACATTAGAAACGCGTTGAGAGTAATTTACAGACTTTATAGATATCATGAAAATATAGCCCCCATGTCAATATATTTGCTATGACAATTTAGCCATTATGATAATACAGTCACGTCGACAATGTATTCACTATGACAATAAAACTACCATGATCATATAACTGATATGACAATACAAAGGAAAAATATAGAAACATTCAACTTATATTCACAAAGGCAATATAACCACCTGACAATATAGATAGTGTAAATAAATAGTCGTTTTCGGATCATAGGAAACATATAGACTCCAGGACAATATAGTCTCTGTGAAAAAACAGTGACTCAGACAGAATTTATCATTATAATATAGTCATAACATTATAGCTGTCATGTGATTGTAGTCAACATGACAAAATTATCACAATGAAATAAAACGGCATTACAATATAGTTACCATAATCATACACCAATCATGATTATATAATTAGCAGGTTGACATAAACAATATCACAGTGTAAAAACCATGACAATATAAGGATGTGATTATATGATATCTATTCAATTACACTTACAATACCAAACATGCCGCCATGAAAATACTATTATCATGATCATATAATGACAACAATATTGTAGCAAATAGCAAAATATATCCCGAACGACAAAATTAACCATAGCAATATAGCTATCAAGTTGATATAGCGACCAAGATGATGTAGCCATGATGGCATTATATTGAAAATAACCATACAGCCACCATGCCAATGTCTTCACCATGACAATGTAGCTACCATGAAAATAAAGTAACCTTGACTATGTATCTACCATGACAAAATATTTGAATTGAAAAATATCCACAACAAGAGTTTAGCTGTTAAAACACGATATCACCTTTCCAATATCGCCAAAATGTTATTATTACCATCATGACAATATACCGCCAGAAAAGAAATATATATACCCACTACTTGACAATATAGCTATTCTGACAATATTGCCAACATGAAAAGACACTCACCTCCTTGTTATATAACAAAAATGACAAATAGCCATCATGGCAATATAGTGACCTGACAATACAGCCACCATGGCAATATAGTGACCTAACAATACAGCCTCCATGGCAATATAGTGACCTAACAATACAGCCACCATGGCAATATAGTGACCTAACAATACAGCCTCCATGGCAATATAGTTACCATAACAATGTGATCTTAATGACAATATAGACAACATGACTATATAGTCACGATGACAATACAACCATCGTGACAATACAGATAACATGACAGTACCGTCTCTAAGACATTATTGCCATCAATTCAACAAATTTAATGACAATATAGATATCATGGCAACACAGTCACCATGACAATATACTCAGAAATGCATTATAATCGCCATAATGAAATCATCCTATCATGAAAATATAGCCACCTTACCATTTTGGTTTCCATTATAATGTTGCCACAGTAATAAAAGATTTACCAAGACAGTACTGAAACCATAACAATATAGCATATCATGGCAATGTAGTCACCTGATAATTTAATCAAAATGACAATTTCTCCTCTATAATGGCATATCTTCAAGGGCAATATCAACACCATTAAAAAAGCTTCAATTAAAATACAGTCACTATGACATTATAGATATCATGATAGAAAATCACCATGACAATATAGTTATCATGGCAATATAGCCACTATGACATTATAGTCATAATGACAATATAGTCGCTGTGACAATATTGTTACCATGATAATATAATTATAATAATAATATATTGCTTATGACAAATTATGCAAGAGTTAAATAATGACAATATATCACCTATATAAAAAGATCACCTTGCCAATATAGCTAAGGTGACGATATATACATCATAGCAATGTAACTAAAATGAAAAGATAGCCAAAATGACGGTTTGTTCATAATGACAATACTGCCACTATGAAAATATGTTCCCCATGACACTATAGCTACACTGACAATAAAGCCATATTCACATAAGAGTAACATTGAAAATACAGCTACATTGTCATGGTGACCATATTGGCATGGTGGCTGTATTATTTTCAATATAATGCCATCCTAACTACATTATCTTGTTCGCTATATTTACTTCCTGGCTATATTGCTATGGTTGATTTTGTCGTTGAGGATATATTATGTCATTAACTACAATTTTGTTCTAATCGTATGATCATAATAATAATATTCTCATCGCGGCTTATTTGGTAATGTGAGTGCGAGTGTATGGATGTCTTATCATTGTAAGACTCACGCACACTACCATTAATTTTTCATTAGGTATTAGTTATTATCATTTTACTGTGAGTTACATAGAGTTAGATGCATGTTGCCACGGGATCACTGTTCCCACTCTTCACTGCATTGAGGTACGTGTGATGGAGCACGCAGCCGGCCGTGGGTTCCGCCCTTAACGTCCACAGGAGGGAGCACCAGGACTGTGTCAGGTAGGCTTGTATGACTGCTGGCAACACCAGACGTAGAAATATGAAGTAGATGTGACGGTCGTCTGTGGTCACGTGGGTTCTTACGTCACTGCCACCATTTGTAAGGTTGAGTTGAGAGGAAGGAAATCAGGTCTTCTTCGTCTGTGGCACTCAATGAAGATCAGGCGGCCTTTGTAGATTTATTACAACAAAACGTGTACGTCCATCTGTAGTACTCTGGGCTATAGTCTTATGACACACTACGACACACTCTAGTGAACAGTGTGACGATGCTGGCCAGTGTGTCTCCTCAGGTCACACTGGCAGGGGTTATATGGGAGTCCGTCAACACCCATTCAACAACGTGTTCAAATAACAGATCAGCTCTTACGTGTTCAAACATCCTGATTAACAGTAGCCCGTGGGAACAGTGAGCCCGTGGCAACATGCACCTAACTCGATGTAACTCACAGTAAAATGATAATAACAAATAGTTAAGGAAAAATTAATGGTAGTGTGCGTGTGTCTTACATGAGGACGTAAAGAATCAGGTACAAACATAATAGTTACTGTGATAAATCATTTGTTTATGGTAAATGTGTATTGTGTTGCATTATGATAGTTGTTCAGAACCAAGTTCTTTAAGCCAGAATCCTAAAACATTAAAGTTCAGAATAGTTGTGAAAAACATAAACATATATATAAGTAAACTACAGAAAATATTTTCTTCTGGGTATCTGAAAAAAAGGACAAGGAGCTAGTATTTCATCTTTTAACAATATATTTACATCTATGTCCCTTTTCTTTCATCATCATTTCTTTATGTTCACTTCTAATAAATGCTTCTCATCTAAGATAAAAATTCTGTATAGGTATTTGATTAATGTTCTCCAACGACGCGTTGTAAAACTCTTCGTTAGTGAAGTTCATTTCGTGTAATGGATCATGCATTACAAAGTTGTGTCTATCCACACAAGTGTTACACGTCCCAGGTAAAGATATATTCTAGAGATAGTGTATATCTAACATATATATGTGTTTTATAAATATTTATAAAAAGTTTTCCTGAGGGACAATACCTAAGACTTTCGTATTAAAGTTGATCAGTTGTAAGTGATCAAGCATTACAAAGGTGTGTCCATTGCCACAGGTGCTACTGATCCCGGGTCAAGGTATTTCACCATCTTTGTATCTTTAACCTTTCTAGTTATACATGTTTCATCCTTGATTCCATCCTCACAATCGATGTATGTGGTTTGTGTTGTCTTAACATATCATTAGTCAGTTGAAGTGGAGAACATGCTTCTGAGCCTAGCCACTGTACTCTGTCTTCCACATGCTATTCAAGAGGTGTTACCGGATTCTGCCTATAAGTATTTACGCCGGGAGTAACAAGTCAACTCTGGACAGCTTCTTCTTTTATTACTTTTGATGCTTTGAAAAATTTGGGCAACATATTTGGTTTTGTGATATTAATAAGGTTGTTAAAATTCATATATTATACTCTTTACTTGTCACTTGATTGAATTAAGTTCGTCAATTTTGATTATTTGTGTCTTGTTGATATTGATATACATTTCCTCTAAAACGTATTCATATCAATTCATATTGAAAATTTTTAAGGAAAACGTCGAACATTTTTTCTTAAAATGTTCATCACAGCAAAATAAACAAGTCTATTTTTCAAAGTATAATTATTGGATCGTACTAAAGTTTTGAAGAATATAAACTCATAACTTGTTTAAGACCTTCTAAACCTTGTGCTGATAATAACTACATTACTTTTCTGTAGGGAAAATCGTTTTAATGCGTAAAACCCGGATAAAAAACTTGTAATATAAAATTTGATGGTATTAAGTTTACGTTTTTGAAGATATCAATGATTTCTACATGTAAAACATTTACGTTATCTGCAAAATAGAAATCTTTATGTTAGATATGTTAATTCTACCGGTTTGACGTTACATACATTTCTGTACCCTGTGCTCCAGAAAAGTTATGAGATTTTATTCATTATCGTATAAGATAATCTGTATAGATATAATATCTCACGTATTTCAGTAGAAATCCACAAGGAAAATACACTTTTGCCATCTGTATTCTATGGTAATCAGTGATAGGTTCTTAGAATAAGTAAATGTGTAATACATTACCAGGGTAGTAAATCCTTCGTCCATCACAATATACCGTAAGAGTGTCTAAGGCTCACCCTAGCTGGGGTTTACATTGTTGAACAACGTAATGCTTTTTGGTCGGTTTAGGTTTCTTAATTGTTGACTACAGGGACGAGTTTATAAGGAAGTGAGGAATTTGGGAAGGGTTTATTGATGGGTGCCGGGAGTGTGGTGGTCATGATGAAGGATCAGAGAAATAT
>NC_092281.1:33257063-33282160 GCF_036320965.1 Panulirus ornatus
ATCACTTGTCCATGCTGTGTTAGACGTCCACGGGTTTCCGATCAGTGAGACCCCAGTCAGGCCCTGGCAACTTCTAGTTATCCCCTATGCCATGACCTGGCAGCTGAAATGGATGCGTCATTTTTTCTATGATTGTAAATATATCCTCCAGCTACCCTTTCATTATTTTATAAAAAAAAAAACTCACACCACATATTGTCCAACATTCACTGAGAACCAACCACTTTCCTCGCTTCCTACTCGTACACATGCCTTATATCCTCAATAATAACTTTTCACTCCTTCTAACAACTTGCCTCCCACACCATGTATTCTTAACATCTTCCACAGAGCACATCTATTAACTCTATCATATGCCTTCTCCAGATCCATAAATGCTACATACAAATCCATTTGCTTTTCTAAGTATTTCTCACACACAGTCTTCAAAGCAAACACCTGATCCACACATCCTCTACCACTTCTGAAACCACACTACACTTTCCCAATCTGATGCTCTGTACATGCCTTCACCCTCTCAATCAATACCCTTCCATATGATTTATCAGGAATATAAAGCTTTTACTACCTCTTCTCTGTTTACCAAATCATTCTCCCTAACCCTCTCACTTTGCACACCACCTCGACCAAAACACCCTATATCTGCCACTCTATCATCAAACACATTCAACAAACCTTCAAAATACTTACTCCATCTCCTTCTCATTTCACCACTACTTGTTATCACCTCCCAATTAGCCCCTTTCACTGATGTTCCCATTTATTCCCTTGTCTTACACACTTTATTTACCTCCTTCCAAAACATCTTTTTATCCTGCCGAAAATTTAATGATACTCTCTCACCCCAACTCTTATTTGTCTTCTTTTTCACCTTACACCTTTCTCTTGACCTCCTGCCTCTTTCTTTTATACATCTCCCACTCATTTGCATTGTTTCCCTGCAAAAATCGTCCAAATGCCTCTCTCTTCTCTTTCACTAATAATCTTACTTCTTCATCACACCACTCACTATATATATATATATTTATTTTATTTATTTATTATACTTTGTCGCTGTCTCCCGCGTTTGCGAGGTAGCGCAAGGAAACAGACGAAAGAAATGGCCCAACCCCCCCCATACACATGTATATACATACGTCCACACACGCAAATATACATACCTACACAGCTTTCCATGACTTACCCCAGACGCTTCACATGCCTTGATTCAATCCACTGACAGCACGTCAACCCCGGTATACCACATCGCTCCAATTCACTCTATTCCTTGCCCTCCTTTCACCCTCCTGCATGTTCAGGCCCCGATCACACAAAATCTTTTTCACTCCATCTTTCCACCTCCAATTTGGTCTCCCTCTTCTCCTTGTTCCCTCCACCTCCGACACATATATCCTCTTGGTCAATCTTTCCTCACTCATCCTCTCCATGTGCCCAAACCACTTCAAAACACCCTCTTCTGCTCTCTCAACCACGCTCTTTTTATTTCCACACATCTCTCTTACCCTTACGTTACTCACTCGATCAAACCACCTCACACCACACATTGTCCTCAAACATCTCATTTCCAGCACATCCATCCTCCTGCGCACAACTCTATCCATAGCCCACGCCTCGCAACCATACAACATTGTTGGAACCACTATTCCTTCATACATACCCATTTTTGCTTTCCGAGATAATGTTCTCGACTTCCACACATTCTTCAAGGCCCCCAGAATTTTCGCCCCCTCCCCCACCCTATGATCCACTTCCGCTTCCATGGTTCCATCCGCTGCCAGATCCACTCCCAGATATCTAAAACACTTCACTTCCTCCAGTTTTTCTCCATCCAAACTCACCTCCCAATTGACTTGACCCTCAACCCTACTGTACCTAATAACCTTGCTCTTATTCACATTTACTCTTAACTTTCTTCTTCCACACACTTTACCAAACTCAGTCACCAGCTTCTGCAGTTTCTCACATGAATCAGCCACCAGCGCTGTATCATCAGCGAACAACAACTGACTCACTTCCCAAGCTCTCTCATCCCCAACAGACTTCATACTTGCCCCTCTTTCCAAAACTCTTGCATCTACCTCCCTAACAACCCCATCCATAAACAAATTAAACAACCATGGAGACATCACACACCCCTGCCGCAAACCTACATTCACTGAGAACCAATCACTTTCCTCTCTTCCTACACGTACACATGCCTTACATCCTCGATAAAAACTTTTCACTGCTTCTAACAACTTTCCTCCCACACCATATATTCTTAATACCTTCCACAGAGCATCTCTATCAACTCTATCATATGCCTTCTCCAGATCCATAAATGCTACATACAAATCCATTTGCTTTTCTAAGTATTTCTCACATACATTCTTCAAAGCAAACACCTGATCCACACATCCTCTACCACTTCTGAAACCACACTGCTCTTCCCCAATCTGATGCTCTGTACATGCCTTCACCCTCTCAATCAATACCCTCCCATATAATTTACCAGGAATACTCAACAAACTTATACCTCTGTAATTTGAGCACTCACTCTTATCCCCTTTGCCTTTGTACAATGGCACTATGCACGCATTCCGCCAATCCTCAGGCACCTCACCATGAGTCATACATACATTAAATAACCTTACCAACCAGTCAACAATACAGTCATCCCCTTTTTTAATAAATTCCACTGCAATACCATCCAAACCCGCTGCCTTGCCGGCCTTCATCTTCCGCAAAGCTTTCACTACCTCTTCTCTGTTTACCAAATCATTCTCCCTAACCCTCTCACTTTGCACACCACCTCGACCAAAACACCATATATCTGCCACTCTATCATCAAACACATTCAACAAACCTTCAAAATACTCACTCCATCTTCTCACATCACCACTACTTGTTATCACCTCCCCATTTGCGCCCTTCACTGAAGTTCCCATTTGCTCCTTTGTCTTACGCACTTTATTTACCTCCTTCCAGAACATCTTTTTATTCTCCCTAAAATTTAATGATACTCTCTCACCCCAACTCTCATTTACCCTTTTTTTCACCTCTTGCACCTTTCTCTTGACCTCCTGTCTCTTTCTTTTATACATCTCCCACTCAATTGCATTTTTTCCCTGCAAAAATCGTCCAAATGCCTCTCTCTTCTCTTTCACTAATACTCTTACTTCTTCATCCCACCACTCACTACCCTTTCTAATCAACCCACCTCCCACTCTTCTCATGCCACAAGCATCTATTGCGCAATCCATCACTGATTCCCTAAATACATCCCATTCCTCCACCACTCCCCTTACTTCCATTGTTCTCACCTTTTTCCATTCTGTATATATATATATATATATATATATATATATATATATATATATATATATATATATATATATATATGTATATATATATATATATATATATATATATATATATATATATATATATATATACGAACATAGTGGATAGAAACGCACACCTTCATAGAACATACATACCGCCAACAGCCAGGATCGAACCCGGGACCCATGTGCAAAAGGCGGGAATGCAAACCGTCAGGCTATGGGCCTGGTTAAATAGGAAATAACTATTCGAATACTATGTACTCGAATACCCTTCGTCTCACGTTGGTGAGCAACGGGGTCTACACCGGTCATAAACATAAACATAGACTCCCTCATTCGATATGTGCAGATAAAGCCTTTGATCCAGAATCTTGTTCATCTCCACATTCCAGTGTCGAGAATCCTCTTTTACTTTGTCGTCATTCCTACCTGCCAGTGTTATGTCTACCCCAGCACCACCGTTATCCCAACTGAGGTTAGACCTGGATGATATTCCTCCTCCACAATAGACGATTATATACTTCATCTCTCCGGTTCCTTATCAGCCCTCATCCTCTGCTGGCCAATTTCGCTTAATCCACTTTCTTGAAACATATCAACTTACATCATCTCTCAACACAAAGTAATCTATCGTAGGTTAAAAGACACACACAAGACTTCTAGTGTTTTATGTGTATCCCAACCTCACCTTGGTGAGGGTGGCATGGACTTTAATCTCACACGGCTTCGATGGTGTGACAAATATATGCAGATAAGGGGCTGTGGTTTCAGTGCATTACACATGACAGCTTGAGAAGGAACGTGAGCGAATGAGACCATTTATTTGTGTGTTCTTGGCGCCACCTCGCAAACACGGGAAACCGCAAACAGGCATAAAACAGAAGCATGGATATATATGGGCACTTTCTTTTCTCTCACTCTTCCTTCACGAAGGGTGCTTTCGAACTTAGTTGATGTATCATCAACGATCGTATAGACAGAATTGTCAGATTTTCAGCTTGAATGATCATCATATATCTAAAATCCCAAGATGTCTGAAAGATACGAGACAGCCATTCAACACTGTCCATCTGGGACATGTATAAACTAGAGAGACATCCAAGAAAACACAAGGGTAAGGGATCTGTGTACCTATGTCCGAAATTATCTTAACGAAATAGACAGACTAAAAGCGCTTAGAGATAAATGACAGACGAGTGACAGATCCAAGGGTGATAAATACTTTAGACATGTGTTCGACCTTATGATTTACCAGACACTGTCGACCATTGATAATAGGACGAACTGGTTGATCAACCAGCCTCTCTCTCTCTCTCTCTCTCTCTCTCTCTCTCTCTCTCTCTCTCTCTCTCTCTCTCTCTCTCTCTCTCTCTCTCTCTCTCTCTCATCCTTCCTCCCCTTCTACTCCTGTTCTACCCTCCCATCTCCCCCTCTTCCTCCTCCTGCCCCTTCCCTGATGCAGCAGGCCTGGATCAGCTCTCCCTCCCTCTCACTCTCCCACTCACGCCCTTATGCCTCCGGTCAGGCGGTGGCGGGCTGGACCAGAGAGCAATCAGAGGAATAGTTCCCCTGAGCCTGCCTGCCTGGCTACCTAGCCTGGGAGGCCTCCGACCTGCATGGACAAGAAGGCCACAGATTAAGGACCGTCAAGGTGAAGGATCCAGTTCTGAACTGCCCCTCGAGCGCATGTCTTTATACAACACGATTTTCCCTCCAGTAGAACCGGCTTGTGATCTTCAAACTTAGACACAGTTGGCTACTTCGTAATTCACTACGATTTCTGTAGTAGAAAATAATATCCAGGAATATTAAACGCGACTCTCGATATTTTTTCCTTTCTTTTTTTCGTCTCTCGTTCGTGTGGACATCTAAAAATCCGGGGGGGCAATGCTTCCAGTGGAAGATATAAAGTTTTGGGATGATGGCTGCACGGGACGAAAGGTTTCTGTCTCCGGTAATGGGAAAAGGTCGTTCCCGAGTTTCACTCTTCCTCCACTCACTTTTATATATATATATATATATATATATATATATATATATATATATATATATATATATATATATATATATATATATATATATATATATGCATTTTTTTATTTCTTTATTACACTTTGTCGCTGTCTCCCGCGTTAGCGAGGTAGTGCAAGGAAACAGACGAAAGAATGGCCCAACCCACCCACATACACATGTATATACATACAGATCCACACACGCATATATATATATATATATATATATATATATATATATATATATATATATATATATATATATATATATATATATATATATATATATATATATTTTTTTTTTTTTTTTTTTTTTTATACTTTGTCGCTGTCTCCCGCGTTTGCGAGGTAGCGCAAGGAAACAGACGAAAGAAATGGCCCAACCCCCCCCCCCCCCATACACATGTACATACACACGTCCACACACGCAAATATACATACCTACACAGCTTTCCATGGTTTACCCCAGACGCTTCACATGCCTTGCTTCAATCCACTGACAGCACGTCAACCCCTATATACCACATGACTCCAATTCACTCTATTTCTTGCCCTCCTTTCACCCTCCTGCATGTTCAGGCCCCGATCACACAAAATCTTTTTCACTCCATCTTTCCACCTCCAATTCGGTCTCCCTCTTCTCCTCGTTCCCTCCACCTCCGACACATATATCCTCTTGGTCAATCTCTCCTCACTCATTCTCTCCATGTGCCCAAACCATTTCAAAACACCCTCTTCTGCTCTCTCAACCACGCTCTTTTTATTTCCACACATCTCTCTTACCCTTACGTTACTTACTCGATCAAACCACCTCACACCACACATTGTCCTCAAACATCTCATTTCCAGCACATCCATCCTCCTGCGCACATCTCTATCCATAGCCCACGCCTCGCAACCATACAGCATTGTTGGAACCACTATTCCCTCAAACATACCCATTTTTGCTTTCCGAGATAATGTTCTCGACTTCCACACATTTTTCAAGGCTCCCAAAATTTTCGCCCCCTCCCCCACCCTATGATCCACTTCCGCTTCCATGGTTCCATCCGCTGACAGATCCACTCCCAGATATCTAAAGCACTTCACTTCCTCCAGTTTTTCTCCATTCAAACTCACCTCCCAATTGACTTGACCCTCACCCCTACTGTACCTAATAACCTTGCTCTTATTCACATTTACTCTCAACTTTCTTCTTCCACACACTTTACCAAACTCAGTCACCAGCTTCTGCAGTTTCTCACATGAATCAGCCACCAGCGCTGTATCATCAGCGAACAACAATTGACTCACTTCCCAAGCTCTCTCATCCCCAACAGACTTCATACTTGCCCCTCTTTCCAGGACTCTTGCATTTACCTCCTTTACAACCCCATCCATAAACAAATTTAACAACCATGGAGACATCACACACCCCTGCCGCAAACCTACATTCACTGAGAACCAATCACTTTCCTCTCTTCCTACACGTACACATGCCTTACATCCTCGATAAAAACTTTTCACTGCTTCTAACAACTTGCCTCCCACACCATATATTCTTAATACCTTCCACAGAGCATCTCTATCAACTCTATCATATGCCTTCTCCAGATCCATAAATGCTACATACAAATCCATTTGCTTTTCTAAGTATTTCTCACATACATTCTTCAAAGCAAACACCTGATCCACACATCCTCTACCACTTCTGAAACCGCACTGCTCTTCCCCAATCTGATGCTCTGTACATGCCTTCACCCTCTCAATCAATACCCTCCCATATAATTTACCAGGAATACTCAACAAACTTATACCTCTGTAATTTGAGCACTCACTCTTATCCCCTTTGCCTTTGTACAATGGCACTATGCACGCATTCCGCCAATCCTCAGGCACCTCACCATGAGTCATACATACATTAAATAACCTTACCAACCAGTCAACAATACAGTCACCCCCTTTCTTAATAAATTCCACTGCAATACCATCCAAACCTGCTGCCTTGCCGGCTTTCATCTTCCGCAAAGCTTTTACTACCTCTTCTCTGTTTACCAAATCATTTTCCCTAACCCTCTCACTTTGCACACCACCTCGACCAAAACACCCTATATCTGCCACTCTGTCATCAGACACATTCAACAAACCTTCAAAATACTCATTCCATCTCCTTCTCACATCACCGCTACTTGTTATCACCTCCCCATTTACGCCCTTCACTGAAGTTCCCATTTGCTCCCTTGTCTTACGCACCCTATTTACCTCCTTCCAGAACATCTTTTTATTCTCCCTAAAATTTACTGATAGTCTCTCACCCCAACTCTCATTTGCCCTTTTTTTCACCTCTTGCACCTTTCTCTTGACCTCCTGTCTCTTTCTTTTATACTTCTCCCACTCAATTGCATTTTTTCCCTGCAAAAATCGTCCAAATGCCTCTCTCTTCTCTTTCACTAATACTCTTACTTCTTCATCCCACCACACACTACCCTTTCTAAACAGCCCACCTCCCACTCTTCTCATGCCACAAGCATCTTTTGCGCAATCCATCACTGATTCCCTAAATACATCCCATTCCTCCCCGACTCCCCTTACTTCCATTGTTCTCACCTTTTTCCATTCTGTACACAGTCTCTCCTGGTACTTCCCCACACAGGTCTCCTTCCCAAGCTCACTTACTCTCACCACCTTCTTCACCCCAACATTCACTCCTCTTTTCTGAAAACCCATACAAATCTTCACCTTAGCCTCCACAAGATAATGATCAGACATCCCTCCAGTTGCACCTCTCAGCACATTAACATCCAAAAGTCTCTCTTTCGCACGCCTGTCAATTAACACGTAATCCAATAACGCTCTCTGGCCATCTCTCCTACTTACATAAGTATACTTATGTATATCTCGCTTTTTAAACCAGGTATTCCCAATCATCAGTCCTTTTTCAGCACATAAATCTACAAGCTCTTCACCATTTCCATTTACAACACTGAACACCCCATGCATACCAATTATTCCCTCAACTGCCACATTACTCACCTTTGCATTCAAATCACCCATCACTATAACCCGGTCTCGTGCATCAAAACCGCTAACACACTCATTTAGCTGCTCCCAAAACACTTGCCTCTCATGATCTTTCTTCTCATGCCCAGGTGCATATGCACCAATAATCACCCACCTCTCTCCATCAACTTTCAATTTTACCCATATTAATCGAGAATTTACTTTCTTACATTCTATCACATACTCCCACAACTCCTGTTTCAGGAGTATTGCTACTCCTTCCCTTGCTCTTGTCCTCTCACTAACCCCTGACTTCACTCCCCAGACATTTCCAAACCACTCTTCCCCTTTACCCTTGAGCTTCGTTTCACTCAGAGCCAAAACATCCAGGTTCCTTTCCTCAAACATACTACCTATCTCTCCTTTTTTCACATCTTGGTTACATCCACACACATTTAGGCACCCCACTCTGAGCCTTCGAGGAGGATGATCACTCCCCGCGTGACTCCTTCTTCTGTTTCCCATTTTAGAAAGTTAATACAAGGAGGGGAGGATTTCCGGCCCCCCGCTCCCGTCCCCTCTAGTCGCTTTCTACGACACGCGAGGAATACGTGGGAAGTATTCTTTCACCCCTATCCCCAGGGATAATATACATATATATATACATATACACACACACACACACACACACACACACACATATGCACATACACACACACACACACACATACATATATATACATATGAAAAATGTAAGAACAATTTAGAAACAAACTTTTAGCTTGAAATGAATGAAAAAAAATGAATGTCACATAATGGTTCAACCTCTGGCTATGGAAAAGGAAATGTACAATTTATTCACACAAACGTCAATAGCAGTTCTCATCAATTTCACCACTGTGTCAATATATATATATATATATATATATATATATATATATATATATATATATATATATGTAAATATATATATATATATATATATATATATATATATATATATATATATATATATATATATATATATATATATATATATATATATATATATATATATTTTTTTTTTTTATTATACTTTGTCGCTGTCTCCCGCGTTTGCGAGGTAGCGCAAGGAAACAGACGAAAGAAATGGCCCAAACCCCCCCATACACATGTATATATATACGTCCACACACGCAAATATACATACCTACACAGCTTTCCATAGCTTACCCCAGACGCTTCACATGCCTTGATTCAATCCACTGACAGCACGTCAACCCCGGTATACCACATCGCTCCAATTCACTCTATTCCTTGCCCTCCTTTCACCCTCCTGCATGTTCAGGCCCCGATCACACAAAATCTTTTTCACTCCATCTTTCCACCTCCAATTTGGTCTCCCTCTTCTCCTCGTTCCCTCCACCTCCGACACATATATCCTCTTGGTCAATCTTTCCTCACTCATCCTCTCCATGTGCCCAAACCACTTCAAAACACCCTCTTCTGCTCTCTCAACCACGCTCTTTTTATTTCCACACATCTCTCTTACCCTTACGTTACTCACTCGATCAAACCACCTCACACCACACATTGTCCTCAACCATCTCATTTCCAGCACATCCATCCTCCTGCGCACAACTCTATCCATAGCCCACGCCTCGCAACCATACAACATTGTTGGAACCACTATTCCTTCAAACATACCCATTTTTGCTTTCCGAGATAATGTTCTCGACTTCCACACATTCTTCAAGGCTCCCAGAATTTTCGCCCCCTCCCCCACCCTATGATCCACTTCCGCTTCCATGGTTCCATCCGCTGCCAGATCCACTCCCAGATATCTAAAACACTTCACTTCCTCCAGTTTTTCTCCATTCAAACTTACCTCCCAATTGACTTGACCCTCAACCCTACTGTACCTAATAACCTTGCTCTTATTCACATTTACTCTTAACTTTCTTCTTCCGCACACTTTACCAAACTCAGTCACCAGCTTCTGCAGTTTCTTACATGAATCAGCCACCAGCGCTGTATCATCAGCGAACAACAACTGGCTCACTTCCCAAGCTCTCTCATCCACAACAGACTGCATACTTGCCCCTCTTTCCAAAACTCTTGCATTCACCTCCCTAACAACCCCATCCATAAACAAATTAAACAACCATGGAGACATCACACACCCCTGCCGTAAACCTACATTCACTGAGAACCAATCACTTTCCTCTTTTCCTACGCGTACACATGCCTTACATCCTCGATAAAAACTTTTCACTGCTTCTAACAACTTGCCTCCCACACCATATATTCTTAAAACCTTCCACAGAGCATCTCTATCAACTCTATCATATGCCTTCTCCAGATCCATAAATGCTACATACAAATCCATTTGTTTTTCTAAGTATTTCTCACGTACATTCTTCAAAGCAAACACCTGATCCACACATCCTCTACCACTTCTGAAACCACACTGCTCTTCCCCAGTCTGATGCTCTGTACACGCCTTCACCCTCTCAATCAATACCCTCCCACATAATTTCCCAGGAATACTCAACAGACTTATACCTCTGTAATTTGAGCACTCACTCTTATCCCCTTTGCCTTTGTACAATGGCACTATGCAAGCATTCCGCCAATCCTCAGGCACCTCACCATGAATAATACATACATTAAATAACCTTACCAACCAGTAAACCTTTTTTAATAGATTCCACTGCAATACCATTCAAACCTGCTGCCTTGCCGGCTTTCATCTTCCGTAAAGCTTTTACTACCTCTTCTCTATTTGCCAAATCATTTTCCCTAACCCTCTCACTTTGCACACCACCTCGACCAAAACACCTTCAACACATTCAACAAACCTTCAAAATACTCACTGCATTTCCTTCTCACATCACCACTACTTGTTATCACCTCCCCATTTTCCCCCTTCACTGAAGTTCCCATTTGCTCCCTTGCCTTACGCACTTTATTTACCTCTTTCCAAAACATCTTTTTATTCTCCCTGAAATCTAATGATACTCTCTCACCCCAACTCTCATTTGCCCTCTTTTTCACCTCTTGCACCTTTCTGTTGACCTCCTGCCACTTTCGTTTATACATCTCCCACTCATTTGCATTTTTTCCCTGCAAAAATCGTTCAAATGCCTCTCTCTTCTCTTTCACTAATAATCTTACTTCTTCATCCCACCACTCACTACCTTTTCTAAACAATATATATATATATATATATATATATATATATATATATATATATATATATATATATATATATATATATATATATATATATATATATATATATATATATATATATATATATATATATATATATATATATATATATATATATATACATATATATATATATATATATATATATATATATATATATATATATATATATATATATATATATATATATATATCTTTTCTTTCATACTATTCGCCATTTCCCGCGTTAGCGAGGTAGCATTAAGAACAGAGGACAGGGCCTTTGAGGGAATATCCTCACCTGGCCCCCTTCTCTGTTCCTTCTTTTGGAAAACTAAAAAAAAAAAAAAATGAGAGGGGAGGATTTCCAGCCACCCGCTCCCTCCCCTTTTAGTCGCCTTCTACGACACGCAGGGAATACGTGGGAAGTATTCTTTCTCCCCTATCCCCAGGGATATATATATATATATATAGAGGATGTGTGGATCAGGTGTTTGCTTTGAAGAATGTATGTGAGAAATACTTAGAAAAGCAAATGGATTTGTATGTAGCATTTATGGATCTGGAGAAGGCATATGATAGAGTTGATAGAGATGCTCTGTGGAAGGTATTAAGAATATATGGTGTGGGAGGCAAGTTGTTAGAAGCAGTGAAAAGTTTTTATCGAGGATGTAAGGCATGTGTACGTGTAGGAAGAGAGGAAAGTGATTGGTTCTCAGTGAATGTAGGTTTGCGGCAGGGGTGTGTGATGTCTCCATGGTTGTTTAATTTGTTTATGGATGGGGTTGTTAGGGAGGTAAATGCAAGAGTCCTGGAAAGAGGGGCAAGTATGAAGTCTGTTGGGGATGAGAGAGCTTGGGAAGTGAGTCAGTTGTTGTTCGCTGATGATACAGCGCTGGTGGCTGATTCATGTGAGAAACTGCAGAAGCTGGTGACTGAGTTTGGTAAAGTGTGTGGAAGAAGAAAGTTAAGAGTAAATGTGAATAAGAGCAAGGTTATTAGGTACAGTAGGGTTGAGGGTCAAGTCAATTGGGAGGTGAGTTTGAATGGAGAAAAACTGGAGGAAGTGAAGTGTTTTAGATATCTGGGAGTGGATCTGTCAGCGGATGGAACCATGGAAGCGGAAGTGGATCATAGGGTGGGGGAGGGGGCGAAAATTTTGGGAGCCTTGAAAAATGTGTGGAAGTCGAGAACATTATCTCGGAAAGCAAAAATGGGTATGTTTGAAGGAATAGTGGTTCCAACAATGTTGTATGGTTGCGAGGCGTGGGCTATGGATAGAGTTGTGCGCAGGAGGATGGATGTGCTGGAAATGAGATGTTTGAGGACAATGTGTGGTGTGAGGTGGTTTGATCGAGTAAGTAACGTAAGGGTAAGAGAGATGTGTGGAAATAAAAAGAGCGTGGTTGAGAGAGCAGAAGAGGGTGTTTTGAAATGGTTTGGGCACATGGAGAGAATGAGTGAGGAAAGATTGACCAAGAGGATATATGTGTCGGAGGTGGAGGGAACGAGGAGAAGAGGGAGACCAAATTGGAGGTGGAAAGATGGAGTGAAAAAGATTTTGTGTGATCGGGGCCTGAACATGCAGGAGGGTGAAAGGAGGGAAAGGAATAGAGTGAATTGGAGCGATGTGGTATACAGGGGTTGACGTGCTGTCAGTGGATTGAATCAAGGCATGTGAAGCGTCTGGGGTAAACCATGGAAAGCTGTGTAGGTATGTATATTTGCGTGTGTGGACGTGTGTATGTACGTGTGTATGGGGGTTGGGCCATTTCTTTCGTCTGTTTCCTCGCGCTACCTCGCAAACGCGGGAGACAGCGACAAAGTATAAAAAAAAAAAAAAAAAAAAAAAAAAAAAAAAAAAAAATATATATATATATATATATATATATATATATATATATATATATATATATATATACATATATATATATATATATATATATATATATATATATATATATATATATATATATATATATATATATATATATATATATATATATATATATATGTAGGCGTGGACATACTAATAGGGCTCAATGCATTTCGACCTTTCACCACATTAATCAGAAAGTCAAGAGGACAGAAGGCCGTGCGATTTTCTACATGCCCATCTGCTTCATCAACCAACCTGGAAGAGGGAGTCGAGAACAGCAAAAAAACGTGACCTCCTCCTCCACTGCCATAGTGACGTGCCTTTGGGTAATTGCCTTCGTTTGCTACAGACTCTGGGAAGGCATAGGGTGAAGGCACTGGTCGATACAGCAGGCGTTGGAGGGTGATGGTGGTAGAGATGACGTTTTACAAGAAAAATCGAGAAGCTTCTTAATTATGTCTTCACATGATGTCCACACCTTCACATAATGTTAATGTCTTCACATGATGCAAATGTCTTCCTCCCCTCCCGTTTATAATTTTCCAAAAGAAGGAACGGGGAGTTGAGCCAAGTGAGGATATCCTATACCCTCTAAGGCTCACTCCTCTGTTCTTAACGCTACCTTGCTAATGTGGGATAAGGCGAATATGTGTGGTAGAAGGCTACTAAAAGGGGTGAGAGTTGGAAATCCTCCCCTCCTGTTTTTACTTTTCCAAAAGAAGTTAGAGAGAAGGGAGCCAAGTGAGGATCGTCTATCGTACTACCGTACTATCATTATCATTATTATCATCATCATTATCATTATCATTATTATTATTATTACAATTATCACTATTATCATTAATATCATTATTATCATCATTATCATTATTATCATTATTATTATTATCATTATTGTTATTATTACTATTATGACCATCACTATCATAATTATTACTATCATCGTTATTATCAATATCATCATTACTATTATTATGACCATCACTATCATAATTATTACTATCATCGTTATTATCAATATTATCATTACTATTATTATGACCATCACTATCATAATTATTACTATCATCGTTATTATCAATATTATCATTACTATTATTATGACCATCACTATCATAGTTATTACTATCATCGTTATTATCAATATCATCATTACTATTATTATGACCATCACTATCATAATTATTACTATCATCGTTATTATCAATATTATCATTACTATTATTGTCATTATTATCATTAGTAGTAATATTAGTATTATTGATATTATAATGATAATCATGGAACTAATAATGTATGAAGCGAAAAAACTTCATACTCGTCTCAGAAGTGGAAGGAACTGGTGGAGAGGGAGAGAATGAGGAGATGGAAGGACGGGGGAGGGGAACAGGTTCTGTGTTAATGAGAGCCGAACATGCAGGAGGGTGACAGGCAGGCGTGAAATGAAGCATACCGAGGTGAGATCCTATACTGGGGGCGACGTGCTGTGATTAGGGTAAGCCTAGGCATAGGGAACAGTCTGGAGAAAACCATGGAATTGGTCTGTAGGGCTTGGATATGGACGGGGGCTCTGGTTTAGGGGCAATAAACGTGACAATTAAAGAGTGTGAAACTAACGAATGAGGTCATGATTTCACCAGTTCCAGGAGCTACCTCGCTGAGGCAGGAAACGGCGAAACACCATTAAGAAAACAAAGAATTAAAGCTGTAACAACAATACCGATGATAATGACGGTGGCAAATAATGATAGTAATAATGATAATGATAATAATAATAATTATTGGCTTGTTTGATTATGAATGCAGCTGAAGGGGCGTAAACAGATAAAGTAATATATCATAAAGAAATTTTGTCCTGCTTACCACTGTGGCTGGAGTAACGCAGCCCTTGTATATGTGTGAATGTGAGATCACCATATACAATTACTATTTGTGTGATATGGCAAGAGTTTTACACTTATGATACCTCGTCTCTTAACTATACATATATGACCACCATGTCATTATTCTTACACACACTCACAAAGCACAGATGCACACGCACACATACACACTTACACAAACACACCAGCCTTGACAGTACTGGTGTTTTGTACCTACTTCCCTTGAAACCTTCTGAACCCTCCACCCCCGGCTACATCACTACTACCCGAACTCCGGTCACTCCACCCCCCCCAACTCTCTTATAATATGTAAATTATCTGTCAACATTCTAGGTTACGGTAACTCATATGGCTCGAGGAAACCCTAACATGGGCGATTAGCCCCATGGTATGTTCTAGAGTTACTATGGTATGGTCACTATTCCCAGTTCGAACACTAGCAGAGACGCATTGGTTGATGACTAAGATTACACGATGTCAATATGAACTGCCTTTAGGTTTGCATCCTGAAGTCGTAGAAATACTCTCTCAAGACTTTTGACATGAGAAGCAATATCTGGAGACATGACAATTATGTCATCAAGATAAACCAATACTTCTTTGCCCAACATGTGACGACAAATGTTAGTCATTAACCTTGAGAAGGTGATCACCGGTGAGGAATGAAGACCGAAGGCCATGATGCATATGAACTGCCAATGACCATCTGGCGTACTGAACACAGTCAGGGGACGGCTTTCCTCTGACAAGGCAATCTGCCAAAATCCGCTCAATAAATCCAAAGTTGAAAATACCTTATTGTTACCGAGGCTATGAAGAAGCTCTGATACCACTGGTAATGGGAAACCATCTTTCAAAGTGACCTTGTTGTTGAGTTTTCTAAAATCTATGACTGGTCTAAAAGTTCCGTCCTTTTTCGGAACGATCAGAAGTGGTAAATTCCATGGTGATCGTGATTCCTCTATAACATTATCTTTCAACATGTCCTGAACAAGTTTGTTTGCTATGTCTCTGTGCGCGTGTGGCAATCGATAGGCTGGGACGTCAATGGGACTTGTGATTTTCTCTAAGTTAATAATGTGAACATCCAAATGAGTTCTACCGAGTGGTTCTCCAGATAAGGCAATAGTAGACCTATACTGGTTAAGTAAGTCTGTTAACTGGTCAACATGTTTGGTTAATCCTACCTTGGATATCATGTCAGGGGTGATGGTGGGGAGCTGACTCAAGCCGTGCACTGCTGAGTCAGGGGTAGGAGGAGTAGGTGGTGGTGGGTTAATGGAATGTGAGACTAGACGGATGTTAAACTCATGCAACTCCTCGTCTTGAATTCCGGACTTCAAAACGGAGAATTCCACAAGCTTGGCCCCCCTACGGAGACGGACAGGAGTGGGGTCCCGTTTTGGCAATGTATATGGTGACCTCTCCATCTGCGGTCTCATGAATAGAGGCGTCCATCATGGATAGTCGTGTGACAGTTAGTGAGGAAGGTTCAGCAACTACTCTTAGTGCGAGATCACCCTGACTATGTCTAAGTCCATGATCAGTCATCCATGTTCGAGAAAGTGAGAGTGGAACCTTCGTTAATGTGTTACTATGCAGAGTCATGTTGGTTCTCAGTTTACCAGGACAATGATGATTAGAAAAATAAAAAGGATGCGTATTGTCTACCGTGAAGCAGGACGTGGGAGCAGATGTATTAATGACTCTGACTGAGTGAGAACTCTTCTCTGACAATGGCAGGAACGTATTATCAACACAAACAACATTTTCATGATAAATAGGACAGATCTTATGTTGTGCCACACATAGAGTGGCGTCCTAGTAACAAGTTAGCAGGAAAAGTTACACCACGAACAATGTAAGGGGTTACGGTAATGACCGAGTCGCCTATGTGAATGTTCATTTTAATAGTGCCCCTTACGTCGAGATTTTCATTTGAGATACTTTGAAGGGATGGGTAAAAGTCCGAGTATTTAACAAGTTGAGTGCGCCCCATTAATGGTTGAATAAAATTATAATGAATGACATCTGCTTCAGCGCCGCTGTCTAGAAAGATTGTGACTGACTTATCCTGGAAAGAACCCACTAAATCGAAACTTGTAATGTGAGAAAATGGCGAAGAATGAAGATGTCTTAAGAGTTCCTTATGTGATGGAGTCTTGTCATGAGCGAGAGATTGTCATTGTTGATAATGACATGATGAACCTGTGTTAGGTGACGTCTGTCTAGCTAATGCTCGGCATTCCGCTGAAGTGTGTCTAGCGTTGCTATGATATGAACACCTGCTTGGTGGTGTTGGGCGCGAGCGGGTGAAGGTCAGCCTGATGTCTGACTGGAGGAAATCATGACTAGGTCGGCAGAATTGTGACGACCGAGGCTGTGATGACATGGGTTGTTGACTGCGTTTGTTGTTCTGGTCGAGGCTCACGTGAGAATGAGTCCCATGTGTAAGGACACACATTCGCTTTATGTCCTGGTTGGCCACACCGGAAGCACGTCACTTTATGTGAGTATTTGTCATCACTGAATCGCTGTATTTGACCGTGAGAAGAATGATTGTGTTGACAACTAGAATGTTTCGTCACACTTTGGGAAGCCGACACGCTCCCCAGTGTCTTGGTGTTGGAATATCCACCTTTCTTTTGAGTGTAATTCAACACTTTTGTTACTGACCCACAATGATGGGACGATGTTCTCATTAAGTAACCGTCGTCTTACGTCTGGAGGTCAGGTCCTTGAGAATGAAGGTTATGTGTAATAATCGCATGAGTGTTTGCACATGAGTTTCAGGATTCATCATGGCCGATATGCATGATGAGGATTCATAAGCCTGCCTAACTAATCTCATTCTTCCATGTAAGGTACTCCAGTGATCAGGGACTGACGTATCATCCAAGTATGTGGTGTTGAGAGCACGTAAAAGGACGTGTAGTATATAAGAATAGTACCAATGTATGAAAACATAAAAAAGAATATTTGCAAGAATAACTGAAAACTTAGATTGATTAGCTAAACTACAAAGATGTCGTCTGTGGTCACGTAGGTTGATAGGAAGGAAATCAGGTCTTCGTCTGTGGTACTTAATGAAGATCAGGCGGCCTTTGTAGATTTATTACAAAAATATGTACGTACATCAGTAGTACTCTGGGGTATAGTCTTATGACACTACGACACACTCTAGTGAACAGTGTGACGATGCTGGCCAGTGTGTCCCCTCAGGTCACACTGGCAAGGGGTTGTATGGGAGTCCGTCAACACCCATTCAACAACGTGTTCAAATAACAGATCAGCTCTTACGTGTTCAAACATCCTGATTAACAGTAGCCCGTGGGAACAGTGAGCCCGTGGCAACATGCATCTAACACTATGTCACTCACAGTAAAATGATAATGACAAATACCTAATGAAAAATTAGTGGAAGTGTGCGTGAGTCTTACAATGATAAGACATCCATACACTTGCACTCACATTACCAAATAAGCCGCGATGATAATATTATTATTATGATCATACGATTAAAACAAAATTGTAGTTAATGACATAATATATCCCCAGCGACAAAATCAACCATAGCAATATAGCCAGCAAGTAATATAGCGAACAAGATAATGTAGTTAGGATGGCATTATATTGAAAATAATACAGCCACCATGCCAATATCGTCACCATGACAATGGAGCTGTGTTTTCAATATTACTCTTTTGTGAATATGGCTTTATTGTCAGTGTAGCTATAGTGTCATGGGGAACATATTTTCATAGTGGCAGTTGGGGAACATATTTTCATAGTGGCAGTATTGTCATTATGAACATACCGTCATTTTGGCTATCTTTTCATATCAGTTACATTGCTATGATGTATATATGTATAGTCACTTTAGCTATATTGGTAAGATGATCTTTTTCTATAGGTGATATATTATCATTATTTAACTCTTGCATACTTTGTCATAATCGATATATCATCATGTTGATTATATTATCATGGTGACAATATTGTGACATCGACTATATTGTCATTATGACTATAATGTCATAGTGGCTATATTGCCATGTTAACTATATTTTCATGGTGACTTTTTTAACCTGATAAATGGATTTGTATGTAGCATTAATGGATCATTAGAAGGCATATGATAGAGTTGATAGAGATGCTCTGTGGAAGGTGTTAAGAATATATGGTGTGGGAGGCAAGCTGTTAGAAGCAGTGAAAAGTTTTTATCGAGGATGTAAGGCATGTGTACGTGTAGGAAGAGAGGAAAGTTCTCATTGAATGTAGGTTCGCGGCAGGGGTGTGTGATGTCTCCATGGTTGTTTGATTTGTTTATGGATGGGGTTGTTAGGGAGGTGAATGCAAGAGTTTTGGAAAGAGGGGCAAGTCTGCAGTCTGCTGGGGATGAGAGAGCTTGGGAAGTGAGACAGTTGGTGTTCGCTGATGATACAGCGCTGGTGGCTGATTCATGTGAGAAACTGCAGAAGCTGGTGACTGAGTTTGGTAAAGTGTGTCAAAGAAGAAAGTTAAGAGTAAATGTGAATAAGAGCAAGGTTACTAGTTACAGTAGGATTGAAGGTCAAGTCAATTGGGAGGTAAGTTTGAATGGAGAAAAACTGGAGGAAGTAAAGTGTTTTAGATATCTGGGAATGGAACTGGCAGCGGATGGAACCATGGAAGCGGAAGTGAATCATAGGGTGGAGGAGGGGGCGAAAATCCTGGGAGCCTTGAAGAATGTGTGGAAGTCGAGAACATTATCTCGGAAAGCAAAATTGGGTATGTTTGAAGGAATAGTGGTTCCAACGATGTTGTATAGTTGCGAAGCGTGGGCTATGGATAGAGTTGTGCGCAGGAGGGTGGGTGTGCTGGAAATGAGATGTTTGAGGATAATATGTGGTGTGAGGTGGCTTGATCGAGTAAGTAATGTAAGGGTAAGAGAGATGTGTGGAAATAAAAAGAGCGTGGTTGAGAGAGCAGAAGAGGGTGTTTTGAAATGGTTTGGGCACATGGAGAGAATGAGCGAGGAAAGATTGACCAAGAGGATATATGTGTCGGAGGTGGAGGGAACGAGGAGAAGTGGGAGACCAAACTGGAGGTGGAAAGATGGAGTGAAAAAGATTTTGAGTGATCGGGGCCTGAACATGCTGGAGGGTGAAAGGCGGACAAGAAATAGAATGAACTGGATCGACGTGGTATACTGGGGTCGACGTGCTGTCAATGGATTGAATCGGGGCATGTAAAGCGTCTGGGGTAAACCATGGAATGTTCTGTGGGGCCTTTGTTGTCTTTTCCTAGCGCTACCTCGCACACATGAGGGGGGGGGGGAGGGGGATGTTATTCCATGTGTGGCGAGGTGGCGATGGGAATAAATAAAGGCAGACAGTATGAATTATGTACATGTGTATATATGTATATGTCTGTGTGTGTATATATATGTGTATATTGAGATGTATAGGTATGTATATTTGCGAGTGTGGACGTGTATGTATATACATGTGTATGGGGGTGGGTTGGGTCATTTATTTCGTCTGTTTCCTTGCGCTGCCTCGCAAACGCGGGAGACAGCGACTAAGCAAAATAAATAGATAATGAGTAAATAAATATTTATAATGTCATAGTGACTGTATTTTCATAGAAGATTTTTTAATGGTGTTGATATTGCCCTTGAGGATATGCCATCATAGAAGAGAAATTGTCATTTTGATTAAATTATCAGGTGACTACATTGCCATGATATGCTATATTGTTATGGTTTCAGTACTGTCTTGGTAAATCTTTTATTACTGTGGCAACATTGCAGGGGAAACCAAAATGGTAAGGTGGCTACATTTTCTTGAGAGGATGATTTTATTATGGCGATTATATTGCATTTCTGAGTATATTGTCATGGTGACTGTGTTGCTATATCAACTTAATGGCTATATTGTCATTCAATTTGTTGAATTCATGGCAATAATGTCTTAGAGACAGTACTGTCATGTTATCTGTATTGTTACGGTGGTTGTATTGTCATTTTGACTATATAGTCATGTTGTCTCTATTGTCATTAAGATCACATTGTCATGGTAGCTATATTGCCATGATGTCTGTTTTGTTAGGTCACTATATTGCCATGGTGGCTGTATTGTTAGGTCACTATATTGCCATGATGGGTATTTGTCATTTTTGTTATATAACAAGGAGGTAACTGTCTTTTCATGTTGGCAATATTGTCAGAATAGCTATATTGTCAAGTAGTGGGTATATATTTTTCTTTTCTGGCGGTATATCATCATGATGGCAATAATAACATTTTGGCGATATTGGCATGGTGATATAGTGTCTTAGCAGCTAAACTCTTGTTGTGGATATTTTTCAATTCAAATATTTTATCATGGTAGATATATAGTCAAGGTTACTATATTTTCATGGTAGCTACATTGTCATGGTGAAGACATTGGCATGGTGGCTGTATCGTTATTTTCAATATAATGCCGTCCTGGCTACATTATCTTGGTCGCTATATCAACTTAATGGCTATATTGCTATGGTTAATTTTGTCGTTCGGGATATATTTTGCTATTTGCTACAATATTGTTGTCATTATATGATCATGATAATAATATTTTCATGGTGGCTTGTTTGGTATTGTAAGTGTAATTGAATAGATATCATATAATCACATCCTTATATTGTCATGGTTTTTACATTGTGATATTGTTTATGTCAACCTGCTGATTATGTAATCATGATTGGTGTATGATTATGGTAACTATATTGTAATACCGTTTTATTTCATTGTGATAATTTTGTCATGGTGACTACAATTACATGACAGCTATAATGTTATGACTATATCATAATGATAAATTCTGTCTCAGTCACTGTTTTTTCACAGAGACTATATTGTCCTGGAGTCTATATGTTTGCTATGATCCGAAAACGACTATTTATTTACACTATCTATATTGTCAGGTGGTTATATTGCCTTTGTGAATATAAGTTGAATGTTTCTATATTTTTCCTTTGACTATATTGTCATATCAGTTATATGATCATTGTAGCTTTATTGTCATAGTGAATACATTGTCGACGTGACTGTATTATCATGATAGCTAAATTGTCATAGCAAATATATTGACATGGTGGAAATATTTTCATGATATCTATAAAGTCTGTAAATTACTCTCAACGCGTTTCTAATGTGCTGGCGATTGATTTATATCGTGACTTTATTGTCAAGATGGCTGTATTGTCATGGTGGCTATATTGTCGTTTGCTGTATTTTCAATTTTACGCTTCTGTGAAGATAGCTTTACTGTCAGTGTAGCTATAGTGTCATGGAGAATATATATACATAGTGGCAGTATTGTCATTATGACCATGTTGTCATTTGACTATCTTCTTATCTTCGTTACGGTACTATCGTGTATATATCGTCACCTTGGCTATATTAGCAATGTGATATCTTTTATAGGTGCTATATTGTCATTTTCTAATCATGCATATTTTGTCATAAGTGATACATTATCATGATAAATATAATATTCCGGTGACTATATATTGGCCTTGTGACTATATTGTTATTATGACTATAATCTCATGTTGGATATCTTGCCAAGATAACTATATTGTATTATCTACTCATAAATCTCTAAGTTCTGATAACCCAAAATTTTAAGAGTAGATAGGGTAGAAACTGATGGAAGCCATTTCTAACATTCTTGCATAACCTGACCTCTCGCCTTCCCAAAACATAGTCATCCCAGCTTGGATATTGTACTGCTGTGGTCGTCAACTAATAAGAAAAAGAAGACATTGAATGGAGAAATTACTGAGGTAATCTCCAAAGATGATTACTGGACTGAGAAACAAATTCAGAGAGCAGATTAAACTACTTAAATCCATTCAGCTTTAGGGAAAAGAAGTTTAAGAGATCCTATACAGGTATATGAAGCTATTATAATGGCATCCCTTTAAGCTTGACATTTTTACTTCCTGTAACTAGTTCCAACAATTAAAACAATATTCAGCATTGTGATTTAAGTGACTGGCTTTAGGATGCATTTGGATCTGCCAAAAATTGTATCTAGCAAATACTTCAACTTTCAACTGACCCATTCTATCTTTTTTATTCATTTCATCTCAGTTTTTTCACCTTTCTATTACTGTTTAATATCAACAGTAGACCATCTACGTAGTTGGGGCTCTGAAGCAAAGGAAACTTTTTCTAGCCTAGGTTAGGGTAGCATCTAAACCAAACCTAAATGACCTTACCTTAGAAATATGTTCAGACAGTACCTTCTGAAAATATTTCTTAAGGTAAGGTCGTGGGGATTAGTTTAGGTGCTAACTAAACCTTGGTTAGAAAAAGTTTGCTTTAAAGCCACAACTACTTGAAAGGCCTACTTTAAGTGGTGATAATGAAACTGATTTGCTCCAGTGTGCTCCTCCGTCCATTTGTTTTATGTCCATCTAAAGATGCATACGTTCAATTTTTGATGTAGATTGATTTCCTATCTTAGATTCGTCTACGGATTTCTACATCTTCAGTTCAGCACACCATTGTGGTAATGAAGGGAAAGTCACCACATTCATAAGCCGAGTGGACGTAGCTTATCCCACCTCGTTAGAAAGAAAACTTACCTGTGTTTGAATTAATGAACGGGCAAAGAGAAGACTAAATTTTAAGACACATTTATTATACAACTATATAATTTATATTATATACATTACCACATTTCCTGCACTTTCCATCACAAACTTGCTGAGGTCATAACCTTGTAGTTACCATTACCTTACAACCTTAAAGATGGTGGTCTACACCTCTAGATTGATGGAGAAAACGAAAAGTTTCGTTTTACTATTAAGACCACAGAAATACGGTAATTCCACTTCACTACCGCTAACTACTAGTTATTTTACTTGTTGATTTTCACGGCTAAGATTTTCATCCTCTGAGCGAAGCCATACAATAATCGTCCTTATCTACTCTGAGCATTGGATAGCCTCCTGATGATCAAGATTGCTGTTTTGGTTATCCGTTTCCCTTGATACTGGTGCGCCTCACTGCACACCTTACATGAGTGCCTTCCACAGTATTAGGGACAGCTGCTGGGCCTCACTGTAGCTACTTCTGGGACGGTTGCCAATCTTCCTCGTATTCCCTCATGACCACAGCGCCAAACCGACTCCCGCCATCAGGCCGAAACGCACAAACATTTCTGACAAAATTGAGACAACCGCTTTCGCGTCAGTTTTGACACCAAGTGAATTTATACGACAATTACGTTCAAGATGCTTGGTTTTTCGTTCATGGATTGAACAGAAGCAACCAACGATGGTTGCTACTGCCCAATCCATGAAGTCCCCCCCACCACGGAAAGGTAACCAAGCTTCGGGGGGGATGGGTGTTTACCCTGACGCCAACGGAGAAACTCAATACAATATTTTTATTATAACTTTCCTTAATCTTGAAAAATGAATCAATCAGAGGGAAGAATAGCCCCAGTCATATGAAGATTGGCTAACCGAATCCTTGCCCATTGTGTAGAAAGTGATTTCTTTGAGGGTTGCTTTTTGGAAGGCACGGTAGCCTCGGAAGAGTTTCATTTTTTCTTTGAAGACGAAGGAAAATATCCTCGTGAATTTATGTATTCTTTTTTTGGGCGGGATAATGTTCCCATTTTTCTTCTTTCTTTGTTTTTCAACGTCCCTACGTAGATATTATGTGTCATCCACTACTGGGAGAAAGCCAGACTTCCGCCAGATTAACCTGATCCTTGGCGAGGCGAAACTAAAGTTGTCTTGGTGTTGGTTCCTCAGTGATAGCCCAAACACAAACACAAACACA
>NC_092281.1:33282260-33325660 GCF_036320965.1 Panulirus ornatus
TTCTAACGAGGTGGGATAAGCTACGTCCACTCGGCTTATGAATGTGGTGACTTTCCCTTCATTACTTCAATGGCGTGCTGAACTGAAGATGTAGAAATCCGTAGACGAAACTAAGATAGGAAATCAATCTACATCAAAAATTGAACGTATGCATCTTTAGACGGACATAAAACAAACGGACGGAGGAGCACACTGGAGCAAATCAATTTCAATATCACCACTTAAAGTAGGCCTTTCAAGTAGTTGTGGCTTTAAAGCAAACTTTTTCTAGCCAAGGTTTAGTTAGCACCTAAACTAATCCCCACGTCCTTACCTTAAGAAATATTTTCAGAAGGTACTGTCCGAACATATTTCTAAGGTAAGGTCATTTAGGTTTGGTTTAGATGCTACCCTAACCTAGGCTAGAAAAAGTTTCCTTTGCTTCAGAGCCCCAGCTACGTAGATGGGCTACTGTTGATATTAAACAGTAATAGAAAGGTGATAAAACTGATATGAAATGAATAAAAAAGATAGAATGGGTCAGTTGAAAGTTGAAGTATTTGCTAGATACAATTTTTGGCAGATCCAAATGCATCCTAAAGTCAGTCACTTAAATCACAATGCTGAATATTGTTTTAATTGTTGGAACTAGTTACAGGAAGTAAAAATGTCAAGCTTAAAGGGATGCCATTATAATAACTTCATATACCTGTATAGGATCTCTTAAACTTCTTTTCCCTAAAGCTGAATGGATTTAAGTAGTTTAATCTGCTCTCTGAATTTGTTTCTCAGTCCAGTAATCATCTTTGTAGATTACCTCAGTAATTTCTCCATTCAATGTCTTCCTTTTCAAATTAGTTGACGACCAAAGCAGTACAATATCCAAGCTGGGATGACTATGTTTTGGGAAGGCGAGAGGTCAGGTTATGCAAGAATGTTAGAAATGGCTTCCATCAGTTTCTACCCTATCTACTCTAAATATTTTGGGTTATTAGAACTTAGAGATTTATGAGTAGATGATACAATATAGTTATCTTGGCAAGATATCCAACATGAGATTATAGTCATAATAACAATATAGTCACAAGGCCAATATATAGTCACCGGAATATTATATTTATCATGATAATGTATCACTTATGACAAAATATGCATGATTAGAAAATGACAATATAGCACCTATAAAAGATATCACATTGCTAATATAGCCAAGGTGACGATATATACACGATAGTACCGTAACGAAAATAAGAAGATAGTCAAAATGACAACATGGTCATAATGACGATACTACCACTATGAATATATAATCTCCATGACACTATAGCTACACTGACAGTAAAGCTATCTTCACAAAAGCGTAAAATTGAAAATACAGCAAACGACAATATAGCCACCATGACAATACAGCCATCTTGACAATAATGTCACGTTATAAATCAATCGCCAGCACATTAGAGTCACTTTGATACCAATCTTACAATGACTGTAAATATCATGAAAATATAGCCCCCATGTCAACATATTAGCTATGACAATTCAGCCATTATGATAATATAGTCACGACGACAATGTATTCACTATAACAATACAGCTGCCATGATCATATAGATGATATGATAATATAGTCAAAGCAAAAATATAGGAACATCCAACTTATATTCGCAAATGCAATATAAACACCTGGCAGTATAGATACTGTAAATGAATAGTCGCTTTCGGATCATAGAAAACATATAGACTCCAAGACAATATAATCTCTGTGAAAGAACAGTGACTCAGACAGGATTTATCATTATAATATAGTCATAACATTATAGCTGTCATGTGATTGTAGTCAACATGACAAAATTATCACAATGAAATAAAACGCCATTACAATATAGTTACCATAATCATACACCAATCATGATTATATAATCATCAGGTTGACATAAACAATATCACAATGTAAAAACCATGACAATTTAAGTGACATGATGAGATGATATTCATTCACTTACACTTACAATACCAAATAAGCCGCCATGAGAATATTATTATCATGATCATATAATGACAACATTATTGTAGCTAATAACAAAATATATCCCGAACGACAAAATTAACCATAGCAATATAACCATCAAGTTGATATAGCGACCAAGATAATGAAGCCAGGACGGCATTATATTGAAAATAACAATACAGCCACCATGCCAATGTCTTCACCATGACAATGTAGCTACCATGAAAATATAGTAACCTTGACTATATATCTACCATGTTGAAGTATCTAAAATGAAAAATATCTACAACAAAAGTTCAGCTGCCAAGATACTATATCTCCAAAATGTTATTATTGCCATCATGATAATATAACGCCAGAATAGAAATATATATACCTACTACTCGACAATATAGCTATTCTGACAATACTGCCAACATGAAAAGACAGTCACCTCCTTGTTATATAACAAAAATGACAAATAGCCATCATGGCAATATAGTGACCTAACAATACAGCCACCATGGCAATATAGTGACCTAACAATACAGCCACCATGGCAATATAGAGACCTAACAATACAGCCACCATGGCAATATAGTGACCTAACAATACAGCCACCATGGCAATATAGTTACCATAACAATGTAATCTTAATGACAATATAGCCAACATGACTGTATAACCACGATGACAATACAACCACCGTGACAATACAGATAACATGACATTACCGTCTCTAAGACATTATTGGCATCAATTCAACAAATTAAATGACAATATAGATATTATGGCAACACAGTCACCATGACAATATACTCAGAAATGCAATATAATCGCCATAATAAAATCATCCTATCATGAAAATATAGCCACCTTACCATTTTGGTTTCTACTGCAATGTTGCCACAGTAATAAAAGATTTACCAAGACAGTACTGAAACCATAGCAATATAGCATATCATGGCAATGTAGTCACCTGATAATTTAATCAAAATGACAATTTCTCTTCTATTTATCTTATATCCTCAAGGGCAATATCAACACCATTAAAAAAGCTTCTGTCAAAATACAGTCACTATATTATAAGTATCGTGATAAAAAGTCACCATGACAGTTATCTTGGTAATATAGCCATTATGGCATTATAGACATAATGACAATATTGTCGCGAAAATGATATAATTATCTTGATATTATATCGCTTATGACAAATTATGCAAGAGTTAAATAATAACAATATATCACCTATACAAAAGATCACCATGCCAATATAGCTAAGGTGACGATATATACATCATAGCAATGTAACTGATATGAAGATAGCCAAAATGACGGTATGTTCATAATGACAATACTGCCACTATGAAAATATGTTCCCCATGACACTATAGCTACACTGACAATAAAGCCATATTCACATAAGAGTAACATTGAAAATACAGCTACATTGTCATGGTGACGATATTTTTCATGGTGGCTGTATTGTTATTTTCAATATAATGCCATCCTAACTACATTATCCTGGTCGCTATATTTACTTGCTGGCTATATTGCTATGGCTAATTTTGTTGTTGGGGATATATTTTATCATTAACTACAATATTGTTTTAATCATGTGATCATGACATCAACATTTTCATGGCGGCTTATTTGATAGAGTGCAAGTGTATGGATATCATATTATCATGTCACTATATTGTCATGGTTTTTATACTGTGATGGTGTTTATGTCAGCCTCCTGATGATATTATCATGACTGATATATAATTATGGTAACTAAATTGTAATGGCCATTATATTTCATTGTGACAATTTTGTCATGTTGCCTACATTTTCATGGTAGGTATATTGTTGTTTCATTGTTTTATCAGCTATACTGTCAAGGTGACTATATCTTAATAAGAAATCTTGTCTTGGTCGCTATTTTTGTCATGGACACTATATTGTCCTGGAGCCTATATGTTTGCTATGATCCGAGACTATTTTGTTATAGCATCAATATTGTCAAGGATTTATATTACCATAATGAATATAATTTGAAGACTTCCTTATTGTTGCGTTGACTGTATTGTCATATCACTTATATGATCATGGCTATATTGTTATAGTGAATATATTGCCGTCGTGACTGTAACATCATATTGACTAAATTGTCATGGTAAATATGTTGACATGGAAGCCTTATTTTCATGATATCTATATAGTCAGTATTATTTTATTATCAGGGTGACTCTAATGTCACCTCAACTGAATTATATCGTGACATTATTGTCATAGTGGCTATACTGTCATGGTGGCTATATAGTCGTTTGCTGTATTTTCAATGTTACTCTTTTGTGAAGATATCTGTATTGTCGTTGTAGCTATAGTGTCATGGGGAATATATTTTCCTAGTAGCAGTATTGTCATTATGAACATACCGTCATTTTAGTTACATTGCAAAGATTTACATATCGTCACCTTGGCTATATTGGCAAGGTGATCTCTTTTATAGATGTTATATTGTCATTTTTTTCATCGTGCATATTTTTTCATAAGCGATACATTATCGTGATAACTATATCATTAGGGTGATAGCATATTGTCATGGTGACTATATTGACATTATGACTATAATCTCTTAGTGGCTATATGGCTAAGATAATTATATTGTATTGGTCACTATTTCATGATAATGGTTATAATGATATTGTGACTGCATTTTCATTGTAGGTTATTAAATGGTGTAGATTTTGCCCAAGAAGATATATCATTATAATAAATGATATTTCATTTTGATCAAATTATCAAATGAATACATTGTCATGATATGCTATATTATTATAGTTTCAGTACTGTCATGGTGAATATATATTATATGGGCTACATTGCAGTGGAAGCCATAGTGACTGGGTAACTATATTGTCATGGTTGGATCATTTTGTAACATTATTGTTATGGTGGCTGTACTATCATGGTGGCTACTTTGTCTTTTGATGTGTTTTAAATATATTTTTTTGTGAGTATGGCTTTATTGTTAGTGTAGCTATACTTTTATTGGGAACAAATTTTCATAGTGATGGTATTATCATTATGAAATAAAGTCATTATTGCTATCTTCTAATATGGGTTACATTGCTATGATATACATATTATCACATTGGCTATATTGGGAAGGTGATCTTTTTTATAAGTGGTATATTGTCATTCTCTAATTATTCATATTCTGTCATAAGCGATATATTATCATGATAATTATATCATTAATGTGAAAATATTGTCATGGCGACTATATTGTCTTTATGAATGGAATCTTATAGTTACAATATAGCTACCCTGATATATAGGAAACATGAAAAGACAATCACCTCCTTGTAATATAACAAAAATAAGAAATAGCCATCATGGCAATATGTTCATCTAACAATATAGCCACTATGGCAATATAGTTACCACATCAGTATAATCTTAATGGAAATATAACCACCATGACCATATAGACACGATTACAATACAACCACCAAGACAATACAGGAAAGATGACATTACATTATGACAATATTGCCATCAATTAAACAAGTCAAATGACAATATAGATATTATGGCAACAGTCACCATGACAATATACTCACAAATGCAATATAATCGACATAACAAAATGATTATATTATGATAATATAGCCACTCTGGCTTCCATTGCTATGTAGCCAACATAATAATACATATACCATGACATTCCTGAAACAATAACAATATAGCATATCACGAAAATATATTCCTCTAATGATTTGATCAAAATGAAAATCTCCCTTTATAATGTTACATCCTCAAGTGCAAAACCAACACCTTTATAAAAGCTACCGTGAAAATGCAGTCACCATGACATTATAACCATCATGATATGATAGTCACCATGACAATATTGTTATATTGGCAAGATATCCAACAATATAGTCATAATGCCAATATATAGTCACCGGAATTTTATGGTTATCATGATAATGTATGAATTATGACAAAATGTGCAAAAAAATGACACTATAGCAACTATGAAAAAGATCACATTGCTAATATAGGCAAGGTGATACTATATACGTTCATGAAAGTAATGTAACCAAAATAAGAAGATAGCCAAAAATGACAATATTCTTCACAAAAGCGTAAAATTAAGAATGCAGCAAACGACAATATAGCCACCATGACAATACAGCCATCTTGACGATAATGTCACGTTATAAATCAATCGCCAGCACATTAGAGTAACTTTGATACCAACCTTACAATGACTTTGTAAATATCATGAAAATATAGCCCCCATGTCAACATATTTGCTATGATAATCTAGCCATTATGATAATATAGTCACGACGACAATGTATTCACTATGACAATACAGCTGCCATGATCATATATCTGATACGACAATATAGTCAAAGCAAAACTATATAAATATTCTACTCATATTCACAATGGCAATATAACCACCTGACAATATAGATAGTGTAAATAAATAGTCGTTTTCGGATCATAGGAAACATATAGACTCTAGGACAATATAATCTCTGTGAAAGAACAGTGACTCAGACAGAATTTATCATTATAATATAGTCATAACATTATAGCTGTCATGTAATTGTAGTCACCATGACAAAATTATCACAATGAAATAAAACGGTATTACAATATAGTTACCATAATCATACACCAATCATGATTATATAATCAGCAGGTTGACATAAACAATATCACAGTGTAAAAACCATGACAATATAAGTGACATGATGAGATGATATCCATTCACTTACACTTACAATACCAAATAAGCCGCCAAGAAGATACTATCATCATGATCATATAATCACAACAATATTGTAGCTAATAACAAAATGTATCCCGAACGACAAAATTAACCATAGCAGGTGTCTATGTTATAATGATATATCCTATCTTGGTCACTATTTTGTCATAGAGACTATATTGTCCTGCAGGCTATATGTTTGCTATGATTCAAAAGCAACTATTTGTCACAGTATTTATATTGTCATATGGTTATATTGCCATAGTGAATATGATTTGTATATCTGTTTTTTGCTTCTTTGACTGTATTTGTCACATCAGTTATATGATCATTGTGGCTATATTATTATATTGAATAAATTATCGTCGTGCCTTTATTATCATAATGGCCAAATTGTCATGGCAAATATGTTGACATGGGAGCTATATTTTCATGATATTTATAAAGTCATTGTAAGTTTATTATCAAGGTGATTAATGTCATGGTGATGATTTATATCGTGACATTATTGTCATGGTGGTTGTTCTGTCATGGTCGATTTATTCTCGTTTGCTGTTTTTTCAATGTTACTCTTATGTGAATATGGCTTTATTGTCAGTGTAGCTATAGTGTCATGGGGAACATATTTTCATAGTGGCAGTATTGTCATTATGAACATACCGTCACCTTAGCTATATTGACAAGGTGATCTTTTTTTATAGGTGATATAATGTCATTATTCAGCTCATGCATTCTTTGTAATAATCGATATATTGTCATGATAATTATATCATCATGGTGACAATATTGTCATAACGACTATATTCTGATTATGACTATAATGTCATGGTGGCTATATTGCCAAGATAACTATATTTTCATGGTGACTATTTTATCATGATATTTATAATGTCATAGTGACTGTGTTTTCATAGAAGCTTTTTTAATGGTGTTGATATTGCTTTTGAGGACATACCATTATAAAAGAGAAATTGTCATTTTGATTGAAATATCAGGTGACTACATTGCTGTGATATGTTATATTGTTTTGGTTTCAGAACTGTCAGGGAAAATCATTTATTAATGTGGGTACATTGCAATGGAAATCAAATTGGTAGGATGGCTATATTTTCATAGCTGGATGATTTTATCATGGCGATTATATTGCATTTCTCAGTATATTTTCATGGTGACTGTGTTATGATGATATCAATATTGTCATTTAATTTGTTGAATTGATGGCAATAATGTCTTAGAGACGGTACTGTCATGTTATCTGTATTGTCACGGTGGTTGTATTGTCATCGTGACTATATAGTCATGTTGGCTATATTGTCATTAAGATTACATTGTTATGGTAGCTATATTACCATGGTGGCTGTATTGTTAGGTCACTATATTGCCATGATGGCTGTATTGTTAGGTCACTATATTGCCATGATGGCTGTATTGTTAGGTCACTATATTGCCATGATGGCTATTTGCCATTTTTGTTATATAACAAGGAGGTGACTGTCTTTTCATGTTGGCAGTATTGTCAGAATAGCTATATTGTCAAGTAGTGGGTATATATATTTCTTTTCTGGCGGTATATTGTCATGATGGTAATAATAACATTTTGGCGATATTGGAAAGGTGATATCGTGTCTTAGCAGCTAAACTCTTGTTGTGGATATTTTTCAATTTAAATATTTTATCATGGTAGATATATAGTCAAGGTTACTATATTTTCATGGTAGCTACAATGTCATGGTGAAAACATTGGCATGGTGGCTGTATTGTTATTTTCAATATAATGCCATCATGGCTACATTATCTTGGTCGTTATATCAACTTGATGGTTATATTGCTATGGTTGATTTGTCGTTCGGGATATATTTTGTTATTAGCTACAATATTGTTGTGATTATATGATCATGATAATGATATTTTCATGGCGGCATGTTTGGTATTGTAAGTGTAAGTGAATGGATATCATCTCATCATGTCACTTAAATTGTCATTACACTGTGATATTGTTTATGTCAACCTGCTGATTATATAATCATGATTGGTGTATGATTATGGTAACTATATTGTAATGCCGTTTTATTTCATTGTGATAATTTTGTCATGGTGACTACAATCACATGACAGCTATAATGTTATGACTATATTATAATGATAAATTCTGTCTGAGTCACTGTTCTTTCACAGAGATTAAATTGTCCTGGAGTCTATATGTTTTCTATGATCCGAAAGCGACTATTCATTTATAGTATCTATATTGTCAGGTGGTTATATTGCATTTGTGAATATAAGTTGGATGTTCCTATATTTTTGCTTTGACTATATCATCATATCATCTATATGATCATGGCAGCTGTATTGTCATAGTGAATGCACTGTCGTCGTGACTATATTATCATAATGGCTAAATTGTCATAGCTAATATGTTGACATGGGGGCTATATTTTCATGATATTTACAAAGTCATTGTAAGGTTGGTATCAAAGTGACTCTAATGTGCTGGCGATTGATTTATAACGTGACATTATTGTCAAGATGGCTGTATTGTCATGGTGGCTATATTGTCGTTTGCTGTATTTTCAATTTTACGCTTTTGTGAAGATAGCTTTACTGTCATTGTAGCTATAGTGTCATGGAGAATATATATTCATAGTGGAAGTATCGTCATTTTGAACATAGTCATTTTGGCTATCTTCTTATTTTGGTTACATTACTATCATGTATATATCGCCACCTTGGCTATATTAGCAATGTGATATTTTTCATTGGTGCTATATTGTCATTTTCTAATCATGCATATTTTGTCGTAAGTGATACATTATCATGATAAATATAATATTCCGGTGACTATATATTGGCCTTGTGACTATATTGTTATTATGACTATAATCTCACGTTGGATATCTTGCCAAGATAACTATATTGTATTATCTACTCATAAATCTTTAAGTTCTAATAACCCAAAATATTTAGAGTAGATAGGGTAGAAACTGATTGAAGTCATTTCTAACATTCTTGCATAACCTGACCTCTCGCCTTCCCAAAACATAGTCATCCCAGCTTGGATATTGTACTGCTTTGGTCGTCAACTAATTTGAAAAGGAAGACATTGAATGCAGAAATTACTGAGGTAATCTACAAAGATGATTACTGGTCTGAGTAACAAATTCAGAGAGCAGATTAAACGACTTAAATCCATTCAGCTTTACGGAAAAGAAGTTTAAGAGATCCTATACAGGTATATGAAGTTATCATAATGGCATCCCTTTAAGCTTGACATTTTTACTTCCTCTAACTAGTTCCAACAATTAAAACAATATTCAGCATTGTGATTTAAGTGACTGACTTTAGGATGCATATGGATCTGCCAAAAATTGTATCTAGCAAATACTTCAACTTTCAACTGACCCATTCTATCTTTTTTATTCATTTCATCTCAGTTTTATCACCTTTCTGTTACTGTTTAATATCAACAGTAGCCCGTCTACGTAGTTGGGGCTCTGAAGCAAAGGAAACTTTTTCTAGCCTAGGTTAGGGTAGCATCTAAACCAAACCTAAATGACCTTACCTTAGAAATATGTTCAGACAGTACCTTCTGAAAATATTTCTTAAGGTAAGGTCGTGGGGATTAGTTTAGGTGCTAACTAAACCTTGGCTAGAAAAAGTTTGCTTTAAAGCCACAACTACTTGAAAGGCCTACTTTAATTGATGATAATGAAATTGATTTGCTCCAGTGTGCTCCTCCGTCCGTTTGTTTTATGTCCATCTAAAGATGGATACGTTCAATTTTTGATGTAGATTGATTTCGTATCTTAGTTTCGTCTACGGATTTCTACATCTTCAGTTCAGCACACCATTGTGGTAATGAGGGGAAAGTCACCACATTCATAAGCCGAGTGGACGTAGCTTATCCCACCTCGTTAGAAAGAAAACTTACCTATATTTGACTTAATGAACGGGCAAAGAGAAGACAAAATTTTAAGACACATTTATTATATAACTATATAATTTATATTATATACATTACCACATTTCCTGCACTTTCCAACACAAATTTGCTGAGGTCATAACCTTGTAGTTACCATTACCTTACAACCTTAAAGATGGTGGTCTACAACACCTCTAGATTGATGGAGAAAACGAAAAGTTTCGTTTTACTATTAAGACCACAGAAATGCGGTAATTCCACTTCACTACCACTAAATACTAGTTATTTTACTTGTTGATTTTCACGGCTAAGATTTTCATCCTCTGAGCGAAGCCATACAATAATCGTCCTTATCTACTCTGAGCATTGGATAGCCTCCTGATGATCAAGATTGCTGTTTTGGTTGTCCGTTTCCCTTGTTACTGCTGCGCCTCACTGCACACCTTACATGAGTGCCTTCCACAGTATTAGGGACAGCTGCTGGGCCTCACTGTAGCTACTTCTGGGACGGTTGCCAATCTTCCTCGTATTCTCTCATGACCACAGCGCCAAACCGACTCCCGCCATCAGGCCGAAACGCACAAACATTTCTGACAAAATTGAGACAACCGCTTTCGCGTCAGTTTTGACACCAAGTGAATTTATACGACAATTACGCTAAAAATGCTTGGTTTTTCGTTCATGGATTGAACAGAAGCAACCAACGATGGTTGCTACTGCCCAATCCATGAAGTCCCCCCCACCACGGAAAGGTAACCAAGCTTCGGGGGGGATGGGTGTTTACCCTGACGCCAACGGAGAAACTCAATACAATATTTTTATTATAACTTTCCTTAATCTTGAAAAATGAATCAATCAGAGGGAAGAATAGCCCCAGTCATATGAAGATTGGCTAACCGAGTCCTTGCGCAAAGTAATTTCTTTGAGGGTTACTTTATGGAAGGCACGGTAGCGTCGGAAGAGTTTCATTTTTTCTTTGAAGACGAAGGAAATTATCTCCGTGAACTTATGTATTTTTTTTTGGCGGGATAATGTTCCCATTTTTTTTTCTTTGTTTTTCAACGTCCCTATGTGGATATTATGTGCCATCCACTACTGGGAGAAAGCCAGACTTCCGCCAGATTAACGTAATCCTTGTCGGGGCGAAACTAAAGTTGTCTTGGTGTTGGTTCCTCAGTGATAACCCAAACACAAACACAAACACACCTCCAGTGTCCACTCTAGGGCCGTGTTCTCCTGCAGCACCAGCAGGAAGAAAGAACTCAGGTTCCTCACCAACTGAATCTTTTGGCACGGGGAAAGTGTGTCATCTCGACACGCCTTTTAACGCCCGTACGTGGTGCGGAGTGCAGTCGGTCTGTAACGTAGGACATGTCATGTGTTATTGGTCCCAGTCGGTCTAGAACGCTGATCATGACATGTGTTGGGGGACCAAGTCGGTCTTGAATGGTGGGCCTGACGTGTGTTGGGGGACCAAGTCGGTCTTAAATGGTGGGCCTGACAGGTCTTGAGACCTGCCATGTGTTCCTGAAGGTGGGCCTGACAAGTGGGGTGGGCTGCATTTCCTCATGGATGGTGGGTCTGGTAGGGCGTGTGGGCTGCAGTGCCACTTGAGTGGGCGAGATCACTTGGTCAGCATCAGTGGGACGGTGAGGTTTCACTTTTGCACAGCAACCGTTGACGGAAAGTGGTGTCACGTTGGCAAGAAGTGCCTTCTTGTACGAGGCATAGCAGGGGTACTGGATGACGGCAATACCGCGGTGTTTCTCGTACGTGGATGCAGCCAGGATACTTCTCCGTGGTGGGGCTCCCTTCGTGGTTGGTGGATGTGGCCCTCCCCGCCACATGGTCACAGTGGTTGACCTATTTTACGTCAAAACATTACGAGGTCAACCTTCAACAAATCCATATGGCGTTCATACCAGCTTCACCCATATTCCATTTCCTCCAATTCCACTTCTGGGTATTCCACCTCCATATCCACACAGCCAAATTCCACTCCATCCATGACTTCCACGTCCGGGTATTCCACCAATTCCACTCCATCCATCTCTTCAACGTCTGGGTATTCCACCTCCATATCCACATAGCCAAAGTCCACTCCATCCATCACTTCCACGTCTGGGTATTCCACTTCCATGTCCACACAGCCATAGCCCATGTCAAGTACATGGACATATTCAAATTCCATCTCCTGGACAAAGGAGGATCGTCCTACCTTCTTGGTGAACATTATTATATTGAAGTGTTCGAGGAAAGGTTGAGGGAGCTTGCAAGGCGGAGCAGAGATGTTCACTCGACAGAGGTCACAGCTCAAATGATGCTCTCGGTCCCGGCTCCCGCCCTTATATAACCTGGGAACTGATCATATCCTAGCATAGCTTAATATAGAGAAGTCTAATATAGTGAAGTCAATACTTTAATACAGTTAAGTTTATTTCTCAATAGTTTAATACATATTCCTGACAACAGTTCCTTCACCTGTACAATGTCCCATCACAGAACACAAGGATTGTCATTATAATTCGTTTTTATCAGCAGAAATTAGATTAAAGTGACTAAAGATAAGTGGTTTAGTATGTTATGTGTGTTCTCTGCCATCATAAAGATGGCCATCTACCCTGATGTGTAAAGAAAACATCAATTTTGTCGAGGCTGTGGTGAAGATAAGAACACAATGATATGATAATGTGGTCATAGAATGGTGTAGTCAAGATGTTGTGTTAGAACTATGTAATGAAGATGGGAGTGCAATGAAGAGGAGGATTTAGTGAAAATACATGTTTCTTCAAGCTGAGCCATTCCATATAGATGAATATATCTATAATCTAATTGCGGTAAATTACCATATGACTTTATCGGCACCAGCCAGCAGGAAAAATGTCGGATATAGGAGTGACTGAATATTTTGTCGGGTACAGAAATAATTGAATATTTGGTACGATCGATCAAAATGCTTTTTATAGGCAAATAATTTCTGATTTTTCAAATGATTTTTTCCATCTGTTGGAACTGGTGTAAGTAATTAAAGATATGAAAACCGATGGAAAAGTTCAGTTTAACGCTTTTACGAATGTCTTGCTGCGTGTTTGGGAAGAGCAGTAAACTACAGGAATATATTGGTCTAATGTCCCCTGCTCCTCCAACAGCAGATATTGTATGGTCTGAGACATTATTTCTGGTGGAGGTGGATTCTCCCCGGCATTGCGTAAATCACTTCCACAAACTTGCGCCATTTTGCACAAATACAGATCCGATATGATGCATTTCCCAGCTCTGTTACGTTAATTACCCTATTCATCCTAGCCTAACCTAGCCTAAATAAAAAGGTGTGGAATAATGTGCAGCATTTCTCCTTCATTACAAGTGATGATAAACCTAGGCTATACAGCAACCAGGAACGTCCATATTTGTCTAACTTCTCACATGTCTGTGTCATCTGTCTGCAAACATGTCGACCATTACCATGAGGGCAATTGCGGCTTTTGATTTTGAATATCACATGTTTCCTCTCTGCCGTGAGATCTTCATACTTAAATAAAATGGTGGGCCGTAAGAAATATATGTCCATCGAAGGTCAACTATATGGCTCAGTTCCATCATCAGTTTCTAAGAAAACTGAAAAGGTGAGGTCCCACCGAGATTCGAACTCGGATTGCTGGATTTAGAGTCGAGAGTGCTAGCCCTTACAGCATGGGACCTGATAAGAAAAGATGTGATTTCATCTAAATGTTTTACATATAATCAACCAGAGGCCATTCCTCCCTCCCTGCCTGCAGGGGTCAAGGTTTTCTAGAAGGTTCTCGAAGATTCTGGGTAGGAACTGCCATTGAGAGGACGTAGTTATACGTATCATTAATGATATTGTTGTTGACTTTCTGATTTAGAAAGATAGATAGATAGATAGATCGATAGATAGATAGGTAAAAAACAGATATTAGACAGATCGATAGATACGTAAGGCTGTATATGTCAACTTTCACAGAAATCATTGATATCTGCGTTATTCTGCAAGAAATACATGTACATGGATGTAGTGATAATATGGGTTAGGTATAAGACCAGTTGTGTTGAGATTGTAGTGAATGTGACCATTGACTTCAACCTTAATGGTGTAGTGAAGATAAAGTTGTAGTGAAGATAAATCTTGAAGTGACTCATAAGGTTGTTGTGAGTACAAGGATGCATCGTAAATGAGTCCTTCCTACCTGAAAGTCAACAATTACAAAATTGATCAAGTATAACAACATCCTCGGACAACCAACTACAAACACCAACCATAGAGTGAACCTGACTGTCACCTAACGACGACCTCTCAAAGGTAATGATCTTACCAGAATCTTCGAGAACCTTCTAGAAAACCTTGAACCCTGCAGGCAGGGAGGGAGGAATGGCCTCTGGTTGATTATATGTAAAACATTTAGATGAAATCACATCTTTTCTTATCAGGTCCCATGGTGTAAGGGTTAGCACTCTGGACTTTGGATCCAGCAATCCGAGTTCGAATCTCGGTGGGACCTCATCTTTTCAGTTTTCTTCGATACTGATGATGGCCGCATTATTCTGTACGTTATATATACATTCATATATATACATAAATATGTATATATAAACATATATATGGAATAATATGGTTTTATCAATAGCCGGAGACCATTCTTCCCTCCTTGCCTGCAGAGTTCATAGTTTTCTGGAAGGTTCTAGAAGAATCTGGTGAGATAATTGCCATTGAGAGGACGTTGTTATACTTCATATATCAATGATTTCATTATTGTTGACTTTCAGATAAAGATAGATAGATAGATAGATAGATAGATAGATATATAGTTAGATTGATAGATTGATCGAGCGATATTTAGATAGGTATATAGATAGATAAGTTTCATCAATACTGTATCTTACGCCATCTCCTGTTGCTGGACATATGTTCAACCAGCATTGGGAAAACCTCCAGTAGACCTTAATGTAAAGCAAGATAATAACAAAACCTGCAATAAAAGAATACGATCAACTCCCCAGTGCAGAAATATTGTGACCAGAAAGTCTTCTAGTAAGATGTCAGACGCTTCCACGGGAATCACAAACATAACATCAAATATCTGAAAGTCAACAATAACAAAACTAATGATGATAATGAAACTATAACAAGAAATATGATAAACATATGGAAAATAGAGTTCTAGATTATGCCTATAGAAAACAGAAACATTAACGAAGATTGTGAAAAGAAATACCCATCTGGCTGATACGACACAGTAAAAGAACCATCCCACAACCAACTCTAAACTGAACCTGACTGTCCCCTAACAACGTCCTCTCAATGGTATTTATCTTACCAGAATCTCGTAGAACTTTCCAGAAAATCAAGAACTCTGCAGGCAAGGAGGGAGGAATGGCCTCTGGCTGCTGATGATAACCACATTATTCTATATATATACTTTTACCTACAACCGAAGGTTGACCGGCCAGCCCAAGTGGCTACAGAGGTTGTATCCATGAAAGAAACGGACCCACCAGCAGACGAATTCGGTTGGCAGGTTGTATCGAAGAAGAGGAAAAAGAAGGTTGCCCAACCAGCCCAACCAGAAGGGTGTAGCAAAGAAACGAAAGAAGGCTGCCCAACCAACCTGAGTGGTAGTAAGGATGGCTGCTCTACAACCCCAGGTCGTTAGGCAGACTGTAGCCATGGAAGAAAGGAAGGCTGCTCGTCCACCAGCCCAGGTATCGAGTGAGCGTGTAGCTATGCTGGCTGACCCACCAGCCCGGGTAGATAGCTACGCCCAGATGGCTATGTCGGGTGCAGCAAAGAAGCAAACCCCACAACTACTCCACGAGGTTTGCAAGCCTGCACCCAAAAAGATGAAGACGAAGGTTGCCACACTACCCAATGCACCACCACATGTCTAGAAAGGGAAAAGGTGGACAGAATGGCTGGAGGTCCCACTCCAACAACAAAATCACCTTAGGAGCCAAGTTCCATCCATTATTGAAAAAAAAAAAAAAAAAAAAAAAAAAAAATATATATATATATATATATATATATATATATATATATATATATATATATATATATATATATATATATATATATATATATATATATATATATATATATATATATATATATATATATATATATGTATACAAACTACATTGCAACTTACATATAAATAGAATCATCAAGCTTCACTATATTAGCTTTACTATATTTAAATATAAACAAGGTCTAACCGAGGTTACTTGGTTGAGCAAGACGTGAGAATATCATCAATTGGCCCTCCAGCCCTGGGTTGAAATTGTCGTTCTGACGTATTTCGAGTTCAGTGCTGATACAGGACCATTGATTATAGGACTATCTTGTTAGTCTGTGTAACTTCGCCTGACCCAATCCACGTCTCTTCAATGGCTTTCTGTTACTACAAACGGGATTACAAAGGAAAGGCTTCCTTTGTTAGTTTCATGAATACCTTCGTTCAAATGAAGGGAAAGACTATTACTATGAAGCGGTACCTTATCAGCAGGAAAGAGCTGCAGCAACGGTATGAAAGTTACTGCAAGATACATAACGAGCCCGTGGCTTCCAACGTAAACATCGGCCGCCATTTGGGTTCCCTCGGCATCATGTGTGACACCAAGATTGGACCCGTTGGGAAACAGGAACGATACTATTCTGGTATCATGTGGCTCGATGGCGCAGGGTCACCAACTGAAATGCAAAGAAAATGGAGAAAGCCGCCCAAACGTATCATGAAGGCCGTGCAAGAGAAGATCGAGAGGGATCGGTTGAGAGACGATATCGCTCACAGTATATTGAAATTTATACCCAAGACTTCCCCTGATCTCCAGACACAGCCAGTCACAGAGACCACCAGCCCCGCTTCCCAGACAAAGCCAGACACACAGGCCACCAGCCCCGCTCCCCAGACACAGCCAGTCACAGAGACCACCAGCCCCGCTCTCCAGACAAAGCCAGACACACAGCCCACCAGCCCCGCTTCCCAGACAAAGCCAGACACACAGGCCACCAGCCCCGCTCCCCAGACACAGCCAGACACACAGCCCACCAGCCCCGTCCCTCACACAGAGCCACAAGATCCTGATATTGAGGAAGCAAATGAATTTCTCGATGATTTTTTGCTTTCACTGGAGAAGAACTGATGAGTTCCTTATAGACAAGAATCTATATAAGTTCACTTATGGAGTGAGATCTTTGACGGAGCTGTGCTGCCTATAGCACAGCCTACCAAAGGGTGATCTTTGCTGTCGTGCAGTAACCTCATGAGGGCGGTGTCCGGCTACACTTTCTTTACCGAGGAAAAGATCTCTGCACTAATATTGAGTTTCTCCGTTGGCGTCAGGGTAAACACCCATCCCCCCCGAAGCTTGGTTACCTTTCCGTGGTGGGGGGGACTTCATGGATTGGGCAGTAGCAACCATCGTTGGTTGCTTCTGTTCAATCCATGAACGAAAAACCAAGCATCTTGAACGTAATTGTCGTATAAATTCACTTGGTGTCAAAACTGACGCGAAAGTGGTTGTCTCAATTTTGTCAGAAATGTTTGTGCGTTTCGGCCTGATGGCGGGAGTCGGTTTGGCGCTGTGGTCATGAGGGAATACGAGGAAGATTGGCAACCGTCCCAGAAGTAGCTACAGTGAGGCCCAGCAGCTGTCCCTAATACTGTGGAAGGCACTCATGTAAGGTGTGCAGTGAGGCGCAGCAGTAACAAGGGAAACGGACAACCAAAATAGCAATCTTGATCATTAGGAGGCTATCCAATGCTCAGAGTAAAGAAGGACGATTATTGTATGGCTTCGCTCAGAGGATGAAAATCTTAGCCGTGAAAATCAACAATTAGAATAACTAGTAGTTAGTGGTAGTGAAGTGGAATTATTGCATTTATGTGGTCTTAATAGCAAAACGAAACTTTTCGTTTTCTCCATCAATCTAGAGGTGTTGTAGACCACCATCCTTAAGGTTGTAAGGTAATGGTAACTTCAAGGTTATGACCTCAGCAAATTTGTAATGGAAAGTGCAGGAAATGTGGTAATGTATATAATACAAATTATATAGTTGTATAATAAATGTGCATTAAAATTTTGTCTTCTCTCTTCCCGTTCATTAATTCAAATACAGGTAAGTTTTCTCTCTAACGAGGTGGGATAAGCTACGTGCACTCGGCTTATGAATGTGGTGCCTTTCCCTTCATTACCACAATGTTGTGCTGAACTGAAGATGTAGAATTCCGTAGACGAAACTAAGATACGAAATCAATCTACATCAAAAATTGAACGTATGCATCTTTTGATGGACATAAAACAAACGGACGGAGGGGCACACTGGAGCAAATGGATTTCAATATCACCACTTAAAGTAGACCTTTCAACTAGTTGTGGCTTTAAAGCAAACATTTTCTAGCCAAGGTTTAGTTAGCACCTAAACTAATCCCCACGACCTTACCTTAAGAAATATTTTCAGAAGGTACTGTCTGAACATATTTCTAAGGTAAGGTCATTTAGGTTTGGTTTAGATGCTACCCTAACCTAGGCTAGAAAAAGTTTCCTTTGCTTCAGAGCCCCAACTACGTAGACGGGCTACTGTTGATATTAAACAGTAACAGAAAGGTGATAAAACTGAGATGAAATGAATAAAAATATAGAATGGGTCAGTTGAAAGTTGAAGTATTTGCTAAATACAATTTTTGACAGATGCAAATGCATCCTAAGGTCAGTCACTTAAATCACAATGTTGAATATTGTTTTAATTGTTGGAACTAGTTACAGGAAGTAAAAATATCAAGCTTAAAGGGATGCCATTACAATAACTTTATATACCTGTATAGGATCTCTTAAACTTCTTTTCCCTAAAGCTAAATGGCTTTAAGTCGTTTAATCTGCTCTCTGAATTTGTTACTCAGACCAGTAATCATCTTTGGAGATTACCTCAGTAATTTCTGCATTCAATGTCTTCCTTTTCAAATTAGTTGACGACCACAGCAGTACAATATCCAAGCTGGGATGGATATGTTTTGGGAAGGCGAGAGGTCAGGTTATGCAAGAATGTTAGAAATGGCTTCCATCAGTTTCTACCCTATCTACTTAAAAAATTTTGGGTTATTAGAACTTAGAGATTTATGAGTAAATAATACAATATAGTTATCTTGGCAAGATATCCAACATGAGATTATAGTCATAATAACAATATAGTCACAAGGCCAATATATAGTCACCGGAATATTATATTTATCATGATAATGTATCACTTATGACAAAATATGCATGATTAAGAATGACAATATAGCACCTAAAAAGATATCACATTGCTAATATAGCCAAGGTGACGTTACATAGATAGATAGATAAATAGATAGATAGATAGTTTATTGACCACAAGATAAGATTGACATTAAGCATACATAAATACAATTAAACGTTAAATCTAAAGTAACAATAATCACTAAATCCACTTTTAATGTTAATAATGTAGTCCACAGAATATTATCTTAAATTCATTTAATCATACATGTGTAATATCTTAAAAATTATTTCTCAACATGTGTCATGGGGAAAATCAGGTGCAAAAAGGTCCTCTAATCTTATGAAGTTATACATATGTCTGATGTTCTGTGTCAAAGAACAATTTTCAATCATATGCCTCTCAGTTTGTACACCTCCACCACAAATACACACACCTTCTTCAAAAGGTATGCGGCCACGTCCCCTTCTATTCCAGCGACCTGTTTCAACACTTAAACTGTGGCCGCTTACACGGAAGCGCGTAAATGCAATGCGGTTGGACTCTGGTATCAGATGTTTTTTAGTGTATACGTCATGTACAGACAAACCTGGGTTGAGCTCTTTATATATAATACACCTTGAGGAGCTGGAATTTTCAATTGCGTTATGTACATTTTTAATTAAGGAAGTTAGGTGAGGAGGGCGGTTATCAATGAAATTTTGAATATGTTTCCCCATGTGTGTATTGGTTATAACACGGATGGAAAGTGTTAGGGGATCATCTGGCATATCTAATCTTTGGGACCACATACTGTTGAAAAACTTGTGCTGTTTAAACTTAACCAAATCTGGGAGTGAAGGATATCCAGCTTCCGCATAGCATACCGAATTTGATGTAGTCTTCCTGACCCCTAGTAGTTGTTTTATGGCCCAATTGTACAGTTTAATAACAGGACGACATCATGGCAGCATCAAGGACTCGTCGTTTAACAATAAATGGGATGTCGTTATTCTTCTTGAGGAATGATACATAATTTAACACATGGGACAATTTTCTTTTAGCGTGAGTCCGTACAGCCGAGGACACAGAGCCGTCACAGGTGAAGGGTGACCCCAGGTAGACATAGTTCACGCAGTGTTCTACGACTAAATCATTCATCTGAAACGGCTCCTTATCTCTCTCATTGCCGTTAGTTACAAAAAATTTGGTTTTAGAGCAGTTGATCACCATGCCAAACTCTTCACAAAATTGTTGTAATATTTCTAACTTTTTACCATATTCTGTCTACTAGTTAATAACAACACAGTGTCATCCATAAGAACCATAACATGTAGCCACTCTATGAATTGCTCATGTTGACATCTTTCTTTCATGAGGCGAATGAGTTCATTGACAAATATTATGAACAATAAACAAGATGTAGGTGATCTCTGCCTAACCCCACGCGTAGCTGTTACCACAGCCCCACCCACCAGGCTCTCCGTAACACGATACATGGCCTTCAACGCCGCTAACATCACCACGCCACACCCAATATGCTGCAACACTGTAAACAACTTCTGCCTCGGGACTAAGTCATAAACTTTGGAAAAGTCAATAAAGGTCATAAATAATTTAACTTTCTTACGTGTAGCCGTGTGAGAAAGAATACGAAGTGTAACAATATGTTTGATACAGCTACGCTGCTTCTGTGATCCAGCCTGTTCCCTGTAAGGTTTGAACCACAGGGTTAACCGCCGGCACAGAACCATATCATACAGTTTGGCTAAAGTCTTGATTACACTTATACCTCGGTAATTACTTGGGTCTTTTCTTAAACACTGTAAAGACTTTGGCTCTCATCCATGAGTGAGGGTAAATGCCTGGTAAGAAAATGCTATTACACAAAGTAGCCAAACTGCACAACCCCTGAACTGGCAACAAAGAGAATACGCCAGGGAAAACTCCGTCAGGCCCGCTGGCTTTATCAGGCTTCATCTTCCTGGACTGTTCGTGTATCTCTGCAGGTGTAATTGGCTCATCAAGGATAGGAATAGTGACGTCAGTTGTCTCGTTGTTTCCGTCAATGTCTGTCTCATTATTAGGGTTCAGTACTGTCTCGAAGTGTGTCTTAAAATCCTGGTCACTGAGACACGAGCTATCCTGGCAATCATCCATACTGAAATCACCCTTCCAATTAATTGCTCTCCACACTCGAGCGTCATCTGCATCATTCAGTAATCTTTCCCATCTGCCTAAACTGGTATTGTTAACTGTTGATTCGTCCTGTCGCACACTACTCTGTGCACAAGCATATACCATGTTGGATAAATCCTGCACAATATTGTCTATATCCAAATTACCTTCCAATGGATCTATATGAGGGATATTTTCTACAAACAGATCTTTTCTTATACTGCTGAACTTGATAGGTTTCTTACATAGTCTCATTTTACTGGCTTCACCTTGAAGAACGGCATGATCTCCCAACATTTCTGCCCTGGCCAGCAGGCTGGTAAGGTCCACACCTTTACAGGCAATACACACACACACACACGAATATATATATATATATATATATATATATATATATATATATATATATATATATATATATATATATATATATATATATATATATATATATCATACAAACTTCCAACAACCAGGATCGAACCCGGGACCCCTGTGGAACAGGCGGAGAAAGAGCGGTGTAGCCACCGTTGCTCACCAACGTGAGACGAAGGGTATTCGAGTACATAGTATTCGAATAGTTATTTTTCTATTAGGGGCGATCATAGGCTAGCGGTAGCGTTCCCGGCTGTTGCACAGGGGTTCCGGGTTCGATCCTGGCTGTTGGAGGTTTGTATGTTTCATGAAAGTGCGCGTTCGTATGCACTTAGTTCGTATATATATCATATATATATATATATATATATATATATTTGCATATATATATATATTCCTATGCGTCCACGAGGAAAATGAAACACGATAAGTTCCCAAGAGGACTTTCGTGTAATAATGGCATGCAAGTATGAAAGATAGAATATGAAAGACAAAGACAGTGGCCAAGTGTAATGTGTTCTGTGTCCTTGATAACCATTTGATCTGACTCATTCAGATAAGGTCCAAAACGCCAGTTGTGAAGATGTACAAAGGATAATAGAACGGTGTACGTACGTACGTACGTAGTGTGAGTATCTTGACTGATAGAAAGTACTGAAAGCGGCAGGAAGTAGTGAGATATTGTATTGTGCTTCGTACAAGACTGGCGGGCGACTCCGTCCTTCGTGGTGTGCCACACACAGTCTGGTGATTGTCGGGATGTGTAGCCATAATGTTTGATCTTATGACCATTAGTGATGCATCATGTTATGTTTACTATCACAACATCGGCTTCTTCCTCCTCCTCCAGGAGAGTGGCAATCAGGTGGCGGTTATTGTGGTAGCCCGGCACGTGCAACTGTAAGATTTCAAGCAACATTGTGATAATGGGACACATTATAAAGAGTTCCATAATTTCTGTAATTCTTCCCCAAATTCATGTGGACCTGCAACGCTGAAAATGTTGAAATACCGCTGGTGCAGAGGGAGGGAGAGGCAGGCCTGGGATGAGAGTGAGGCTTTGTAGGAGAGAAAGGCTCGGGATGAGAGAGGCTGAACACAAGATGTTTGGCCGGAGAGTGAGGCTTTGAAGGAAAGAGAGGCTTGGGGTAAGGGTTGGGTTGTACCAGAGAGAGAGGCTTGTATGAGATAGGCTGGGCATGAAAGAGGCTTGGCAGGAGAGTGAGGTTTCGAAGTTGAGAGAAGCTCGGGATGAGAGAAAGCTAAACATGAGAGAGACTTGTGGTGGGAGATGCTGGACACGAGAGACCTTTGATAGAGAGTAAGGCTGTGAAAGAGGAATAAATTTTGTATAAGAGAGGATGAAAAGGAAAGGAAGGCTTGGGATGAAGGTTAGGTTGAACACGAGAGAGAGGCCTGGGATGAGAGAGGCGGGAAAAGAGAGAACCTTCAAGGGAGAGGGAGGCAGTGAACGAGAGAGAGGCTTGGAATGGGAGATGTTGGAAACGAGATAGGTTGGGAGAGAGAGAGAGAGAGAGAGAGAGAGAGAGAGAGAGAGAGAGAGAGAGAGAGAGAGAGAGAGAGAGAGAGAGAGAAGGGAGACTGTGTGAGAGAGGCTGGACACGAGAGAGAAAGGCTTTAGATGTGGAAAAAGCTGTGAAGGAAATAGAGGCTTAGGGTAAGACACTGTGACGGAGAAAGATAATTGTCATGATAGTTAGGATGGACTCGAGAGAGAGAGGCTTGGGACGAGAGTCAGGCAGGACAGAAGAGAGAGGCTTGGGACGAGAGTCAGGCTGGTCAGGAGAGAGAGGCTTGGGACGAGAGTCAGACAGGACAGAAGAGAGAGGCTTTGGACGAGAGTCAGGCAGGACAGGAGAGAGAGGCTTGGGACGAGAGTCAGACAGGACAGAAGAGAGAGGCTTTGGACGAGAGTCAGGCAGGACAGGAGAGAGAGGCTTGGGACGAGAGTCAGGCAGGACAGGAGAGAGAGGCTTGGGACGAGAGTCAGGCAGGACAGGAGAGAGAGGCTTGGGACGAGAGTCAGACAGGACAGAAGAGAGAGGCTTTGGACGAGAGTCAGGCAGGACAGGAGAGAGAGGCTTGGGACGAGAGTCAGGCAGGACAGGAGAGAGAGGCTTGGGACGAGAGTCAGGCAGGACAGGAGAGAGAGGCTTGGGACGAGAGTCAGGCAGGACAGGAGAGAGAGGCTTGGGACGAGAGTCAGGCAGGACAGGAGAGAGAGGCTTGGGACGAGAGTCAGGCAGGACAGGAGAGAGAGGCTTGGGACGAGAGTCAGGCTGGACAGGAGAGAGAGGCTTGGGACGAGAGTCAGGCTGGACAGGAGAGAGAGGCTTGGGACGAGAGTCAGGCAGGACAGGAGAGAGAGGCTTGGGACGAGAGTCAGGCAGGACAGGAGAGAGAGGCTTGGGACGAGAGTCAGGCAGGACAGGAGAGAGAGGCTTGGGACGAGAGTCAGGCAGGACAGGAGAGAGAGGCTTGGGACGAGAGTCAGGCTGGACAGGAGAGAGAGACTTGAGATGAGAATTAGTGTGGACACGGGAGAGAGGCGTGGGATGAGGGAGAGGATGTGAAAGAGGCTGGAGACGGGAGCAAGATTTGGGCTGAAAGTGAAAGTTTACAAGAATGAAAGAGGCTGGTGATGAGAGCGAGGCTGGACGTGAGAAAAGCTTGGAATGAGAGCGATATTGTTAAGATGAGAGAGAGGCTGATCTTGAGAAAGAAGCCTGGGTTGAGGGTTAAGTTGGATACAAGAGAGAGAGAGAGGCTGTGAAGGTGATGTGGGCTTGGTATGAAGGAGGTTTGACACGGTAGATAGAGACTTGGAATATAAGAGTTAAGGTGAACACGAAACGAAGGCTTGGGGTGAGACAGGCTATACGTGAGAGAGAGAGAGAGAGAGAGAGAGAGAGAGAGAGAGAGAGAGAGAGAGAGTGGGTGGGTCATGGGCTGAGAGTTAGGCAGGACACGAGAGAAAGGCTTGGGATAAGCTTAGCTGGTGAAGCTCAGATGTGAGTCCAGTAATGAGTCACGTGACCACATTGTGTTGACCTTGCCATAATGGACCATTGGATTGACCTGGACATTACAAGCACTCCTAGTTTTCTGCAGGTATTATCAACATAGGCTCACTCAAACGATTGAAAACCTGCAATCCACCCTGAATGGTCTTAAGTTGAAGATGTCATTAAACTCTAAAATGAAACGTATTTATTTTCTTGTCGCATTAGACGAGGGAACATTTTCCTATCACAGTAAGAATCTACGGGATTTATGAAACTTGTTTCGTGTCTCACAAAAAATAGGAAATGCAAATCATTCTTCATAACTGCAGGAGTTGTTTAATGTTATTGTTGACATGTAAGGTTAACATACAGATATATCAGGTCAATGATGGTGAGCTGCAGCCTTATGTGATGATGATGATGATGATGATATTGTGATGTGTAACGGGCGGCTGTACCAGCCTGGTCTATAAGACACTAGACTCGGTTTATTCAGGTGTGTCGTTAACAATAAACCACAACTGATATCTCGCACTGCCATGTGTCCGAACTCCGCTCTGGCAACACAATGCACAAATCATGCACAAACTACATGATTGATCACGTCTGATATTCAGTTATAAAACTAAGAATGTCTAATTGTGAAAATAACGAAGAAAATATAATACTAAGAAAAATAAAACATGATTATGAACATTAAACTGTTAAGTAATGCCATCGTAATGTTTTCGGACGCTACGCTGCGTCCCGCCTCCGGGCCCCATACTGAGCGTAGCCATCAACCGTCATCTTTCGGTCATCTGTTACTTGACATCACCAGATAATTTTTCCCGTAAGTAAACATCTGTTTTCGCTTACCTTTGCTTTGCAGCAATGGCCTTGATTTCACAAATAACTGTTCAACATTTACAAACATATACGTTCACTATTTCTTTTAAAAAATAATGAAAAACAAGTGAATTGTGCATGTACAAGTGTGGTATATTTTGTGACGCTGTTCCCTTACACGATACGCTATTTTCTCACGCTTAATAAGCATGTTTACTGTGTAATGTCTACATTTGTTTTCTTGTCAGTGATAATGATTTTGGCTCATGAGGATTACCCCCCCCCCGGCCCCTCGTTCCCAATAAATCATAACAATAATAGAGAGTTGACACCAGTTCATGAGCAGTGGGCGCCATGCCCAGTGCCCCGTATTGAGCGTAGAGCAAACAAGGAGTAAACGATATTGGTTGTCGATATTTAACGGTCGGCCCGAATCAGCAGAGTGTACATAGTGTGCGTGTGAATGATGGTGTGATCAGCAGGCAGGTTGGAGTTTCCCAGCACAAGGTAGCACCATGATACAGTGGCCCAGGACACCTGGCATCAGCGTGGGGTGGGCGGCACAAGGTAGCACCATGATACAGTGGCCCAGGACACCTGGCATCAGTGTGGGGTGGGCGGCACAAGGTAGCACCATGATACAGTGGCCCAGGACACCTGGCATCAGCGTGGGGTGGGCGGCACAAGGTAGCACCATGATACAGTGGCCCAGGACACCTGGCATCAGCGTGGGGTGGGCGGCACAAGGTAGCACCATGATACAGTGGCCCAGGACACCTGGCATCAGCGTGGGGCGGGCGGCACAAGGTAGCACCATGATACAGTGGCTCAGGACACCTGGCATCAGCGTGGGGCGGGCGGCACAAGGTAGCACCATGATACAGTGGCCCAGGACACCTGGCATCAGCGTGGGGCGGGCGGCACAAGGTAGCACCATGATACAGTGGCCCAGGACACCTGGCATCAGCGTGGGGCGGGCGGCACAAGGTAGCACCATGATACAGTGGCCCAGGACACCTGGCATCAGCGTGGCGCGGGCGGCACAAGGTAGCACCATGATACAGTGGCCCAGGACACCTGGCATCAGCGTGGGGCGGGGCTGCCTGCGCGGGACATTGCCATCATCATCCACAATAACCCCTTGACCACTGCCGCCAGCAGCCGTCCGTCCACGACTTGGACTGGTGTGCACATCATGATGATGACACACGATCAACACCACCACACCAGTGGTCTGTATGGCCCTACACCAGCAGAGATGCCACAGCTGACGGAGGCCAACATGGAGAGCAGTAATGGAGTATGTATCACAGTATACAGACAAGCCTGCTACATACATGTTGGGAAAACCTGGTCTACTGTGAGAGTTTGACGCCGAACCAACCATCTCTCTCTCTCTCTCTCTCTCTCTCTCTCTCTCTCTCTCTCTCTCTCTCTCTCTCTCTCTCTGTATTAGACATTTCCACCGCACTGGTGTAGGCGTAGGTGATCAATTAAAGATATGATACATTCTTGATCACTACCAGATTCTTGCCCGTGTATCTTAGGTCAGGTTGGTGTAGTCATTATGTAGACAATTGATGGTAATGTAAGACATCTTGTGCCACACATCCCGGGATAACTCATCCCATCATACCAGGATGATAACGCTTATCTAAGTTATCTCATCAATCATCATCATGTATTATCCCAGATATGAAGCCGCACGTACGTGTGGCTGGAACCCAGGCAGGTGGCACAGTTGGTGTCGGGTTATAAGGATGGCTTGAGGCAGGTGGTGTTGCTGGCAGGTGTTGGTCCAGGACGGGTCATGGGGAGTATTAAGTATATAGAGGTGTTGGAGGAGGTCCTGCTTACTGCTGAGGAAGGCTCATTCTCCCATGACAACACCACATTCCTCCTCGTCCAAGACAACTCGTACATACACACGAGCAACGTTGTATACAGTGGGTTCCAGACTCGTCCACACATTATGTTGGTGCCACATCCTGGCATATCATGGCTAGAGCTACAGTGAGGGTGTGGACTGCTCTTGTCAGGGAAGGTGGGCTCCAGGAGCCGTAGCCGGGCACGGGTACTGCTCACGTGAGCCAAGATGGCCAGATATGAGGGGCCACCTTGGACACGCTGGAGTCCGGAATGTGTGATCGTCCATGACTGACAGGTTAGGTGGTGTCATAACAACAGCGGCGGCTGCTTACACCAAGTACTGATGGTAATACAAGTCAGTTCCTGGCTGGCTAAACGTGTTCACCTTCTCTAACATACACTAAACCATTACACATGAACCTATACTATATAATGACAACCTTGTAATATGGATCTGAGAATCAGTGACTGCAAGTCGTGTGATTACTTAAATACTATTGTATTGATATACCTCCTCCTCCATCTGCCATGAAGGTCAACCCTGTATTGTACTCCAACACTTGCTGACCATATCATACCACCATAACAGCCACTACCTTGCTACCACACAATATCTTTTTTAACATGTGACTTGGTGCTAACGTCAGCTACACCGCTATAATGATACACATTATCTTGTAAACACCGCTGGGCTATGTCTGATGCTTCATTTCTTATGTTCATATAATCCTATGGTTTATACTCCTTTAATTGTGTCGTTTAGCGCATTGTGCACATTACAGATACACTGAAATATGTTCCAGTAATCACAAGTGGCAGTGTATGTGGCAGGTCAGGATGCCAGGCTCGGTTGTGTCTGTATAACATGGTCAAGATTCACAATGATCTTTTAGTAACTGTACATATCTTGTGGTATCCACTAGTATTTGGTCCAGACGGATACCTTAATAAACTTTAAATCCAGAAAAATAACTAAAAACATGTACATATACACCTGTAGATATATCTATATGCATGTAAATGAGGCAGATGAATGTGTTATATACTTAAAATGTTACGGAAAGCTTAAAGGTTCCGGTAAGAAATAGAACAACTATTGTGATAAATGACTTTTTGTTTAATAAATATGTATTGTGCTGCATTTTGTGGCTGTCACAAAGCCAAGATCTTTAAGCCAAATCCGTAAAGGTCTGGAAGAAGTAATGAAAGGCTTTGAGAAAATATATTTATTAATGATTACAAAACACAGACTATGTTCTCCTCTTGGTGTCTAAAAGATGACCCAACACAAGACGACTACTTCAAGATAAAAGTTTTTAGACATTTAACAAATTATTTGCTGTTACGTCCCTTTTCTCTCAGCATCATTTATCTGGTTTACTTCGAAGAACTGCCATGTACTACCTAATATGATCATTCAGTATAGATATTTCCTGAATGATCTTCAACAACGTGTTGTATAACTCTATTGTTGACATTATTTCGTGTAATGGATCAAACATTACAAAGTTGTGTCCATCCACACAGGTGTTTCACGTCCCAAGTAGAGATAATTCCTAGATATGGAGTCTGTCTAACATAGATATATTATCTGTTAATATTTGTATAATATTCCCCTGCTGGACGGTACTTAAGACTTTCGTATTAAAGTTGATCAGTTGTAAGTGATCAAGCATTACAAAGCTGTGTCCATTGCCACAGGTGCTACTGATCCCGGGTAAAGGTATTTCACCATCTTTGTATCTTTAACCTTTCTAGTTACAGATGTTTCATCCCTGATTCCAGCCTTACAATCGATTTTTCCTCCTTATCCTTATCATATAATTAGTCAGTTGAAGTGCAGAACACGCTTTTCAGTCCAGCCACTTTACTGTGTTTCTCAGATGATACCATTGAAATGGTGTTACCGGACTCCAACTGTAAGTAGTTACACCTGGAGTGACAAGTCACCATCGGCAAGGCAAGTAATCCACGAGTAACTGAATATGTCTTGGCTGTGACTTGCCCTTCCATTATTTACATATATTAAAATGTGACAGTAAGAATCAAAAGCCAGAGGAGGAGGAGCAGTACACATTGCTCATAATGTTTATGTATTGGCTTTACATCTCGACTAATAATTGCACCTACGTCTTTCTCCTTCTTTGATAGTTCTATTTCTAAATCTTATGATGATCCTCTAATTTGCCTGCTATTTGCACAAGGTATATCATTTTGCGCATACCTACAGTGAATATCACTGGCCACCATTGTACACTGTACAACGAGACGCTGGTCATCTTTCTGCAGTCGTCTTGCGTCATCGTACCAGTTGATAATGTTGGCTGATTTTGCCGTCGTGAAATTGCTTTTAGTAATCAGTGTCTCTTATAGATATCAAATATCAGGAAAATCTATCAAACTCATGAACACAATTTGACTGCATGTGCGAAAAATCGGATATAAGTTTCAAAGATTTTTCTGAAGAGAAGTATAGAACATGCACATATCATATCTATTGTATCACATATCAGTTCACCAGTTAGATATACCATTATAACATATTATGAAACTAATATCTGTCCTGATTCATGTTCAAGGACCATCTTCTACACATGACCAATATTTCACAACCATAACAAAATGATTCACTGATAAAGCCAGTGTATGTAATGTCCTTCCTTTTCCTCAGCTCATTAGGCATTTTCCGTGACCCAACCTATATGTTATTTGTCCCCTCATTTGTGACCTTGTAGTTGTTGTACGGTGGAGTAATGCTTGACTTGCTATACTGAGGGACAGACACACTGACACAAGCCATGTTGTAGTTGTTGTACGGTGGAGTAATGCTTGACTTGCTGTGCTGAGGGACAGACACACTGACACAAGCCATGTTGTAGTTGTTGTACGGTGGAGTAATGCTTGACTTGCTATACTGAGGGACAGACACACTGACACAAGCCATTATTGGATAAATTGACAAAAATGAAGAGATAAATGTCTTGAAATATATGTCAAGTGTAATGATACATCGATTTATGTACATTTTAGGAATCATTTACAAATTCAAAACATAGAATTCATATGATGGCATAGTGTGTTTAGATAGATTTCTAACTCTTAATGTTCTTATCAGTTCAGTCCAAGGAAAAAAAACGTGACAAATAAAGCCAGATAAGAGTGTGTCATAAGACCAGAGCCCCTGCCAAGCTGGGACTTGGCCAAACATAAACAACCACTTTCTTATAGACGATTAGTCAAGGTTCTGGGTCGAGCACCAGGATCTATTGACCTCCGACATAATATATTTTCTCTGATCCTTCATCATCACCACCACACTCCCGGCACCCATCAATAAACCCTTCCCAAATTCCTCACTTCCTTATAAACTCGTCCCTGTAGTCAACAATTAAGAAACCTAAACCGACCAAAAAGCATTACGTTGTTCAACAATGTAAACCCCAGCTAGGGTGAGCCTTAGACACTCTTACGGTATATTGTGATGGACGAAGGATTTACTACCCTGGTAATGTATTACACATTTACTTATTCTAACAACCTATCACTGATTACCGTTAAATACATATGGCAAAAATATGTTTTACTTGTGGACTTCTAGTGAAAATACATGGGATATCGCATGCAAGCTAAACATTTGATACGATAATAAATAAGATTTCATAACTTTTCTGGAGCACAAGGTACAGAAATATATGTAACGTGATATCGTTAAGATTAGCACATCTAACATAAAAATTTCTATTTTGCAGATAAATGTTTTACATGTAGAAATCAATAATGTTTTCAATAACATAAAGATAATTGCGTCAGTATCTATGTTGATGACTTTTTATCCGGGTTTTACACACTGTAGAAAAGAATTGTTTAGAGAAAAGTAATGTAATTATTATCAACACAAGGTTCAAGGATTCTAAGTTATGAGTTTCTACTCTTCAAAATGTTAGCATCATCCACTGAGAAAACTTTGAAAAAACAGACATTTATTTTGTGTGATGAGAATTAATGACAAATTATTTACGTTTTTCTTAAGAATATTCTTTATGAATCAAATGAAAGTATTTTGTTAGATAAAAAATTTACATCAGTAACAACGAGAGATAAACAATCAATATTCGCAAACTTTATCTTTGATGAATTAAAGTTCATCAAATGACAGATTATTATATACAATTTCCAACAATCTTATTGACATCTTAAAACCAAATATGATTAATAAATTTTTCAAATCATCAAAAGTAAAGAGAAGAAGCCGTCCGGAGGTAAGTTGTTTCCCCCGGCGTAAACACTTATAGGCGGAATCCGGTAACACCTCTTGAATAGCATGTATAAGACAGAGTAGAGTGGCTAGGCTCAGAAGCATGTTCTCCACTTCAACTGACTAATGATATGTTAAGACAACACAAACCACATACATCGATTGTGAGGATGGAATCAGGGATGAAACATGTATAACTAGAAAGGTTAAAGATACAAAGATGGTGAAATACCTTGACCCGGGATCAGTAGCACCTGTGGCAATGGACACACCTTTGTAATGCTTGATCACTTACAACTGATCAACTTTAATACGAAAGTCTTAGGTATTGTCCCTCAGGAAAACTTTTTATAAATATCTATAAAACACATATATATGTTAGATATACACTATCTCTAGAATATATCTTTACCTGGGACGTGTAACACTTGTGTGGATAGACACATTTTGTAATGCATGATCCATTACACGAAATGAACTTCACTAACGAAGAGTTATACAACACGTTGTTGGAGAACATTAATCAAATACCTATACAGAATTTTTATGTTAGATAAGAGGCATTTATTACAAGTGAACATAAGAAATGATGAAAGAGAAGGACGTAGATGTAGATGTTTTATTAAGAGATGAAATATTCCTGCCTTAAATGGTCTCTCTTATAATTGATTTTCTGTTAGATACAAACATGCTAATGTAATCTGTTCCTTATGATCATAAATGTTTATGTTTTTAAAACGTTTTTATCATGTCTTAAGGATTCTGGCTTACAGACCTTGGTACTGAACAACCATTATAATGCAACACAGTACATATTTATCATAAACGAATTATTTATCACAATAACCATTATGTTTGTACTAGATTCTTTAAGTCCTCAATCACGTTTGTTAATATATAAGAAATTCTTTCTCCACATCTCAATACATAACATATATCTACACGTGTGGAAATATATGTATATGTTTTTATATTTTTTTTCCTCATCTTTTCTAATCAACCTACAAGGTATATGTCTAAAGAAAATACTGGATAAAATCCTAAGTTATGTGTGTGTGTGTGTGTGTGTGTGTGTGTGTGTGTGTGTGTGTGAGCACACATAGTAAAGGTTAAGGGACGGAACAACACGAGTGTACAACTCACTCCCGTAATACATAAATACTAATCACACACACACACACACACACACACACACACACACACACACACAGAGCGGCGCCAGGCTGGAGGCGGGGCATCGTGACGTCACAGGCAAGTCCCTCCCCCCGCCAGATCCAAACATGTGTTGTGTCTGGTGATGGCGGTTCAAGATTTCCCACATTTATATTGATCTTTATATTATCATCCACTCCCAAAGTCACCTGGCATTCTTGTGTTTCAACAACAGACGTGATACATGCAACACCAGGCAAACATTGTACCATTATCTGATAGGTTAATTGGTGCAGAATCAAGAACCAGTGAATTTCATCGCCGCCATAAGTAAGTAAGGAAGGTGACTTTAATGATGATAAATACGACCTGGTATGGCTGTGTCTACACACTACCGCCATCTGGTCAACATTGTATATTTTTTTTTTTTTTTTTTATACTTTGTCGCTGTCTCCCGCGTTTGCGAGGTAGCGCAAGGAAACAGACGAAAGAAATGGCCCAACCTCCCCTATACACATGTATATACATACGTCCACACACGCAAATATACATACCTACACAGCTTTCCATGGTTTACCCCAGACGCTTCACATGCCTTGATTCAATCCACTGACAGCACGTCAACCCCGGTATACCACATCGCTCCAATTCACTCTATTCCTTGCCCTCCTTTCACCCTCCTCCATGTTCAGGCCCCGATCACACAAAATCTTTTTCACTCCATCTTTCCACCTCCAATTTGGTCTCCCTCTTCTCCTCGTTCCCTCCACCTCCGACACATATATCCTCTTGGTCAATCTTTCCTCACTCATTCTCTCCATGTGCCCAAACCACTTCAAAACACCCTCTTCTGCTCTCTCAACCACGCTCTTTTTATTTCCACACATCTCTCTTACCCTTACGTTACTCACTCGATCAAACCACCTCACGCCACACATTGTCCTCAAACATCTCATTTCCAGCACATCCATCCTCCTACGCACAACTCTATCCATAGCCCACGCCTCGCAACCATACAACATTGTTGGAACCACTATTCCTTCACACATACCCATTTTTGCTTTCCGAGATAATGTTCTCGACTTCCACACATTCTTCAAGGCCCCCAGAATTTTCGCCCCCTCCCCCACCCTATGATCCACTTCCGCTTCCATGGTTCCATCCGCTGCCAGATCCACTCCCAGATATCTAAAACACTTCACTTCCTCCAGTTTTTCTCCATTCAAACTCACCTCCCAATTGACTTGACCCTCAACCCTACTGTACCTAATAACCTTGCTCTTATTCACATTCACTCTTAACTTTCTTCTTCCACACACTTTACCAAAACTCAGTCATCAGCTTCTGTAGTTTCTCACATGAATCAGCCACCAGCGCTGTATCATCAGCGAACAACAACTGACTCACTTCCCAAGCTCTCTCATCCCCAACAGACTTCATACTTGCCCCTCTTTCCAAAACTCTTGCATTCACCTCCCTAACAACCCCATCCATAAACAAATTAAACAACCATGGAGACATCACACACCCCTGCCGCAAACCTACATTCACTGAGAACCAATCACTTTCCTCTCTTCCTACACGTACACATGCCTTACATCCTCGATAAAAACTTTTCACTGCTTCTAACAACTTTCCTCCCACACCATATATTCTTAATACCTTCCACAGAGCATCTCTATCAACTCTATCATATGCCTTCTCCAGATCCATAAATGCTACATACAAATCCATTTGCTTTTCTAAGTATTTCTCACATACATTCTTCAAAGCAAACACCTGATCCACACATCCTCTACCACTTCTGAAACCACACTGCTCTTCCCCAATCTGATGCTCTGTACATGCCTTCACCCTCTCAATCAATACCCTCCCATATAATTTACCAGGAATACTCAACAAACTTATACCTCTGTAATTTGAGCATTCACTCTTATCCCCTTTGCCTTTGTACAATGGCACTATGCACGCATTCCGCCAATCCTCAGGCACCTCACCATGCGTCATACATACATTAAATAACCTTACCAACCAGTCAACAATACAGTCACCCCCTTTTTTAATAAATTCCACTGCAATACCATCCAAACCTGCTGCCTTGCCGGCTTTCATCTTCCGCAAAGCTTTCACTACCTCTTCTCTGTTTACCAAATCATTTTCCCCAACCCTCTCACTTTGCACACCACCTCGACCAAAACACCCTATATCTGCCACTCTATCATCAAACACATTCAACAAACCTTCAAAATACTCACTCCATCTCCTTCTCACATCACCACTACTTGTTATCACCTCCCCATTTGCGCCCTTCACTGAAGTTCCCATTTGCTCCCTTGTCTTACGCACTTTATTTACCTCCTTCCAGAACACCTTTTTATTCTCCCTAAAATTTAATGATACTCTCTCACCCCAACTCTCATTTGCCCTTTTTTTCACCTCTTGCACCTTTCTTTTGACCTCCTGTCTCTTTCTTTTATACATCTCCCACTCAATTGCATTTTTTCCCTGCAAAAATCGTCCAAATGCCTCTCTCTTCTCTTTCACTAATACTCTTACTTCTTCATCCCACCACTCACTACCCTTTCTAATCAACCCACCTCCCACTCTTCTCATGCCACAAGCATCTTTTGCGCAATCCATCACTGATTCCCTAAATACATCCCACTCCTCCCCCACTCCCCCCGCTTCCATTGTTCTCACCTTTTTCCATTCTGTACTCAGTCTCTCCTGGTACTTCCTCACACAGGTCTCCTTCTCAAGCTCACTTACTCTCACCACCCTCTTCACCCCAACATTCACTCTTCTTTTCTGAAAACCCATACAGATCTTCACCTTAGCCTCCACAAGATAATGATCAGACATCCCTCCAGTTGCACCTCTCAGCACATTAACATCCAAAAGTCTCTCTTTCGCACGCCTGTCAATTAACACGTAATCCAATAACGCTCTCTGGCCATCTCTCCTACTTACATAAGTATACTTATGTATATCTCGCTTTTTAAACCAGGTATTCCCAATCATCAGTCCTTTTTCAGCACATAAATCTACAAGCTCTTCACCATTTCCATTTACAACACTGAACACCCCATGTATACCAATTATTCCCTCAACTGCCACATTACTCACCTTTGCATTCAAATCACCCATCACTATAACCCGGTCTCGTGCATCAAAACCACTAACACCCTCATTCAGCTGCTCCCAAAACACTTGCCTCTCTTGATCTTTCTTCTCATGCCCAGGTGCATATGCACCAATAATCACCCACCTCTCTCCATCAACTTTCAGTTTTACCCATATTAATCGAGAATTTACTTTCTTACACTCTATCACATACTCCCACAACTCCCACAACATTGTACATACCAACCTTTAAACTGTGACGTTCAACCACAAGGTTTAAGGTCGCTCATGAAAACGCGAACTTAAAATCTATCCATTTAAATCTACCATTCATCAATCAACATTTAAACACCGTCATTTGAACGTAAACCTTCCAGCTGCGTTATTTTACCAGAGTCCTTTAAGATACGTCATATAAACACAAAACTTGAATGTACGTTAAGCTTGTGCAAACCATCATTGAATCTCAAACTTTTGAATTAGAATTGTAATGAAAATGCGAACTTTTAACTCTGTCAAATTACAGCTATTGTACAAAATGATTTACTTAATTGACAAATTTTAATGTCAGTTAATTTAACGATATCCTTTGTGGTTCATCTTTGAAACACAAATATTTAAACTTTGTCTCTAGAACTGAACACAACCATTACGTTTCATAACTGGAATGGAAATTTGAATAATCTATCAAAATTCGTCATATAACGCGAACTTTTAAATCCTTCCATTCAGTTGGGCCGTTACTTGCCTGGCTCCTGCCATTCATAATATGTCCTTTTATATTGTATGTTGACTACGCTCTCATTCATTCGTCATTTGGATCGTCTCACTGATATTCCATTCATAAACTTCATTCCTAAAGCTTATTTTTGACCGCCATGTTGCTTTAAGGTTTATAATTCTTTGTGTATTTAATGATAGAAGATTCAATGATATTTCTCGTGATATTGGAATTAGAGTTAATAATGCCATCTCAGTTTCTAACTCTAACTCAAGTACCACGAAAAATATAATTGAATCTTCTATTACTGAATACACAAAGAATTATAATCTTAATATTAGTGATGGTCTATACAAATTGGATAACTTTAATGTTGATAAAATTTGTAAACAATAATAATAAGTTTATGATACGCTTGTTGTCTGTCTTGGACAATCACATGTCTACCATATGGCGTCCTAGCTACGTTTCTTCGTTGTATATCAACTGACTTTTATATTTCTCTCTTGTGTCTCCCCTGATGATGTGAGTTTTACACGAAAGTGCACTTGGGAACTTATCGTGTTTATTTTCCCTGCGAACTCATAAGAATATACTTGATCACGTGCAAAATTGCGATCCTTTTCAACATATATATATATATATATATATATATATATATATATATATATATATATATATATATATATATATATATATATATATATATATATATACATATATATATATATATATATATATATATATATATATATATATATATTTTTTTTTTTTTTTTTTTTTTTTCATACTATTCGCTATTTCCCGCGATAGCGAGGTAGCGTTAAGAACAGAGGACTGGGCCTTTGAGGGAATATCCTCACCTGGACCTCTTCTCTGTTCCTTCTTTTGGAAAATTAAAAAAAAAAAAAAAACGAGAGGGGAGGATTTCCAGCCCCCCGCTCCCTTCCCTTTTAGTCGCCTTCTACGACACGCAGGGAATACGTGGGAAGTATTCTTTCTCCCCTATCCCCAGGGAAATATATATATATATATATATATATATATATATATATATATATATATATATATATATATATATATATATATATATATATATATATATATATATATATATATATATCCTTCAGTATGTTTACTTTCGATACTGAGGAACAAAAGAAGGAGCCAAACAAGTAAATTTGGTCAAAGACATCTTTCTTTTCTTAACGCTGCCTCGCAAAGATTTTCATTAATTCAAATTGAAGAAACAGACGTATTTTTCTATTGTCTGGTTAGCTCAGTGGTAGAGCGTGGGTCTCACACACTCAAGGTCGTGGGTTCGAGACCCACACAAGACATAATTTTTGTCTTTATCTTTTTTCATTTTGTCCGCATCACATGTGTGCAACATTCAGTATGTTCGTCCAACGTTATAGTGAAGATCTTCACAATAAATTGAGGTTTTCGACCTTATCTGAAAGGGTCAGGTCCACCAAGACGTCCTTGAAATCTTCCAGAAGCTTCTGGCGATCCTCCTCCAACTGCTGGGCACATCAGAGTTAACATGGGCCGGACATCGGTTGTGGAACGACTTAATCTGCTTCCGGTAGTTAGCAGGGATGATAATGAGGGCTCTGACCTCATACCAGGTCAGCTTAGTTCCAGTCTATTGCTTAGTTCCAGTCTATTGCTTAGTTCCAGTCTGTTACTTAGTTCCAGTCTATTGCTTAGTTCCAGTCTATTGCAACGACAATAAAAAAGTAAAACTCATTTCTTCGTGGAAAATTGAGAGGAAAACACGACAGCAACATGGAGATTTACCCTGTGGTTATTTTGCCGGCTAGTCGGCAATGGTCGGTCAAACACTATTTTGCCGTGGTAATCTCAGTACTTCATATAATACTATGTCACAAAATATGTTCTTGGGGGCGTAGCTCAGTGGTAGAGCACTCGCTTGGCATGCGAGAGGACCCGGGTTCAAACCCCGGCGCCTCCATTTTTGTTATTTGGGAAATTCATTGTTTTCAGTGTTATATATATATATATATATATATCGTCCGATCAGGGAAGTTAAGCAACGTTGGGTCTGGTCAGTACTTGGATGGGTGACCGTCTGGGAACACCAGATGCTGTTATCCCTGGGGATAGGGAAGAAAGTATACTTGCCACGTATTCCCTGCGTGTCGTACAAGGCGACTAAAAGGGTAGGGAGCAGAAGGCCGGAAATCCTTTACTCTCATTTTCAATTTTCCAAAAGACGGAACAGAGAAGATATAAAGATATTGTAAAGATGTAACTAATATAAGATATAAGAATGAATGGAAGATACGGATGTAGCTGAAACAAGGAGTAATGAAGATTAAGGTGCAATGAAAATTATTCTGTAGTGAAGATAAATATATATGTTGAGATTTTGTATTGAACATCAAGAAGTAATGATAATGATGAGAGTGTAGTGAAGATGAGGGCTTAGTTAGGGAATAGTGACAATTGCCTTTACAATGATAATAAGGGGATAACACAATGAGAAACACAAACTTTACAAAGCTACGTTCAAGTCAGACTTTGAACTAAGTTCGGTAAACAGAAGGATGATGTTAAGATGAGAGTGTAGTGAAGAAGAGTATAGTGATGATAAGGATATTGTCAAGATAGGTTGTAGTGAAGATACGAATGTAGTGAAGATACCAATGTAGTAGAGGTAAGGGTTAACAAGGAGTAAGGTTTATTCAAAATGATTATGTAGTGAAGATAAGAACTATTTCTAGTGAACATCAGAGGGTACAATGATGATGGTATGGTAGAAGTAACTGTGTAGTGAAGAAGAGGGTATAGTGAAGATATAATTTAGTGTAATGGATCATGCATTACAAAGCTGTGTCTATCCACATAAGTGTTACATGTCTCGGATAAAGATATATCTAACATATATATGTCTTTTATAAATATTTGTCAATTGTTCTCCTGACCAACAATACCTATGGTTTACGTATCAAAGTTTATTGCTTGTAAGTGGTCATTACAAAGGTGTGTCCATTGCCACAGGTGCTGCTGATCCCGGGTCAAGGTACTTGACAATTTTTGTTTCCTTAACCCTTCTAGTTATCTATGCTTCATCTCTGGCTTGATCCTTGCAAGTGACATTTATGTGTGTAATTCTCTTTATTCTTATCATATAATCAGTCAGTTGAGGTGCAGAACACGCTTTTCATCCTGGTCACTCCACTCTGTCACATACTATTATTCAGAAGGTGTTACCGGACTCAACCCGTAAGTCGTTACACCGGGAATGACAAGTAACCTTGGGGAAAGGCTGTATCATCGACCAGGGAAGGGAAGAAATAGCACAGTCTCATCGAAAACCTTTATCGCTTCATAGATATGTGCCATCATCCCCTGCTCCTGTGTGGAGTGCAGCAGCCACCAAGGTGTAGGAGTGTCATCAAAGGTGTGCTGGTGATGTGTGGTAATAATAATACGAAGGTGTAGGAGCGCCATCAAAGGTGTGCTGGTGATGTGTGGTAATGATAATACGAAGGTGTAGGAGTGCCATCAAAGGTGTGCTGGTGATGTGTGGTAATGATAATACGAAGGTGTAGGAGCGCCATCAAAGGTGTGCTGGTGATGTGTGGTAATAATAATAATACTGTATCCACCATCAACAACCATTTCTCAGGTTTGTCTGCCCTACATGTCATCGCTGTACGTAACTCTGTCATTGCATATGTCTTCCTTCAACGTACACCTTCCTATATTTCACTGTCCCAACTATGTAGACAATGATACGTTGAAAGGATTGTTAGGTGACTTTAAAGTGAAATATATTAGGGATTAGTGACCTAATGACCTTCCATAGGTCGTTGACCTACATTTATCATACGGTGGTGTTCAAGTATATGCAAATGGTGATTTGAAATTCTTTGATGACCTTAATGACCCTAGCAGTCGGTGGGTCTTAAGCCCAAATAACCAGCCAACCTTATGATTATTTTAGTTATCTTGCTCGATTGACAATGGAGAGCCTGGGCTGAGCCTCAGGACCTGTTACCCTCCTCCTGAGAAGGACTATTTTTGTGTCCCTACTCATCACACTCCCGAGAACCCCCTAAAATTCTCCTCCCGATTTCCTTTCTTCCCCAAACCCTTCCCTCTACGTCGTCAGTAATGAAGACAGACATTCATAGCTTCATATGCAGCTACCTGCTGGACCTGGACCATCATTTTATGTTGAACTTATGGTTCACATTCTGGCTTCATGACCTTTAGCTGATAGCCCTTAAATCCAACAACATATATACATCCTGTTATACAACTGATGTTACTGTCTGACGTATGTATGGTGCGGCTTGATGACCTTACCTGCTGATGGCTAATATCGACTGTTATCATCTTGCAAATTTTGTTATTTGTTTGCTTTTCCGTACGGTTTAACGAACTTTACCTGTTGACAACTGTAAATTCAGAGATAATAAAGTATACGTACGTGTTACAGAGCCCGTATGATAAGGGCCCGAGCCAGGCAAGGACCTGGCGAATCTGTACACAAGAAATGACCTGTTAGGCAAGATCAGAGAACGGGCCGTCCACACTCTAGATGTAGGACGTAAACCTAGAAAATCTAACAACGACAACAAACAACATGTAGGTGAAGACCTCACTAGTGTGACAACGACAGTAGATAACTGCTACGAGGAGACCTGCTGGTGACTCTAACAATAACATAACTGTACAGTAAACAGACTTTCTGAGAACGAGCTGTCGTAAGACAAGGGCCCATGTCAGGTGGACACCTGCCCAATCTAACAACAACAATCTAACTATTTGTTGTCATATATGAATCCTGACTCCATAACTGTTGATTAGTAAATTGCTTCACGTGGCAGAGATGATCCAGTCATTACACACGACAAAGGTACACTACTGAGCTCCGCCTCGTTCAACTCTGGGCTAACTAGCGAGCTACAAGGAACAGCCTTCCTGACCACCATTGCCTCACCTTGCAACTGCTCACTTGAAACGTTTCAGACAACTAACTGCCACTGTTGGTATCATCCTCAGTCGTGTTGACGACCCGCCCCCACACCTCTTGTATACGTAAGGCTGGTGAACAGTATATGGTCTCCTCCCAACACCAGTCACGAACATTCTTTTGTATTGCTTATTTTGTTTATTTCATTTTTGAAAGCGAATGAAAGTGAAAAGGAATACATATACTAACGGGAGCCTAGCTATGATTATTACGCCTAAGTCTAGCACCATTAAGACTGTCTTAATAGATATACAAATGCCAGCAGAAGACATGCACAAGGAGTGGTCATGTTGTGTGTGCAACAGCCAGACACACACGTGAAGCCACACATCACACCACCGTCCGTGCATGACTGCTGGAGAACATAACCCCAGGTTGTATATACTGGACGAAATATTTGCATATCAAATTGGAAATGACAATAATACACTCATCCAAAAATATAAAGTGTATGTTAGTTTTGTTTGTTAAGTACCTTATATTACTGTTACGTCATAAACAGTTATTATTCAATTGTATGGTTAATAACTGTCACGTATTACATAACAGACATGTGGCGTGAAAATGTAATCAAATATCCATAAAGGTTTTGTAAAAAATGTACAGTTACATTCATCAGTAAGGCAAATATTAATGATGAATAAAATTGCTAGCTTGAGTTCTACAGCAGTGCTTCATGTTGCTTTGTAGTAAACACAACATTCCTAAATTGTCTTGGCTCAGTCTTTCTCCGGCGTGATCTCGTCTGCTGAGAACACCTGGCAACTGAGGCAGCAGCTGACACACCTGGGTATGGCAACTGAGGCAACAGCTGACACACCTGGGTATGGCAACTGAGGCAGCAGCTGACAACTGGATATGACAACTGAGGCAGCAGCTGACACACCTGGGTATAGCAACTGAGGCAGCAGTTGACAACTGGATATGACAACTGAGGCAGCAGCTGACACACCTGGGTATGGCAACTGAGG
>NC_092281.1:33325760-33388260 GCF_036320965.1 Panulirus ornatus
ATATTTTCTTTAATCATTATATTACAATTTTCTTGTGTTAATAATTAGTATAACAAACACAAACAAAAACTGTAGAAAACTATCAGAAGACAAATTTCAGGCAGCAACTATGAACTAGCGGGAAGGTTTGATCATTTCTCTCCTGATCCTGCCTCTCTATCCATCTCCCATATGGCCTTCCCATACACCAAGATGATATATATATATATATATATATATATATATATATATATATATATATATATATATATATATATATATATATATATCTGGCCAGTTCCCTGATCAACTTTGTTAAAGTAGGTTTCATAAGATATACAAAATCACTAACCTCATTACAGGTTACTATATTATAAGAAATAATTTCATAGATTTTTGTTTATACTCCATCTACTAAGATTTTCATCCTCTGAGCGAAGCCATACAATAATCGTCCTTATCTACTCTGAGCATTGGATAGCCTCCTGATGATCAAGGTTGCTGTTTTGGTTGTCCGTTTCCCTTGTTACTGCTGCGCCTCACTGCACACCTTACATGAGTGCCTTCCACAGTATTAGGGACAGCTGCTGGGCCTCACTGTAGCTACTTCTGGGACGGTTGCCAATCTTCCTCGTATTCCCTCATGACCACAGCGCCAAACCGACTCCCGCCATCAGGCCGAAACGCACAAACATTTCTGACAAAATTGAGACAACCGCTTAGCGTCAGTTTTGACACCAAGTGAATTTATACGACAATTACGTTCAAGATGCTTGGTTTTTCGTTCATGGATTGAACAGAAGCAACCAACGATGGTTGCTACTGCCCAATCCATGAAGTCCCCCCCACCACGGAAAGGTAACCAAGCTTCGGGGGGGATGGGTGTTTACCCTGACGCCAACGGAGAAACTCAATACAATATTTTTATTATAACTTTCCTTAATCTTGAAAAATGAATCAATCAGAGGGAACAATAGCCCCAGCCATATGAAGATTGGCTAACCGACTCCTTCCACATTGTGTAGAAAGTGATTTCTTTGAGGGTTGCTTTATGGAAGGCACGGTAGCGTCGGAAGAGTTTCATTTTTTCTTTGAAGACGAAGGAAATTATCCCCTAAATTTATGTATTTTTTTGGGCGGGATAATGTTCCCATTTTTTTTCTTTCTTTGTTTTTCAACGTCCCTACGTAGATATTATGTGCCATCCACTACTGGGAGAAAGCCAGACTTCCGCCAGATTAACGTAATCCTTGGCGGGGCGGAACTAAAGCTGTCTTGGTGTTGGTTCCTCAGTGATAACCCAAACACAAACACAAACACACCTCCATTGTCCACTCTAGGGCCGTGTTCTCCTGCAGCACCAGCAGGAAGAAGGAACTCCGGTTCCTCACCAACTTAATTTTTTTGGCACGGGGAACGTGTGTCATCTCGACACGCCTTTTAACGCCCGTACGTGGTGCGGAGTGCAGTCGGTCTGTAACGTAGGACATGTGTTATTGGTTCCAGTCGGTCTAGAACGCTGGGCCTGACATGTGTTGGGGGACCAAGTCGGTCTTGAATAGTGGGCCTGACAGGTCTTGAGACCTGCCATGTCTCCCTAAAGGTGGGCCTGACAAGTGGGGTGGGCTGCATTTCCTCATGGATGGTGGGTCTGGTAGGGCGTGTGGGCTGCAGTGCCACTTGAGTGGGCGAGGTCACTTGGTCAGCATCAGTGGGACGGTGAGGTTTCACTTTTGCGCAGCGACCGTTGTCGGAAAGTGGTGTCACGTCGGCAAGAAGTGCCTTCTTGTAGGAGGCATAGCAGGGGTACTGGATGACGGCAATCCCGCGGTGGTTCTCGTACGTGGATGCAGCCAGGATACTTCTCCGTGGTGGGGCTCGCTTCGTGGTTGGTGGATGTGGCCCTCCCCGCCACATGGTCACAGTGGTTGACCTATTTTACGTCAACACATTACGAGGTCAACCTTCACCAAATCCATATGGCCTTCATACCAGCTTCACCCATATTCCATTTCCTCCAATTCCACTTCTGGGTATTCCACCTCCATATCCACACAGCCAAATTCCACTCCATCCATGACTTCCACGTCCCGGTATTCCACCAATTCCACTCCATCCATCTCTTCAACGTCTGGGTATTCCACCATATCCACACAGCCAAATTCCACTCCATCCATTACTTCCACGTCTGGGTATTCCACTTCCATGTCCACACAGCCATAGCCCATGTCAAATACATGGACATATTCAAATTCCATCTCCTGGACAAAGGAGGATCGTCCTACCTCCTCGGTGAACATTATTATATTGAAGTGTTCGAGGAAAGGTTGAGGGAGCTTGCAAGGCGGAGCAGAGACGTTCACTCGACAGAGGTCACAGCTCAAATGATGCTCTCGGTCCCGGCTCCCGCCCTTATATAACCTGGAAACTGATCATATCCTAGCATAGCTTAACATAGAGAAGTCTAATATAGTGAAGTTAATACTTTAATACAGTTAAGTTTATTTCTCAATAGTTTGATACCTGTGCCTCACAACAGTTCCTTCACCCGTACAATGTCCCATCACAGAACACAAGGATTGTCATTATAATTCGTTTTTATCAGCAGAAATTAGATTAAAGTGACTAAAGATAAGTGGTTTAATATGTTATGTGTGTTCTCTGTCATCATAAAGGTGGCCATCTACCCTGATGTGTAAAGAAAACATCAATTTTGCCGAGGCTGTGGTGAAGATAAGAACAATGATATGATAATGTGGCCATACAATGGTGTAGTCAAGATGTTGTGTTAGAACTATGTAGTGAAGATGGGAGTGTAGTGAAGAGGAGGATTTAGTGAAAATATATATGTTTCTTCACACTGAGCCATTCCATATAGATGAATATATCTATAATCTAATTGCGGTAGATTACCATATGACTTTAACGGCACCAGCCAGCAGGAAAAATGTCGGATATAGGAGTGACTGAATATTTTGTCGGGTACAGAAATAATTGAATATTTGGTACGATCGATCAAAATGCTTTTTATAGGCAAATAATTTCTGATTTTTCAAATGATTTTTTCCATCTGTTGGAACTGGTGTAAGTAATTAAAGATATGAAAACCGATGGAAAAGTTCAGTTTAACGCTTTTACGAATGTCTTGCTGCGTGTTTGGGAAGAGCAGTAAACTACAGGAATATATTGGTCTAATGTCCCCTGCTCGTCCAACAGCAGATATTGTATGGTCTGAGACATTATTTCTGGTGGAGGTGGATTCTCTCCGGCATTGCGTAAATCACTTCCACAAACTTGCGCCATTTTGCACAAATACAGATCCGATATGATGCATTTCCCAGCTCTGTTACGTTATGGACCCTAGTCATCCTAGCCTAACCTAGCCTAAATAAAAAAGGTGTGGAATAATGTGCAACATTTCTCCTTCATTACAAGTGATAATAAACCTAGGCTATACAGCAACCAGGGACGTCCATATTTGTCTAACTTCTCACATGTCTGTGTCATCTGTCTGCAAACATGTCGACCATTACCATGAGGGCGATTGCGGCTTTTGATTTTGAATATCACACGTTTCCTCTCTGCCGTGAGATCTTCATACTTAAATAAAATGGTGCGCCGTAAGAAATATATGTCCATCGAAGGTCAACTATATGGCTCAGTTCCATCATCAGTTTCTAAGAAAACTGAAAAGATGAGGTCCCACCGAGATTCGAACTCGGATTGCTGGATTTAGAGTCCAGAGTGCTAACCCTTACACCATGGGACCTGATAAGAACAGATGTGATTTCATCTAAATGTCTTACGTATAATCAACCAGAGGCCATTCCTCCCTCCCTGCCTGCAGGGTTCAATGGTTTTCTAGAAGGTTCTCGAAGATTCTGGGTAGGAACTGCCATTGAGAGGACGTAGTTATACGTATCATTAATGATATTGTTGTTGACTTTCTGATTTAGGAAGATAGATAGATAGATAGATCGATAGATAGATATGTAAAAAACAGATATTAGATAGATCGATAGATACGTAATGCTGTATATGTCAACTTTCACAGAAATCATTGATATGTGCGTTATTCTCCAAGAAATACATGTACATGGATGTAGTGATAATATGGGTTAGGTATAAGACCAGTCGTGTTGAGATTGTAGTGAATGTGACCATTGACTTCAACCTTAATGGTGTAGTGAAGATAAAGTTGTAGTGAAGATAAATCTTGAAGTGACTCATAAGGTTGTTGTGAGTACAAGGATGCATCGTAAATGAGTCCCTCCTACCTGAAAGTCAACAATTACAAAATTGATCAAGTATAACAACATCCTCGGACAACCAACTACCAACACCAACCATAGAGTGAACCTGACTGTTACATAACGACGACCTCTCAAAGGTAATGATCTTACCAGAATCTTCGAGAACCTTCTAGAAAACCTTGAACCCTGCAGGCAGGGAGGGAGGAATGGCCTCTGGTGGATTATATGTAAGACATTTAGATGAAATCACATCTTTCCTTATCAGGTCCCATGGTGTAAGGGTTAGCACTCTGGACTTTGGATCCAGAAATCCGAGTTCGAATCTCGGTGGGACCTCATCTTTTCAGTTTTCTTCGATACTGATGATGGCTGCATTATTCTCTACGTTACATATACATTCATATATATACAAAAATATGTATATATAAACATATATATGGAATAATATGGTTTTATCAATAGCCAGAGACCATTCTTCCCTCCTTGCCTGCAGAGTTCATAGTTTTCTGGAAGGTTCTAGAAGATTCTGGTGAGATAATCACCATTGAGAGGACATTGTTATACTTCATATATCAATGATTTTATTATTGTTGACTTTCAGATAAAGATAGATAGATAGATAGATACATAGAAAGATAGATACATACATAGTTAGATTGATAGATTGATAGAACGATATTTAGATAGGTATATAGATAGATAAGTTTCATCAATACTGTATCTTACGCCATCTCCTGTGGCTGGACATATGTTCAACCAGCATTGGGAAAACCTCCAGTAGACCTTAATGTAAAGCAAGATAATAACAAAACCTGCAATAAATGAATACGATCAACTCCCCAGTGCAGAAATATTGTGACCAGAAAGTCTTCTAGCAAGATGTCAGACGCTTCCACGGGAATCATAAACATAACATCAAATATCTGAAAGTCAACAATAACAAAACTAATGATGATAATGAAACTATAACAAGAAAAATGATAAACATATGGAAAATAGTGTTCTAGATTATGCCTCTAGAAAACAAACTTTAACGAAAACTGTGAAAAGAAATACCCATCTGGCTGATACGACACAGTAAAAGAACCATCCCACAACCAACTCTAAACTGAACCTGACTGTCCCCTAACAACGTCCTCTCAATGGTATTTATCTTACCAGAATCTCGTAGAACTTTCCAGAAAATCAAGAACTCTGCAGGCAAGGAGGGAGGAATGGCCTCTGGCTGCTGATGATAACCACATTATTCTATATATATACTTTTACCTACGATCGAAGGTTGACCGGCCAGCCCAAGTGGCTACAGAGGTTGTATCCATGAAAGAAACGGACCCACCAGCAGACGAATTCGGTTGGCAGGTTGTATCGAAGAAGAGGAAAAAGAAGGTTGCCCAACCAGCCCAACCAGAAGGGTGTAGCAAAGAAACGAAAGAAGGCTGCCCAACCAACCTGGGTGGTAGTAAGGATGGCTGCTCCACAACCCCAGGTCGTTAGGCAGACTGTAGCCATGGAAGAAAGGAAGGCTGCTCGTCCACCAGCCCAGGTACCGAGTGAGCGTGTAGCTATGCTGGCTGACCCACCAGCCCAGGTAGATAGCTACCCCCAGATGGCTATGTCGGGTGCAGCAAAGAAGCAAACCCCACAACTACTCCACGAGGTTTGCAAGCCTGCACCCAAAAAGATAAAGACGAAGGTTGCCACACTACCCAATGCACCACCACATGTCTAGAAAGGGGAAAGGTGGACAGAATGGCTGGAGGTCCCACTCCAACAACAAAATCACCTTAGGAGCCAAATTCCATCCATTATTGGAAAAAAAAGAAAAAAAAAATATATATACATATATATATATATATATATATATATATATATATATATATATATATATATATATATATATATATATATATATATATTCTTTCTTTTTTCTTTCAAACTATTCGCCATTTCCCGCATTAGCGAGGTAGCGTTAAGAACAGAGGACTGGGCCTTTGAGGGAATACCCTCACCTGGCCCAATTCTCTGTTCCTTCTTTTGGAAAATTAAAAAAAACGAGAGGGGAGGATTTCCAGCCCCCCGCTCCCTCCCCTTTTAGTCGCCTTCTACGACACGCAGGGAATACGTGGGAAGTATTCTTTCTCCCCTATCCCCAGGGATAGGGGAGAAAAACTATAACACAATAAAAATATATAGGTATCATAAATATAACAGGGAGAGCAGTATAAACTTCCACAGTCCAAAAGTTTTAATCACTACACTGAAGTATCACACACATGATGGACCATCCAAGGAGAAAATTCAAGCCCACTGAAAGAAAAAAATGTACCTGACCAGACAGACTGACGAGGATACAAAGGCTTCTGAGGCACAGCATCAAACAGCCTAAATATCACATGAGCAACAGTTCAGCTTGTCTCTAAACCCAGATGGGAAGAAAGAGATGAGCCTCCAAAACCAACACAAGATAAGCTTAGAGTACAATATTCACAAATCAGTCCCATGCATAAATAATAAAATACATATTTCAACCATCCAAAAGATACCTTTCTTCTTTGCAAACTTTAAAGATGTACAAAACCTTACAATATAGAAATATTATGAGCAGATACCCTGAAAAATTTGTAACACTGCCATTTACTATGATGGCCTACATTCCTAGACACATGGGAATATCACGTAAGTAAAGACATATCTGTTGTGAGTGCACATTGCAAAGGAATTTCTTAATGAATGCAGACTGTAATGACCATCTGCATTTTGCGAGATGATCATCATATATATATATATATATATATATATATATATATATATATATATATATATATATATATATATATATATATATATATATATATATATATATATATATATATATATATATATACATATATATATATATATATATATATATATACAAACTACATTGCAACTTGAATATAAATAGAATCATCAAGCTTCACTATAATAGCTTTACTATATTTAAATATAAACAAGGTCTAACCGAGGTTACTTGGTTGAGCAAGACGTGAGAATATCATCAATTGGCCCTCCAGCCCTGGGTTGAAATTGTCGTTCTGACGTATTTCGAGTTCAGTGCTGATACAGGACCACTGATTAAAGGACTATCTTGTTAGTCTGTGTAACTTCGCCTGACCCAGTCCACGTCTTCAATGGCTTTCTGTTACTACAAACGGGATTACAAAGGAAAGGCTTCCTTTGTTAGTTTCATGAATACCTTCGTTCAAATGAAGGGAAAGACTATTACTATGAAGCGGTACCTTATCAGCAGGAAAGAGCTGCAGCAACGGTATGAAAGTTACTGCAAGATACATAACGAGCCCGTGGCTTCCAACGTAAACATCGGCCGCCATTTGGGTTCACTCGGCATCATGTGTGACACCAAGTTTGGACCCGTTGGGAAACAGGAACGATGCTATTCTGGTATCATGTGGCTCGATGGCGCAGGATCACCAACTGAAATGCAAAGAAAATGGAGAAAGCCGCCCAAACGTATCATGAAGGCCGTGCAAGAGAAGATCGAGAGGGATCGGTTGAGAGACGATATCGCTCACAGTATATTGAAATTTATGCCCAAGACTTCCCCTGATCTCCAGACACAGCCAGCCACAGAGACCAACAGCCCCGCTTCCCAGACACAGCAAATCACAGAGACCACCAGCCCCGCTCCCCAGACACAACCAGTCACAGAGACCACCAGCCCCGCTCTCCAGACACAGCCAGTCACAGAGACCACCAGCCCCGCTCCCCAGACACAGCCAGACACACAGCCCACCAGCCCCGTCCCTCACACAGAGCAACAAGATCCTGATATTGAGGAAGCAAATGAATTTCTCGATGATTTTTTGCTTTCACTGGAGAAGAACTGATGAGTTCCTTATAGACAAGAATCTATATAAGTTCACTTATGGAGTGAGATCTTTGACGGAGCTGTGCTGCCTATAGCACAGTCTACCAAAGGGTGATCTTTGCTGTCGTGCAGTAACCTCATGAGGGCGGAGTCCGGCTACACTTTCTTTACCTAGGAAAAGATCTCTGCACTAATATTAAGTTTCTCCGTTGGCGTCAGGGTAAACACCCATCCCCCCCGAAGCTTGGTTACCTTTCCGTGGTGGGGGGGACTTCATGGATTGGGCAGTAGCAACCATCGTTGGTTGCTTCTGTTCAGTCCATGAACGAAAAACCAAGCATCTTGAACGTAATTGTCGTATAAATTCACTTGGTGTCAAAACTGACGCGAAAGCGGTTGTCTCAATTTTGTCAGAAATGTTTGTGCGTTTCGGCCTGATGGCGGGAGTCGGTTTGGCGCTGTGGTCATGAGGGAATACGAGGAAGATTGGCAACCGTCCCAGAAGTAGCTACAGTGAGGCCCAGCAGCTGTTCCTATTACTGTGGAAGGCACTCATGTAAGGTGTGCAGTGAGACGCAGCAGTAACAAGGGAAACGGACAACCAAAACAGCAATCTTGATCATCAGGAGGCTATCCAATGCTCAGAGTAGATAAGGACGATTATTGTATGGCTTCGCTCAGAGGATGAAAATCTTAGCCGTGAAAATCAACAGGTAAAATAACTAGTAGTTAGAGGTAGTGAAGTGGGATTACCGCATTTCTGTGGTCTTAATAGTAAAACGAAACTTTTCGTTTTCTCCATCAATCTAGAGGTGTTGTAGACCACCATCCTTAAGGTTGTAAGGTAATGGTAACTACAAGGTTATGACCTCAGCAAATTTGTGATGGAAAGTGCAGGAAATATGGTAATGTATATAATATAGATTATATAGTTGTATAATAAATGTGTATCAAAATTTTGTCTTCTCTGTTCCCGTTCATTGATTCAAATACAGGTAAGTTTTCTAACGAGGTGGGATAAGCTACGTGCACTCGGCTTGTAAATGTGGTGACTTTCCCTTCATTACCACAATGTTGTGCTGAACTGAAGATGTAGAATTCCGTAGACGAAACTAAGATAGGAAAGCAATCTACGTCAAAAATTGAAGGCGCCGCTCTGTGTGTGTGTGTGTGTGTGTGTGTGTGTAGCCCCTGGGTTCATGTTGGCCACAGCCACCCACCGGCCGGGCGTGCTGGCGGTAGTTTATAACTAAGACTGGTAGTTTCACATGTCACTTGGAGTGTCCCTCACTACAGAACTTGAGCAGCTCTTATCCTGAGGTGGAGCAGTTGATCCTCTCCACCAGGCTGGTACACTTGGTCTGCACCAGGTGGCTCCCTCCTGGTCATCCTGAGTGGGTGGTTGCTGTGTGGGATTTAATGACCACTGACTTGTGAAGGTCATTAGGCCAACCATCATTTTATCAACTGATAAAACATGAAGCAACGCCAAATATTACATGATCCACCTAAACTATTGAGAATGATGAAGTCTGATATTGTTACGTTACGTCATCCAATCTTGCCACTCACATGTTACGGTAATCACGACTACATACATAGTGTTGTTACGACTGATATTACTGTATGTACTGTAGTAAAGTACTGTGGTTATGTGGACACCAGACGAGACCATCATTATGATGTGTCACCAACATATATCTATAATACTTCTATAACCAGCATGATCAAGAAGGTTATAACAGTATTATCCTTGTGTCACCATCATGTATCTATAATACTTCTATAACCGGAACGATCAAGAGGTTATAACAACATTATCCTTGTGTCACCAACATGTATCTATAATGCTTCTATAACCAGCATGATCAAGAAGGTTATAACAACATTATCCTTGTGTCACCAACATGTATCTATAATGCTTCTATAACCAGCATGATCAAGAAGGTTATAACAACATTATCCTTGTGTCACCAACATGTATCTATAATACTTCTATAACCAGCATGATCAAGAAGGTTATAACAACATTATCCTTGTAGTTGTTGGATCAGTGTAGAGCAGAGCAATACCTGGTGAACATTACTTCCTGGTGGCCGCCATAAATACGACCAGTGTTTATAAGCTCACACATCACCAGGGGTTAAGATATGGTGTTAGCCCTCACTGCTCTATATAGCACCAGCCACGGTGGGTGGGCCTCCAGGTTATACTTCACTCCTACTCTTCTATATCTCTAACTTCCTTGTGATCATCTCACTTTGAATAACTAGATCTTCACATGACAGTTGTTTGTTGCTGTTGTTGTTGTTGTTGTTGTTGTTGTTGTTACATGTTGTAGGTTTATGTTCTACCACTGGACGACTCGTTCTCTGATCTTACCCAACAAATAATTTGTTGTTTCGAGATTCGTCAGGTGTTTATCATACGGAGTCTGTAACACGTAATTCTGTCTATCGTTCACTATACTGGATAGTAACCGGCAAAGGTTATTAAAGATATCTACACCAGAAACTGTGCCACACAACAAAACATACAAATCACGATATTTGCAACATGATAACATGTTTGACTTAATGACCATCAGCAGGTAAGGTCATCAAGCCGCACCATACATACGTCAGACAGTAACATCAGTTGTATAACAGGATGTATATATGTTGTTGGATTTAAGGGCTATCAGCTTGTGGTCATGAAGCCAGAATGTAAACCATAAGTTAACATAAAATGATCGTCCAGGTCCAGCAGGTAGCTGCATATAAAACTTTGAATGTCTGTCTTGATTACTGACGACGTAGAGGGAAGGGTTTGGCAGGAAGGGGCGTGTGGTGGATTTTGCTGCAGGGTTCTCGGGAGTGTTGTGAAGAAGAGATAGAAAAACAGACTGAAAGGAGGAGGGTAACAAGTTCTTGGGCTCAACCTAGGTGCTACGTTGTCACTCAAGCAAGACATCTAAAATAATCGCCAGGTTGGTTGGTTATTTGGGCTTGTGGCTCATGGACTGCCAGGGTTAATAAAGTCAACAAGTTAGTCATGATCCTCAACCAAAAATACTTGAACACCTTCACGTGTTGAAGATATTTGTAAGGTCATACACATGCTCACTAAATACTTGGCCCATATAAGTAAGGTTTTCACCCCTGTTGATTGCAAGGGTCGTACCTGCAGTAAAGGTCATGTTATAACCATCAATCGAATCATCTTGAACAGTTTTCCCAGAGGTTCAAGATGATTCTGAGACCGTACACGCTCTCACCCTGTTCGTAAGACGAATGGTGCATTCTAACGGACAGCGACCTATAGAAGGTCATTAGGTCACTAATCCTTTATATGCTTCACTTTAAAGTCAGCTAACAATCCTTTCAACATATTATTGTCTAAATAGTTGGGACAGTGAGATATAGGAAGATGTACGTTCAAGGAAGACATATGCAATGACAGAGTTACGTACAGCGACGACAAGTAGGACAGACAAACCTGAGAAATGGTTGTTGGTGATGGTGTGAACAGTATTATTATTATTACCACACATCACCAGCACACCTTTGATGGCGCTCCTACACCTTCATGGCTGCTGCACTCTACACAGGAGCAGGGGAAGGTAAACATCTTTAAGCAAGAACATTTCCGACGAGACTGTACTATTTCTCTCCGTCCTTTGTGGATGACACAGCCTTGCTAAGGATGACTTGTCACTGGTGGTGACACAGCTGACGGATGGAGTCCTGTTACACCTTGTGAATAATATCTCATGACCAAAACAGTAGACTGGCCAGGTTGACAAGCGTATTGTGCAATTCAACTGACTAATGATATGATAAAGAAAATTACAAACATAAATATCTATTGTAAGGATCAAGTCAATGATGAAACAAATATAGTTTGAATGATTAATGAAACAGAGTGTGGGAAGTGACACAGCTTTGTAATGCTTGGTCAGTTACGAATGATTAATACGAAAGCGTTAGGTATCGACCCGCAGGAGAACGTGTTTACAGATCTTTATAGAAGACATATCTATGTTAGATAAACGCCATATCAAGGTAATATCTTAACCTGGGACGTGTAACATCTGTGTGGAGAGACACAGCTTTGTAATATATGATCTACTCCACCGGTGAACTTTGACAACAGAGTTATACAACGCGTCGCTGGACAATATTCACCTAATACCTATAACGAATTTTCATATGATATACAAGACATTTGTTGGAAGTAAACATAAGAAATAATGATAGGAGATAAGGAGAGGGAAAGTACATATTTTCTTAAATGCTGAATGAATCCTGTTTTAACCTAGTTATTTTGCGTTGGATTTTATTTTACAAATCCAGAGGATAATATATTCTGGGGCTTATGATTATTATGCTTTCAACACCTTTTTCAATTTCTTATCATTTTTACTGGCTAAAAGGCCTTGATTCTTAAGAACCATTCAAATGCAACACCGTACATATTTATTATAAATCATTTATCACATTAACCATAATGTTTGTACCTTATTCTATAAGTTGTCAGTCACATTCTTAAGTATATAACAAATTCGTTTGACTCAAGTAGATGCATATAACTATATCCACATTTTTAGATATATACATATGGTTCTTAGTTTATCATCTTTTTAACTCCAAGTTTAAGTGATCCTTCTAAAGAAAATACTAATCATTACCTTGGATGACGTACCTGAGTCTTTATAACAGAAATAATGAACAACTCCTGATTGTTGAGGTTGTGTATACAGGTTGAAGACCATTAGTTCATCAATGTTATACTGGTAATGATAAAAGTCAACATGTATATAACTTTAATGTTGGACATATACTATGGATTCAGGCTTTATGACTGTTCATATGTTTTCAAATATACCAACATTACATTGACCATATACGAAATACTACCATTAAATTGTTTGGTCATAAAGGAGATATTCTGATCACTCCAATAATACACATGCATGTTTACCTGTTACAAAGAGATCCGTCATATTGTAAAGCCCTGTGCCAGCCAGGCAGGCAGCCAGCCTCCCTAACAACAAACTACCTGTTAGTCAAGATCAGATAAAGAGCCGGGTTGAGGTGAGTGCCCGTACCAAGCATAGACCTAGCATAGACCTGTCATGGTACAGACCAGTCATATGGAGACCTGGTGAATACAACAATTAGAAACATTCCATATTTGAGGAGACTTGGCAGGTCTAACTATGAACCAATTTCATCATGATCGTATGATAGGACCTCGTACCAATACAGGGACAAATTGTAATATTGAATTGTATATTGATTTCATATTTCGATGGAATTAACGATAAAGATGAGTTGCCATAATTATGAGGAAACATGTCTACATTCACACTCACCAACCCTACCCAGACAACACGAGTCGTATTGATCATTTCTAAATTTATCGGACACGCCCGGGAAGATACTTTTTTACCGTGTGTACTTTACTTTAAAGTTAAGTTCATAGGAAATAGAGCGAAACTAACTGTCTCTATAACCAACAAAAATTACTATGCGGTATAGATTTCTATCTACTAATGACGTCACATCTGATGTCATTCGTAGTAATGAACACAAACTGGTGGGCAAACGTTTGACCTCAGATGAGGTGAAGTACTTTATCTTCAATATGATTGTTAACATGGAATAATTTACTAGTTAGAGTGGTTGGAAGCAGCATTATAGATACGTTTCACAATAAACTTGAGAAATATTTCCCTTCAAGTTCAAGATTAACATTATTTGCGTCTCATCATTAGTCACACTGACAATATACAGGTTTATCTTTAGATTATCTGTATGTCTTCCACTACAGTAATGTGTGAGTTCCTGATATCTTCTACTACACTAATGTGTGAGTTCCTGATATCTTCCACTACACTAATGTGTGAGTTCCTGATATCTTCCACTACACTAATGTGTGAGTTCCTGATATCTTCCACTACATTAATGTGTGAGTTCCTGATATCTTCCTCTACGCTAATGTGTGAGTTCCTGATATCTTCCACTACACTAATGTGTGAGTTCCTGATATCTTCCACTACGCTAATGTGTGAGTTCCTGATATCTTCCACTACACTAATGTGTGAGTTCCTGATATCTTCCACTACACTAATGTGTGAGTTCCTGATATCTTCCACTACGCTAATGTGCGAGTTCCTGATATCTTCCACTACACTAATGTGTGAGTTCCTGATATCTTCCACTACGCTAATGTGTGAGTTCCTGATATCTTCCACTACACTAAAGTGTGAGTTCCTGATATCTTCCACTACACTAATGTGTGAGTTCCTGATATCTTCCACTACACTAATGTGTGAGTTCCTGATATCTTCCACTACACTAATGTGTGAGTTCCTGATATCTTCCACTATCACCATCAACCTCGAAGTGACCCAGTGGTCCACTGCTGTATGAATACCTTTACATTCCTTTGTATAATGGAATGTTTGTAACAACACAGTAATTAATCACATATCGGAGATTTGGCACTGTATTAGCTCCACGTCTTATTCATGGGCCATCAAAGAGCTATATGTCTGTGGTCATGGTTGTCTGGATGTGGATGACAGGGGCTTCCTCTCTTATGTGAATGGCTTCTAATCTGTGTAGTCTCCTGCGATCACTACAACTAGTAATGATTTTGATGTTATTCATTATAATCTCCCTCGTTAGTCTCGTTCCATGCTTTTGTTCATGATGATGTTTGATTCCACCTTCTTGTAAGTGGAGCGAGAGTCGGTGGCTCAGGGTGCAGGTGTACTGATCATGTTGAGATGAGTAATAATGGATATATGAGCATACATTGGTGGGTTTCCTGTATATGCTAAACTTAAACTTGTTTCCTTGTCTATGGATCATGGAATCTAGAAATGGTAACATACCATTATTTTCATTTTTCTACAGTAAATTTGATGGAAGGTACTAATTTGTTAAGTAAGGGGAGAAATATTTGTGAATTTTCATTTGTTCGTCAAACACAAAGAACATCATCTACATACCTAAACCAAATTGCATTAGAAGGTAAGATACCCTTTAGTAATTTTGTTTCAAAACATTCCATGTAAAGATTACTTAGTACAGGTCAAAGAGGGTTACCCATTGCCATACCAAATTTTTGAGCATAATAATCTCCATTAAATTGAAATACACAGTCTTTTATACACAATTTTATCAGTTCAATGAAATTAGACTTTGAAGCAGGTAAATGAATATCATCCAAGACATCAAATGATTATTCTAAAAGGTCATCAATTGGAACTTTAGTGAAAAGTGAGGAAACATCAAAGCTAACTAGTTTGAAATCAAAATTAACATTGATATTGTTTAGCTTGTTGACTAAATCTACATTGTTCATGATATTAGAATTTGATACCTTACCCAATAAAGGGCTTAATAAAGAAACTAACCATTTTGACAATTCATATGTGATGGAGCCTACTGAACTCACTATAGGTCTTACTGGAAAATTCTGGTTATGTGTTTTGATAAGTCCATACATATATGGCAATGAATGGGACAAAGATGACAAACTTTTGATGAGAGAAATGTTTCCTTTCAACAACAACTTCATTTCTTTATTGAAATGAGAATTAACTGCTTTTAAGGGATTTTTACTAAGTTTAGAATATGTTGTGTCATCATTTAAAAGATCATTCATTTTAGATAAATAATTACTTTTGTCTAAAATCACAACAGAGTTAGACTTATCTGCCTTGTTTAATCACGTTAAAAACTATGATCATTGTATTGACTGGAGTAACGCCATCTCAGTTATTAACTCTAACTCTATTACCAAGAGGAATATCATTGAATCTTCTATTATTAAGTACACAAAGAATTATAATCTTAATATTAGTGATGGTCTATACAAATTAGATAACTTTATTGTTGATAAAATTTGTAAAATGATAAGTTTACGAACGCTCGTTTTATGTTTTGGACAATCACATGTTTATCAAATGGCTCTTAGCTTCGTCTCTTCCATGTATATCAACTGACATATTTCTCTCTTGTGTCTCCCCTGATGATGTGATTAATACACGAAAGTGCACTTGGGAGCTTATCGTGTTTCATTTTCCCCGTGGACTCATAGGAATATCTTGATGACGCGCAAAATTGTGATCCTTTCCAACATGGATTCCACACGGCTCTTCTATTTCTTCTCTACAAGCTGTCATGGACTTTCTCCTTTCGTTACTGCTTTCTCCAAATCGCTAATCAAGGCTTACCAATTGAAGTTACGATTTGGATTCCTTAGGAAATGCCTTGATGAACAAATGATGCCAAGATCTGTCCTACCTCAACGTTTGTTTGAGCTGTCTGGTCGACGATTTGACCAATTCCAAAATATTATTTTAAAGAAAAACATTGAATTAAAGAAACTTGAAATGGAGGAGGCTTTTCGCATTTCAAGAGAGAAGAAACGTGCCTTTCAAATGGCAATACCGACACACTGGAAGAACCGGATGTTGGACTATTGCTATGATAAATCAAGGAAAGAATGCAATAGGCTACAAGTGTCACTAAATTGTAAGTTGGACCATCTTATTGAAAACAGCGACTGGACCAAGAACACAAACCCATCTTTTGTGGTAAACCTATCTAATAAACTAGATAAAGATTCCTTGTGTGCATTAGGCTATGGTTTGTTTTGTGTGCTCTGACAGGGAAGCCAGCTGTGTTGATGTCACAAAGTCTTTTTGTAATTTAGAAAAATACAGTAATTTAAGTAATGATGAAATTAATATCTGTAAGGGTTTAGTGTATGCCAGTTTGTCAAAACCAGTGGAAGCTAATTGCCCTAAAAGATTCATAAGAGCTATTAACACCTTAAAGAAAGACAAGGATATACATATTACTAAAGCAGATAAGTCTAACTCTGTTGTGATTTTAGACAAGAGTAACTATTCATCTAAAATGAATGATCTTCTAAATGATGACACAACATATTCTAAACTTAGTAAAACTCCCTTAGAATCAGTTAATTCTCATTTCAATAAAGAAATGAAGTTGTTGAAAGGTAACATCTCTCTTGTCAAAAGTTTGTCATCTTTGTCCCCTTCATTGCCATATATATATGGACTTATCAAAACACAAACAGAATTTTCCAGCAAGACCTATAGTGAGTTCAGTAGGCTCCATCACATATGAATTGTCAAAATGGTTAGTTTCTTTATTAAGCCCTTTAGTGGGTAAGGTATCAAATTCTAATATCATGAGCAATGTAGATTTAGTAAACAAGCTAAACAACATCAATGTTAGTTAGTTAGCTTTGATGTATCCTCACTTTCCACTAAAGTTCCAGTTGATGACCTTTTAGAATATTTATTAGATCTCTTGGATGATATTCATTTACCTGCTTCAAAGTCAAATTTCATTGAACTGATAAAATTGTGTATAAAAGACTGTGTATTTCAATTCAATGGAGATTATTATGCTCAAAAATTTGGTATGGCAATGAGTATCCCTCTTTGACCTGTACAAAGTAATCTTTATATGGAATTTTCTGTAACAAAATTACTAAAGGATATCTTACCTTCTAATGCAATTTGGTTTAGGTATGTAGATGATGTTCTTTGTGTTTGACGAACAAATGAAAATTTACAAATATTTCTCCCCTTACTTAACAATTTAGTACCTTCCATCAAATTTACTGTAGAAAAATGGAAATAATGGTATGTTACCATTTCTATATTCCATGATCCATAGACAAGGAAACAAGTTTAAGTTTGGCATATACAGGAAACCCACCAATGTATGCTCATATATCCATTATTACTCATCTCAACATGATCAGTACACCTGCACCCTGAGCCACCGACTCTCGCTCCACTTACAAGAAGGTGAAATCAAACATCATCATGAACAAAAGCATGGAACGAGACTAACGAGGGAGATTATAATGAATAACATCAAAATCATTACTAGTTGTAGTGATCGCAGGAGACTACACAGATTAGAAGCCATTCACATAAGAGAGGAAGCCCCTGTCATCCACATCCAGACAAACATGACCACACACATATAGCTCTTTGATGGCCCACCAATAGGACGTAGAGCTGATAATGCCTTGTCAAATTCCCGATTGCTCAGATGTGATTAATTACTGTGTTGTTACAAACATTCCATTATACAAAGGAATGTAAAGGTATTCATACAGCAGTGGACCACTGGGTCACTTCGAGGCTGATGGTGATAGTGGAAGATATCAGGAACTCACACATTAGTGTAGTGGAAGATATCAGGAACTCACACATTAGTGTAGTGGAAGACATACAGATAATCTAAAGATAAACCTGTATATTGTCAGTGTGACTAATGATGAGTCGCAAATAATGTTAGTCTTGAACTTGAAGGAAAATATTTATCAAGTTTATTGTGAAACGTATCTATAATGTTGCTTCCAACCACTCTAACTGATACATTATTCCAAGTTAACAATCACATTGAAGATAAAGTACTTCACCTCATCTGAGGTCAAACGTTTGCCCACCAGTTTGTGTTCATTACTACGATTGACATCAGACGTGACGTCATTAGTAGATAGATATCTATACTGCATAGGGATTTCTGTTGCTTATACAGACAGTTAGTTTCGCTCTATTTCCAATGAACTTAACTTTAAAGTAAAGTACACACGGTAAAAAGTATCTTCCCGGATGTGTCCGATGAATTTAGAAATGATCAATACGACTCGTGTTGTCTGGGTAGGGTTGGTGAGTGTGAATGTGGACATATTTCCTCATAATTATGGCAACTCATCTTTATTCTTAATTCCGTCATAATATGAATTCAATATACAATTCAATATTACAATTTGTCCCTGTATTGGCACGGGGTCTTATCATACGATCATGATGAAATTGGTTCATAGTTAGACCTGCCAAGTCTCCTCAAATATGGAATGTTTCTAATTGTTGTATTCACCAGGTCTCCATATGAGTGGTCTGTACCATGACAGGTCTATGCTAGGTCTATGCTTGGTACGGGCCCTCACCTCAACCCGGCTCTTTATCTGATCTTGACTAACAGGTAGTTTGTTGTTAGGGAGGCTGGCAGCCTGGCTGGCACAGGACTTTACAATATGACGGATCTCTTTGTACCAGGTAAACATACATGTGTATTATTGGAGTGATCAGAATATCTCCTTTATGACCAATTTAATGGTAGTATTTCGTATAGGGTCAATGTGATGTTGGTATATTTGAAAACATATGAACAGTCATAAAGCCTGAATCCACAGTATATGTCCAACATTAAAGTTATATACATGTTGACTTTTATCATTACCAGTACAACATTGGTGAACTAATGGTCTTCAACCGGTATACACAAGATGAACCATCTGGATTTGTTCATTATTTCTGTTATGAAGACTCAGGTACGTCATCCAAGGTAATGATTGGTATTTTCTTTAGAAGGATAACTTAAACTTGGAATAAAATGATGATAAATTAAGAACCATATGTATATATGTAAACGTGTAGATATATGTATCTACTTGAGTCATACGAATGTATTATATACTTAAGAATGTGACTGACAACTTAAAGAATAAGATAAAACATTATGGTTAATGTGATAAATGATCTATAATAAATATGTACAGTGTTTCATTTGAATGGTTCTTAAGAATCAAGGCCTTTTAGCCAGTAAAGATGATAAGAAATTGAAAAAGGTGTTGAAAGCATAATAATCATAAGCCCCAGAATATATTATCCTCTGGATTTGTAAAATAAAATCCAACGCAAAATAACTAGGTTAAAACAGTATTCATTCAGCATTTAAGAAAATATGTACTTTCCCTCTCCTTATCTCCTATCATTATTTCTTATGTTTACTTCCAACAAATGTCTTGTATATCATATAAAAATTTGTTATAGGTATTAGGTGAATATTGTCCAGCGACGCGTTGTACAACTCTCTGTTGTCAAAGTTCACCGGTGGAGTAGATCATATATTACAAAGCTGTGTCTCTCCACACAGATGTTACACGTCCCAGGTTAAGATATTACCTTGATATGGCGTTTATCTAACATAGATATGTCTTCTATAAAGATCTGTAAACACGTTCTCCTGCGGGTCGATACCTAACGCTTTCGTATTAATCATTTGTAAGTGACCAAGCATTACAAAGCTGTGTCACTTCCCACACTCGGTTTCATTAATCATTCTAACTATATTTGTTTCATCATTGATTTGATCCTTACAATAAATATTTATGTTTGTAATTTTCTTTATCATATCATTAGTCAGTTGAAGTGCACAATACGCTTGTCAACCTGGCCAGTCTACTGTTTTGGTCATGAGATATTATTCACAAGGTGTAACAGGACTCCATCCGTCAGCTGTGTCACCACCAGTGACAAGTCATCCTTAGCAAGGCTGTGTCATCCACAAAGGACGGAGGGAAATAGTACAGTCTCGTCGGAAATGTTCTTGCTTAAAGATGTTTACCTTCCCCTGCTCCTGTGTAGAGTGCAGCAGCCACGAAGGTGTAGGAGCGCCATCAAAGGTGTGCTGGTGATGTGTGGTAATAATAATAATACTGTTCACACCATCACCAACAACCATTTCTCAGGTTTGTCTGTCCTACTTGTCGTCGCTGCACGTAACTCTGTCATTGCATATGTCTTCCTTGAACGTACATCTTCCTATATCTCACTGTCCCAACTATTTAGACAATAATATGTTGAAAGGATTGTTAGGTGACTTTAAAGTAAGGTGAAGGTCATTAGTGACCTAATGACCTTCTATAGGTCGCTGTCCGTTAGAACAGGGTGAGAGCGTGTACGGTCTCAGAATTATCTTGAACCTCTGGGAAAACTGTTCAAGATGATTCGATTGATGGTTATAACATGACACTAACTGCAGGTATGACCCTTGCAATCAACAGGGGTGAAAACCTTACTTATATGGGCCAAGTATTTAGTGAGCGTGTGTATGACCTTACAAATATCTTCAACACGTGAAGGTGTTCAAGTATTTTTGGTTGAGGATCATGACTAACTTGTTGACTTTATTAACCCTGGCAGTCCATGAGCCACAAGCCCAAATAACCAACCAACCTGGCGATTATTTTAGATGTCTTGCTTGAGTGACAACGTAGCACCTAGGTTGAGCCCAAGAACTTGTTACCCTCCTCCTTTCAGTCTGTTTTTCTATCTCTTCTTCACAACACTCCCGAGAACCCTGCAGCAAACTCCACCACACTCCACTTCCTGCCAAACCCTTCCCTCTACGTCGTCAGTAATGAAGACAGACATTCATAGCTTCATATGCAGCTACCTGCTGGACCTGGACGATCATTTTATGTTAACTTATGGTTTACATTCTGGCTTCATGACCACAAGCTGATAGCCCTTAAATCCAACAACATATATACATCCTGTTATACAACTGATGTTACTGTCTGACGTATGTATGGTGCGGCTTGATGACCTTACCTGCTGATGGTCATTAAGTCAAACATGTTATCATGTTGCAAATATCGTGATTTGTATGTTTTGTTGTGTGGCACAGTTTCTGGTGTAGATATCTTTAATAACCTTTGCCGGTTACTATCCGGTATAGTGAACGATAGACAGAATTACGTGTTACAGACTCCGTATGATAAACACCTGACGAATCTCGAAACAACAAATTATTTGTTGGGTAAGATCAGAGAACGAGTCGTCCAGTGGTAGAACATAAACCTACAACATGTAACAACAACAACAACAACAACAACAACAACAACAACAGCAACAAACAACTGTTATGTGAAGATCTAGTTATTCAAAGTGAGATGATCACAAGGAAGTTAGGGATATAGAAGAGTAGGAGTGAAGTATAACCTGGAGGCCCACCCACCGTGGCTGGTGCTATATAGAGCAGTGAGGGCTAACACCATATCTTAACCCCTGGTGATGTGTGAGCTTATAAACACTGGTGGTATTTATGGCGGCCACCAGGAAGTAATGTTCACCAGGTATTGCTCTGCTCTACACTGATCCAACAACTACAAGGATAATGTTGTTATAACCTTCTTGATCATGCTGGTTATAGAAGTATTATAGATACATGTTGGTGACACAAGGACAATGTTGTTATAACCTTCTTGATCATGCTGGTTATAGAAGTATTATAGATACATGTTGGTGACACAAGGATAATGTTGTTATAACCTTCTTGATCATGCTGGTTATAGAAGCATTATAGATACATGTTGGTGACACAAGGATAATGTTGTTATAACCTCTTGATCGTTCCGGTTATAGAAGTATTATAGATACATGATGGTGACACAAGGATAATACTGTTATAACCTTCTTGATCATGCTGGTTATAGAAGTATTATAGATATATGTTGGTGACACATCATAATGATGGTCTCGTCTGGTGTCCACATAACCACAGTACTTTACTACAGTACATACAGTAATATCAGTCGTAACAACACTATGTATGTAGTCGTGATTACCGTAACAGGTGAGTGGCAAGATTGGATGACGTAACGTAACAATATCAGACTTCATCATTCTCAATAGTTTAGGTGGATCATGTAATATTTGGCGTTGCTTCATGTTTTATCAGTTGATAAAATGATGGTTGGCCTAATGACCTTCACAAGTCAGTGGTCATTAAATCCAACACAGCAACCAACCACTCAGGATGACCAGGAGGGAGCCACCTGGTGCAGACCAAGTGTACCAGCCTGGTGGAGAGGATCAACTGCTCCACCTCAGGATAAGAGCTGCTCAAGTTCTGTAGTGAGGGACACTCCAAGTGGCATGTGAAACTACCAGTCTTAGTTATAAACTACCGCCAGCCCGCCCGGCCGGTGGGTGGCTGTGGCCAACATAAACCCAGGGGCTACACACACACACACACACACACACACACACACACACAGAGCGGCGCCTTCAATTTTTGATGTAGATTGCTTTCCTATCTTAGTTTCGTCTACGGAATTCTACATCTTCAGTTCAGCACACCATTGTGGTAATGAAGGGAAAGTCACCACATTTACAAGCCGAGTGCACGTAGCTTATCCCACCTCGTTAGAAAACTTACCTGTATTTGAATCAATGAACGGGAACAGAGAAGACAAAATTTTGATACACATTTATTATACAACTATATAATCTATATTATATACATTACCATATTTCCTGCACTTTCCATCACAAATTTGCTGAGGTCATAACCTTGTAGTTACCATTACCTTACAACCTTAAGGATGGTGGTCTACAACACCTCTAGATTGATGGAGAAAACGAAAAGTTTCGTTTTACTATTAAGACCACAGAAATGCGGTAATCCCACTTCACTACCTCTAACTACTAGTTATTTTACCTGTTGATTTTCACGGCTAAGATTTTCATCCTCTGAGCGAAGCCATACAATAATCGTCCTTATCTACTCTGAGCATTGGATAGCCTCCTGATGATCAAGATTGCTGTTTTGGTTGTCCGTTTCCCTTGTTACTGCTGCGCCTCACTGCACACCTTACATGAGTGCCTTCCACAGTAATAGGAACAGCTGCTGGGCCTCACTGTAGCTACTTCTGGGACGGTTGCCAATCTTCCTCGTATTCCCTCATGACCACAGCGCCAAACCGACTCCCGCCATCAGGCCGAAACGCACAAACATTTCTGACAAAATTGAGACAACCGCTTTCGCGTCAGTTTTGACACCAAATGAATTTATACGACAATTACGTTCAAGATGCTTGGTTTTTCGTTCATGGACTGAACAGAAGCAACCAACGATGGTTGCTACTGCCCAATCCATGAAGTCCCCCCCACCACGGAAAGGTAACCAAGCTTCGGGGGGGATGGGTGTTTACCCTGACGCCAACGGAGAAACTCAATATTAGTGCAGAGATCTTTTCCTAGGTAAAGAAAGTGTAGCCGGACTCCGCCCTCATGAGGTTACTGCACGACAGCAAAGATCACCCTTTGGTAGGCTGTGCTATAGGCAGCACAGCTCCGTCAAAGATCTCACTCCATAAGTGAACTTATATAGATTCTTGTCTATAAGGAACTCATCAGTTCTTCTCCAGTGAAAGCAAAAAATCATCGAGAAATTCATTTGCTTCCTCAATATCAGGATCTTGTTGCTCTGTGTGAGGGACGGGGCTGGTGGGCTGTGTGTCTGGCTGTGTCTGGGGAGCGGGGCTGGTGGTCTCTGTGACTGGCTGTGTCTGGAGAGCGGGGCTGGTGGTCTCTGTGACTGGTTGTGTCTGGGGAGCGGGGCTGGTGGTCTCTGTGATTCGCTGTGTCTGGGAAGCGGGGCTGTTGGTCTCTGTGGCTGGCTGTGTCTGGAGATCAGCGGAAGTCTTGGGCATAAATTTCAATATACTGTGAGCGATATCGTCTCTCAACCGATCCCTCTCGATCTTCTCTTGCACGGCCTTCATGATACGTTTGGGCGGCTTTCTCCATTTTCTTTGCATTTCAGTTGGTGATCCTGCGCCATCGAGCCACATGATACCAGAATAGTATCGTTCCTGTTTCCCAACAGGTCCAATCTTGGTGTCACACATGATGCCGAGTGAACCCAAATGGCGGCCGATGTTTACGTTGGAAGCCACGGGCTCGTTATGTATCTTGCAGTAACTTTCATACCGTTGCTGCAGCTCTTTCCTGCTGATAAGGTACCGCTTCATAGTAATAGTCTTTCCCTTCATTTGAACGAAGGTATTCATGAAACTAACAAAGGAAGCCTTTCCTTTGTAATCCCGTTTGTAGTAACAGAAAGCCATTGAAGACGTGGACTGGGTCAGGCGAAGTTACACAGACTAACAAGATAGTTCTATAATCAATGGTCCTGTATCAGCACTGAACTCGAAATACGTCAGAACGACAATTTCAACCCAGGGCTGGAGGGCCAATTGATGATATTCTCACGTCTTGCTCAACCAAGTAACCTCGGTTAGACCTTGTTTATACTTAAATATAGTAAAGCTAATATAGTGAAGCTTGATGATTCTATTTATATGTAAGTTGCAATGTAGTTTGTATATATATATATATATATATATATATATATATATATATATATATATATATATATATATATATATATATATATATATATATATATATATATATATATATATATATATATATTTTTTTTTTTTTTTTTTTAAATAATGGATGGAACTTGGCTCCTAAGGTGATTTTGTTGTTGGAGTGGGACCTCCAGCCATTCTGTCCACCTTTTCCCTTTCTAGACATGTTGTGGTGCATTGGGTAGTGTGGCAACCTTCGTCTTCATCTTTTTGGGTGCAGGCTTCCAAACCTCGTGGAGTAGTTGTGGGATTTGCTTATTTGCTGCACCCGACATAGCCATCTGGGCGTAGCTATCTACCCGGGCTGGTGGGTCAGCCAGCATAGCTACACGCTCACTCGGTACCTGGGCTGGTGGACGAGCAGCCTTCCTTTCTTCCATGGCTACAGTCTGCCTAACGAGCTGGGGTTGTGGAGCAGCCATCCTTACTACCACCCAGGTTGGTTGGGCAGCCTTCTTTCGTTTCTTTGCTACACCCTTCTGGTTGGGCTGGTTGGGCAACCTTCTTTTTCCTCTTCTTCGATACAACCTGCCAACCGAATTGGTCTGCTGGTGGGTCCGTTTCTTTCATGGATACAACCTCTGTAGCCACTTGGGCTGGCCGGTCAACCTTCGGTTGTAGGTAAAAGTATATATATAGAATAATGTGGTTATCATCAGCAGCCAGAGGCCATTCCTCCCTCCTTGCCTGCAGAGTTCTTGATTTTCTGGAAAGTTCTACGAGATTCTGGTAAGATAAATACCATTGAGAGGACGTTGTTAGGGGACAGTCAGGTTCAGTTTAGAGTTGGTTGTGGGATGGTTCTTTTACTGTGTCGTATCATCCAGATGGGTATTTCTTTTCACAATCTTCGTTAATGTTTCTGTTTTCTATAGGCATAATCTAGAACTCTATTTTCCATATGTTTATCATTTTTCTTGTTATAGTTTCATTATCATCATTAGTTTTGTTATTGTTGACTTTCAGATATTTGATGTTATGTTTGTGATTCCCGTGGAAGCGTCTGACATCTTGCTAGAAGACTTTCTGGTCACAATATTTCTGCACTGGGGAGTTGATCGTATTCTTTTATTGCAGGTTTTGTTATTATCTTGCTTTACATTAAGGTCTACTGGAGGTTTTCCCAATGCTGGTTGAACATATGTCCAGCAACAGGAGATGGCGTAAGATACAGTATTGATGAAACTTATCTATCTATATACCTATCTAAATATCGCTCGATCAATCTATCAATCTAACTATGTATCTATCTATCTATCTATCTATCTATCTATCTTTATCTGAAAGTCAACAATAATGAAATCATTGATATATGAAGTATAACAATGTCATCTCAATGGCAATTATCTCACCAGAATCTTCTAGAACCTTCCAGAAAACTATGAACTCTGCAGGCAAGGAGGGAAGAATGGTCTCTGGCTATTGATAAAACCATATTATTCCATATATATGTTTATATATACATATTTATGTATATATATGAATGTATATATAACGTACAGAATAATGCGGCCATCATCAGTATCGAAGAAAACTGAAAAGATGAGGTCCCACCGAGATTCGAACTGGGATTGCTGGATCCAAAGTCCAGAGTGCTAACCCTTACACCATGGGACCTGATAAGAAAAGATGTGATTTCATCTAAATGTTTTACATATAATCAACCAGAGGCCATTCCTCCCTCCCTGCCTGCAGGGTTCAAGGTTTTCTAGAAGGTTCTCGAAGATTCTGGTAAGATCATTACCTTTGAGAGGTCGTCGTTAGGTAACAGTCAGGTTCACTCTATGGTTGGTGTTTGTAGTTGGTTGTCCGAGGATGTTGTTATACTTGATCAATTTTGTAATTGTTGACTTTCAGGTAGGAAGTACTCATTTACGATGCATCCTTGTACTCACAACAACCTTATGAGTCACTTCAAGATTTTATCTTCGCTACAACTTTATCTTCACTACACTATTAAGGTTGAAGTCAATGGTCACATTCACTACAATCTCAACACGACTGGTCTTATACCTAACCCATATTATCACTACATCCATGTACATGTATTTCTTGCAGAATAACGCAGATATCAATGATTTCTGTGAAAGTTGACATATACAGCCTTACGTATCTATCGATCTATCTAATACCTGTTTTTTACCTATCTATCTATCTATCTATCTATCTGTCTATCTTTCTAAATCAGAAAGTCAGCAACAATATCATTAATGATACGTATAACTACGTCCTCTCAATGGCAGTTCCTACCCAGAATCTTCGAGAACCTTCTAGAAAACCTTGAACCCTGCAGGTAGGGAGGGAGGAATGGCCTCTGGTTGATTATATGTAAAACATTTAGATGAAATCACATCTTTTCTTATGCCTATAAAAAGCATTTTGATCGATCGTACCAAATATTCAATTATTTCTGTACCCGACAAAATATTCAGTCACTCCTATATCCGACATTTTTCCTGCTGGCTGGTGCCGTTAAAGTCATATGGTAATCTACCGCAATTAGATTATAGATACATTCATCTATATGGAATGGCTCAGCGTGAAGAAACATACATATTTTCACTAAATCCTCCTCTTCACTACACTCCCATCTCCACTACATAGTCCTAACACAACATCTTGACTACACCATTGTATGACCACATTATCATATTATTGTGATCTTATCTTCACCACAGCCTCAGCAAAATTGATGTTTTCTTTACACATCAGGGTAGATGGCCATCTTTATGATGACAGCGAACACACATAACATATCAAACCACTTATCTTTAGTCACTTTAATCTAATTTCTGCTTATAAAAACGAATTATAATGACAATCCTTGTGTTCTGTGATGGGACATTGTACGGGTGAAGGAACTGTTGTCAGGCACATGTATCAAACTATTGAGAAATAAACTTAACTGAATTAAAATATTGACTTCACTATATTAGACTTCACTATAGTAAACTATGCTAGGATATGATCAGTTCCCAGGTTATATAATGGCGGGAGCCGGGACCGAGAGTATCATTTGAGCTGTGACCTCTGTCGAGTGAACATCTCTGCTCCGCCTTGCAAGCTCCCTCAACCTTTCCTCGAACACTTCAATATAATAATGTTCACCAAGGAGGTAGGACGATTCTCCTTTGTCCAGGTGATGGAATTTGAATATGTCCATGTATTTGACATGGGCTATGGCTGTGTGGACATGGAAGTGGAATACCCAGACGTGGAAGTGATGGATGGAGTGGAATTTGGCTGTGTGGATATGGAGGTGGAATACCCAGACGTTGAAGAGATGGATGGAGTGGAATTGGTGGAATACCCGGACGTGGAAGTCATGGATGGAGTGGAATTTGGTTGTGTGGATATGGAGGTGGAATACCCAGAAGTGGAATTGGCGGAAATGGAATATGGGTGAAGCTGGTATGAACGCCATAGGGTTTTGGTGAAGGTTGACCTCGTAATGTGATGACGTAAACTAGGTCAACAACTGTGACCATGTGACGAGGAGGGCCACATCCACCAACCATGTAGCGAGCCCCACCACGGAGAAGTATCCTGGCTGCATCCACGTATGATCCTTTACTTTGTAATGGACTTCATTGGATCCACTTATGATGTTTTACTTTGTAATGGACTTCATTGGATCCACTTATGATGCTTTACTTTGTAATGGACTTCATTTATAAAGAGGTTATTTGGCGAACTAAATACCACACCGACAACCGGAGCTCCCATGTAAGGGTTAAATTCCCGGCAACGGCGACAAACGCTTCGGAAAAAGAAAGAAAATTCATCCAAACTCAAGAAAATTGGCTGATGGTTCCAAATGGTAATAATACCGATGGAGCCAGCCATACTGGGGGTAAAAGAGTTTTAAGTTTGGTCAAAGATGGTGGAAGTGGTGGGGGGAGGCATTGTGGCTGACCAAACCATGTAGGTACAGCTGTCACTAAGGTGGGAGTCATTTATCTAATGATTTGACCATTGCCACACCTCGACCACTGCTGCTGGCAGCCCTCTTGAAGCAAAGCAAGACCAAAACAACGCTTAGTAGCAGCAAAATTTCTTTTTTAATTTCAATAAACGTGAGCGTTGATTCAAAAGTTGTTTATCTAGGGTTGGATTCCTACTTTCTCCAGGGCTGCTTCGTCTGCAGTTCCACATACGTTTCTCTATATCTCATATCATTGGGCTGGAGTTGTGCTCAAAAATAAAGTTTTAGGCCCAAGTAGCGAGGAATAGTAAGTTCAGAATATGTATTGAAGTTGTCAAATGTTACGATATTGATATTAATGGATTCATTAACTGAAAAGTTGATTATTGAGTCTGGGTTTTTGACCTGACGTACCTCTTCCTCCAAGTGTCCCCATAACTTGGGCAAGGCTTTGAATTAGAATTGGAGGGGGTTAGAAACCACTTCATACCAAGTCTTAAGACGAGAAAATCGAGGGGTAATAATAACACTATTGTCAAAATTCATCAACTAAGACCATGAATGATGGTCCCGGGTGCCCAAAGGGGGATGAACGAAGCTTCGAGATGGTATCGGGGTGATAAACACAAAGGGTAAAAGTATCTCTGGTGAGAGGAAAGGGGGAAAACACTGATAACAAAATGTTAAAGGGTTGGTTATCCTCCTCGCCTGAGTGATAGGCATGACGAGGAAATGGAGAGAATTAACTCTGGAGGCGGAGAGCCAGAGACACACTGACCTTTGGGTAGGCTGAGGCCATATTTCCCCATTTACAGTACATCTAGAGTTTCACCAGAAGCTTCAGAGGACAGTACGACTCTGTAAGTACCACAGGAGTTTTAAGGTTTCGTTCAAGGAAGATATAGACCTTATGTGTCTGTCAAGATCAATGATACTGTTAGATTTCTTACCCACTTGTGGTTCTGAAGGTGTTATTATGGAGGGACCAGATGGAAGGCAGACATGCACCTAGATTATCATATTTGATGTTCCCACATATTTAGATCATGAAGATCTTCAATTAGATGACAGATTTGTTGGGGTTAAGTGACGTTCAGATAAATCTGATCCTAAACCATAGTTGAATGCTTTGATTAAGGGGTTAGATGTCACAAGTGAGGTGGATTCTTTGTTAAATTTAGAAATGGTTTATGTGCAGCTCTCAAAGTATAGTATACAAGCTAGGCTGTTAAAATGTTTCAAATCTATGGAGAATAAACACAAATCTATGAAGACATATTGAAAATGATTCATGGCATTTTAAATAAGACTTAAGATCAGATAAGTAATCAAAGCAGGAGGCATAAGCCAGCTTAGACCACACATAAGCTAGTTAAGGGTTGGAATACAGTGCTCAGAAAAGCACCAGAGTTGATGAAGTCAAGATCCATATGATACTTGAAACTGGATTGCCACCACTCAAATTGCTGAATGTACAACAGAGGTAAGACAACAAGAGTGAACATCTCTGCTCCGCTGTTCCTGACCTGTGGTTGGCCCCTGAGGTCAGGGAGCGCAAGCCGGTCTCCCCAGCCAGTGACGTCTTCTCTTTTGGGCATCTAATGAGGCACGTGTCCATCCTGGTCAGGAAGCAGGGTGTGCGGGAAAGCCTCCAGGATCTTTACCAAACAGCGACCCACAGCCACGCCTCAGAGACCAGCTCTGCCACTTATTATTGGTGAGCTGAAGAAGGTGATGAGGTCAGTCCGCCGGAGGCGTACCAGAGGAGGGGGCCAACGGAACCAGAGGAAGGGCAGGAAATGAGGTGCCCTTCCTCAACTATCTACCTCACAATAAGAACTTTGTTTTAGAGGAAATTATTATTTTTACATAGCTTAAAACGGAATAGACCTTTATTTTAGAGGAAATTAAAATATTTATTTAAAACGGGAAAAAAATTATGGAACTCGACATGCAACCACCTCCTCGTGGTGAGTTCTGGGTGATAAGAGATCAAACATCTCTTATCAGCTAAGAGTTGCATACAAACGTATTTCTTGATAAGTTAAAGACAACTGGATAATGTTCTTATGATCTTAAATGTTCTTAGAGTCTGGCTAGTGTTATCTTGGAGGTCTTCTATCCCCTACAGCTCGGGCTGGACCCAAACTGTATCATGGACAACGATAAAGCATCTTAGACTAGCTATCATGGACAGCGATAAATGATTTAGCCTAACCATTATGGACAACGATAAGTGATCTTAGCCTAACCATCATGGACAACGATAAATTAGCCTAACCATTATGGACAACGATAAGTGATCTTAGCCTAGCCATCAAGGCCCATTTTCAGTCGTCCATCATAAATTTGCATGTTATTCTAATATCATTAGTAGTTTTAACCTTATAAAAGACTGACGTGTCCCAAGCATTTTCAAATGGCATTTGTACTGCTTAACTCTCGATGTTAGTGAAAACATGTGAGATAATCACGACTGAGCAGCTTTCCTGTGTGCTGTGAATTTATTACCTTCCTTTTTCCTCTCTCTCTCTGTCCTTGTCTCTCTCTCTCTCTCTCTCTCTCTCTCTCTCTCTCTCTCTCTCTCTCTCTCTCTCTCTCTCTCTCTCTCTCTCTCTCTCTCTCTCTCTCTCTCTCTCTCTCTCTCTCTCTCTCTCTCTCTCTCTATCAAAATATTCGAAATTATGGAATTCAATGTAGCCAAACTTCAGAGTTTCTTGTTTGTCTTGTAAAGTGGATCGTAGGGTTTTGTTGATATATATATATATATATATATATATATATATATATATATATATATATATATAGTTGTTAGAAGCAGTGAAAAGTTTTTATCGAGGATGTAAGGCATGTGTACGTGTAGGAAGAGAGGAAAGTGATTGGTTCTCAGTGAATGTAGGTTTGCGGCAGGGGTGTGTGATGTCTCCATGGTTGTTTAATTTGTTTATGGATGGGGTTGTAAGGGAGGTAAATGCAAGAGTCCTGGAAAGAGGGGCAAGTATGAAGTCTGTTGGGGATGAGAGAGCTTGGGAAGTGAGTCAGTTGTTGTTCGCTGATGATACAGCACTGGTGGCTGATTCATGTGAGAAACTGCAGAAGCTGGTGACTGAGTTTGGTAAAGTGTGTGGAAGAAGAAAGTTGAGAGTAAATGTGAATAAGAGCAAGGTTATTAGGTACAGTAGGGGTGAGGGTCAAGTCAATTGGGAGTTGAGTTTGAATGGAGAAAAACTGGAGGAAGTGAAGTGTTTTAGATATCTGGGAGTGGATCTGTCAGCGGATGGAACCATGGAAGCGGAAGTGGATCATAGGGTGGGGGAGGGGGCGAAAATTTTGGGAGCCTTGAAAAATGTGTGGAAGTCGAGAACATTATCTCGGAAAGCAAAAATGGGTATGTTTGAGGGAATAGTGGTTCCAACAATGTTGTATGGTTGCGAGGCGTGGGCTATGGATAGAGATGTGCGCAGGAGGATGGATGTGCTGGAAATGAGATGTTTGAGGACAATGTGTGGTGTGAGGTGGTTTGATCGAGTAAGTAACGTAAGGGTAAGAGAGATGTGTGGAAATAAAAAGAGCGTGGTTGAGAGAGCAGAAGAGGGTGTTTTGAAATGGTTTGGGCACATGGAGAGAATGAGTGAGGAGAGATTGACCAACAGGATATATGTGTCGGAGGTGGAGGGAACGAGGAGAAGAGGGAGACCAAATTGGAGGTGGAAAGATGGAGTGAAAAGGATTTTGTGTGATCGGGGCCTGAACATGCAGGAGGGTGAAAGGAGGGCAAGAAATAGAGTGAATTGGAGTCATGTGGTATACAGGGTTGACGTGCTGTCAGTGGATTTAATCAGGGCATGTGAAGCGTCTGGGGTAAACCATGGAAAGCTGTGTAGGTATGTATATTTGCGTGTGTGGACGTGTGTATGTACATGTGTATGGGGGGGGGGGTTGGGCCATTTCTTTCGTCTGTTTCCTTGCGCTACCTCGCAAACGCGGGAGACAGCGACAAAGTATAAAAAAAAAAAATATATATATATATATATATATATATATATATATATATATATATATATATATATATATATATATATATATATATATATATATATACTCTATTTATCTATTTTGCTTTGTCGCTGTCTCCAGCGTTAGCGAGGTAGCGCAAGGAAAAAGACGAAAGAATGGCCCAACCCACCCATATACTCATGTGTATACATATACGTCAACACACAGCACATATACATACTTATACATCTCAATGTATACATATATATACACACACAGACATATACATATATACCTATGTACATGATTCATACTGTCTGCCTTTATTCATTCCCATCGCCACCTCGCCACACATGGAATAACAACACCCTCCCCCCTCATGTGTGCGAGGTAGCGCTAGGAAAAGACACCAAAGGCCCCATTCGTTCACACTCAGTCTCTAGCTGTCATGTAATAATGCACCGAAACCACAGCTCCCTTTCCATATCCAGGCCCCACACAACTTTCCATGGTTTACCCCAGACGCTTCACATGCCCTGTTTCAATCCATTGACAGCAAGTCGACCCCGGCATACCACATCGTTCCAATTCACTCTATTCCCTGCACGCCTTTCACCCTCCTGCATGTTCAGTCCCCGATCACTCAAAATCTTTTTCACTCCATCTTTCTACCTCCAATTTGGTCTCCCACTTCTAGTCGTTCCCTCCACCTCTGACACATATATCCTCTTGGTCAATTTTTCCTCACTCATTCTCTCCATGTGATCAAACCATTTCAAAACACCCTCTTCTGCACTCTCAACCACACTCTTTTTATTTCCACACATCTCTCTTACCCTTACATAACTTACTCGATCAAACCACCTCACACCACATATTGTCCTCAAACATTTCATTTCCAGCACATCCACCCTCCTGCGCACAACTCTATCCATACCCCACGCCTCGCAACCATACAACATTGTTGGAACCACTATTCCTTCAAACATACCCATTTTTGCTTTTCGAGATAATATTCTCGACTTCCACACATTCTTCAAGGCTCCCAGAATTTTCGCCCCCTCCCCCACCCTATGAATTCACTTCCTCTTCCATGGTTCCATCCGCTGCCAGATCCACTCCCAGATATCTAAAACACTTCACTTCCTCCAGTTTTTCTCCATTCAAAGTTACCTCCCAATTGACTTGACCCTCAACCCTACTGTACCTAATAACCTTGCTCTTATTCACATTTACTCTTAAGTTTCTTCTTTCACACACTTTACCAAACTCAGTCACCAGCTTCTGCAGTTTCTTACATGAAATCAGCCACCAGCGCTCTATCATCAGCGAACAACAACTGACTCACTTCCCAAGCTCTCTCATCCAGAACAGATTGCATACTTGCCCCTCTTTCCAAAACTCTTGCATTCACCTCCCTAACAACCCCATCCTTAAACAAATCAAACAACCATGGAGACATCACACACCCCTGCCGCAAACCCACATTCACTGAGAACCAAACACTTTCCTATATATATATATATATATATATATATATATATATATATATATATATATATATATATATATATATATATATATATATATATATATATATATATTGGGGAGGAAATGTCTAGAAACATTTTGGTGTCTCAGATTTTAGATATGAATCAAGGTATATTTACGCCACTGACTAACATTATTACCGTCATTTCCTTCTAGCAGATACAGGTTTTCAGATAATGCAATTATCAATAAATGGACCACTCACGAGCATAGTTAGTTCTGAGTGGAGCTTAACATGTTGTGCTTCTACACTATGACAACAAATATGGATCACTCCCAATTGGTGGTTTAAGTATGATGAGTGAACAGCAGGACACAATCGTCCTGGTCTTACACAAGATATCATACCACCATCACCAATGGTTAATGTGTGTGGATCTTAAGATGGTGACTTTTCTCCTGGGTCAGCAGAGTGGGTACAACAAGTAGCCCAGCTTTATCTGTCTCTGGGATAGTAGAGCTGAGGATGAGCACTGGCTGAGAAAACAATGGTGTCTGAGAGAAAACATGTTGGTTGGAGACAAGAATGTAGTGGCAGAACCCTTGGTTGACAGAGATAAGATCATTGTACTACCACTGCACATCAAACTAGGTTTAATGAAACACTTTGTGAAGGTTTGGAACAATGAACGACACTCTACTTTGACTACACAGGCAGAAAATGTCCAGCGCTGATCATGGAGAAGGTGAAGGCAGGTATTGTCGACGGGTCACAAATCATGGAACTCATGAAAGACCCACATTTCCAAGATTCAATGACCAATGTTGAGGCAGAGGCATGGTCTTCGTTCACTGTGGTTGTAAGGAATTGTCTTGGTCACCATAAAGCAGATAACTACCCTGAACTAGTGGAGAACCTGCCAACTTCTTTCCCTCAACTTGGCTGTAAAATGAACATCAAAGTGCATTACCTCCACACCCACTTGGCCAGACAACCTAAATGAGGAACTGGCTCAACCATTCCACCAAGATTTAAGAATCATGGAAGAAAGATACCTGGGACACTGGGATACCCATACCTGGGACACTGGGATACCCATACCTGGGACACTGGGATACCCATACCTGGGACACTGGGGTACCCATACCTGGGACACTGGGATACCCATACCTGGGACACTGGGATACCCATACCTGGGAAACTGGGATACCCATACCTGGGACACTGGCATACCATACCTGGGACACTGGGATACCATACCTGGGACACTGGGATACCATACCTGGGACACTGGGATACCCATACCTGGGACACTGGGATACCCATACCTGGCAAACTGGGATACCCATATCTGGGACACTGGGATACTGGGATACCATACCTGGGACACTAGGATACCATACCTGGGACACTGGGATACCCATACCTGGGACACTGGGATACCCATACCTGGGAAACTGGGATACCCATACCTGGGACACTGGGATACCATACCTGGGACACTGGGATACCCATACCTGGGACACTGGGATACCCATACCTGGGCCACTGGGATACCCATACCTGGGACACTGGGATACCATACCTGGGACACTGGGATACCCATACCTGGGACACTGGGATACCATACCTGGGACACTGGGATACCCATACCTGGGACACTGGGATACCCATACCTGGGACACTGGGATACCCATACCTGGGACACTGGGATACCCATACCTGGGACACTGGGATACCATACCTAGGACACTGGGATACCCATACCTGGGACACTGGGATACCCATACCTGGGACACTGGGATACCCATACCTGGGACACTGGGATACCATACCTGGGACACTGGGATACCCATACCTGGGACACTGGGATACCCATACCTTGGACACTGGGATACCCATACCCTGGGACACTGGGATACCCATACCTGGGACACTGGGATACCATACGTGGGACACTGGGATACCATACCTGGGACACTGGGATACCCATACCTGGGACACTGGGATACCCATACCTGGGACACTGGGATACCCATACCCTGGGACACTGGGATACCCATACCTGGGACACTGGGATACCATACCTGGGACACTGGGATACCCATACCTGGGACACTGGGATACCCATACCCTGGGACACTGGGATACCCACACCTGGGACACTGGGATACCCATACCTGGGACACTGGGATACCCATACCTGGGACACTGGGATACCCATACCTGGGACACTGGGATACCATACCTGGGACACTGGGATACCCATACCTGGGACACTGGGATACCCATACCTGGGACACTGGGATACCCATACCTGGGACACTGGGATACCATACCTGGGACACTGGGATACCCATACCTGGGACACTGGGATACCATACCTGGGACACTGGGATAACATACCTGGGACACTGGGATACCCATACCTGGGACACTGGGATGCCCATACCTGGGACACTGGGATACCATACCTGGGACACTGGGATATCATACCTGGGACACTGGGATACCCATACCTGGGGCACTGGGATACCCATACGTGGGACACTGGGATACCCATACCTGGGACACTGGGATACCCATACCTGGGACACTGGGATACCCATACCTGGGACACTGGGATACCCATACCTGGGACACTGGGATGCCCATACCTGGGACACTGGGATACCATACCTGGGACACTGGGATATCATACCTGGGACACTGGGATACCCATACCTGGGGCACTGGGATACCCATACCTGGGACACTGGGATACCCATACCTGGGACACTGGGATACCCATACCTGGGACACTGGGATACCCATACCTGGGACACTGGGATACCCATAGGATGGTGGATCACTGCTGGATCATTGCAGGTGATTGTGGTGGGTCAGGTGAGCACAAGACATGTTTGAAACGTGAGATGTGTGAGGACGTGGGTCAGGTGAGCACAAGACATGTTTGAAACGTGAGATGTGTGAGGACATGGGTCAGGTGAGCACAAACGTGAGATGTGTGAGGACATGGGTCAGGTGAGCACAAGACATGTTTGAAACGTGAGATGTGTGAGGACGTGGGTCAGGTGAGCACAAACGTGAGATGTGTGAGGACATGGGTCAGGTGAGCACAAGACATGTTTGAAACGTGAGATGTGTGAGGACGTGGGTCAGGTGAGCACAAGACATGTTTGAAACGTGACATGTGTGAGGACGTGGGTCAGGTGAGCACAAGACATGTTTGAAACGTGAGATGTGTGAGGACATGGGTCAGGTGAGCACAAGACATGTTTGAAACGTGACATGTGTGAGGACATGGGTCAGGTGAGCACAAGACATGTTTGAAACGTGAGATGTGTGAGGACGTGGGTCAGGTGAGCACGAGACATGTTTGAAACGTGAGATGTGTGAGGACGTGGGTCAGGTGAGCACAAGACATGTTTGAAACGTGAGATGTGTGAGGACGTGGGTCAGGTGAGCACAAGACATGTTTGAAACGTGAGATGTGTGAGGACATGGGTCAGGTGAGCACAAGACATGTTTGAAACGTGACATGTGTGAGGACGTGGGTCAGGTGAGCACAAACGTGACATATGTGAGGACGTGGGTCGGGTGAGCACAAGACATGTTTGAAACGTGAGATGTGTGAGGACATGGGTCAGGTGAGCACAAGACATGTTTGAAACGTGAGATGTGTGAGGACATGGGTCAGGTGAGCACAAACGTGAGATGTGTGAGGACGTGGGTCAGGTGAGGCACAAACGTGAGATGTGTGAGGACGTGGGTCATATGAGCACAAACGTGAGATGTGTGAGGACGTGGGTCAGGTGAGCACAAGACATGTTTGAAACGTGAGATGTGTGAGGACGTGGGTCAGGTGAGCACAAACGTGAGATGTGTGAGGACGTGGGTCAGGTGAGCACAAACGTGAGATGTGTGAGGACGTGGGTCAGGTGAGCACAAACGTGAGATGTGTGAGGACGTGGGTCAGGTGAGCACAAACGTGAGATGTGTGAGGACGTGGGTCAGGTGAGCACAAGACATGTTTGAAACGTGAGATGTGTGAGGACGTGGGTCAGGTGAGCACAAGACATGTTTGAAACGTGAGATGTGTGAGGACGTGGGTCAGGTGAGCACAAACGTGAGATGTGTGAGACGTGGGTCAGGTGAGCACAAACGTGAGATGTGTGAGGACGTGGGTCAGGTGAGCACAAACGTGAGATGTGTGAGGACGTGGGTCAGGTGAGCACAAACGTGAGATGTGTGAGGACGTGGGTCAGGTGAGCACAAGACATGTTTGAAACGTGAGATGTGTGAGGACGTGGGTCAGGTGAGACAAGACATGTTTGAAACGTGAGATGTGTGAGGACTGGGTCAGGTGAGCACAAACGTGAGATGTGTGAGGACGTGGGTCAGGTGAGCACAAACGTGAGATGTGTGAGGACGTGGGTCAGGTGAGCACAAACGTGAGATGTGTGAGGACGTGGGTCAGGTGAGCACAAGACATGTTTGAAAACGTGAGATGTGTGAGGACGTGGGTCAGGTGAGCACAAGACATGTTTGAAACGTGAGATGTGTGAGGACGTGGGTCAGGTGAGCACAAACGTGAGATGTGTGAGGACGTGGGTCAGGTGAGCACAAACGTGAGATGTGTGAGGACGTGGGTCAGGTGAGCACAAACGTGAGATGTGTGAGGACGTGGGTCAGGTGAGCACAAACGTGAGATGTGTGAGGACGTGGGTCAGGTGAGCACAAACGTGAGATGTGTGAGGACGTGGGTCAGGTGAGCACAAACGTGAGATGTGTGAGGACGTGGGTCAGGTGAGCACAAACGTGAGATGTGTGAGGACGTGGGTCAGGTGAGCACAAACGTGAGATGTGTGAGGACATGGGTCAGGTGAGCACAAACGTGAGATGTGTGAGGACGTGGGTCAGGTGAGCACAAACGTGAGATGTGTGAGGACGTGGGTCAGGTGAGCACAAACGTGAGATGTGTGAGGACGTGGGTCAGGTGAGCACAAACGTGAGATGTGTGAGGACGTGGGTCAGGTGAGCACAAACGTGACATGTGTGAGGACGTGGGTCAGGTGAGCACAAACGTGAGATGTGTGAGGACGTGGGTCAGGTGAGCACAAACGTGAGATGTGTGAGGACGTGGGTCAGGTGAGCACAAACGTGACATGTGTGAGGACATGAACCATAATGATATATAACTTTCTAGGTTGTGCTCGTCACCAACATTATCTGATTGTGTGGATGTTATCATCATTATATCCTAAATAAACAAATGCTACTTGTAGGAAGCCATTTCTCTTGATGCAACAATAATGATGGTAGAGGATGGTTGTATGTTGTATGTGACACAGCAATTATATCATCATATCTCGATCACCAGAGATGAGAGAGAACAACGGAGGAGGCCATATTTAGAATCAGCCACCAAACCTGACCTGATCAACACAAGACTACCACCACATCATGACGTCACTAAGTGTCATGTGGTGTTGACGTCATCACTGATGACATCATGATGATGATGACGTCACCAAGTGTCATGTGGTGGTGTTGACGTCATCACTGATGACATCATGATGATGACGTCAGCAAGTGTCATGTGGTGGGGTATGCAGGTGTTGACGTCCTCAGTGATGACATAATGATGATGATGACGTCAGCAAGTGTGATGTGTTGACGTCATCATCAGTGATGACATGAGCAAGTCTGGATTCAGGACATATGTTCAGTGGGGTTCACGTCAGGGAGGGGATGTGGGCAACATTCCCCAGTGAGGCTCAAACCACACCCTAACAGCCCGACCGACCGACAGCTGTGGATGGGGCAGTTGTCGTGCACGACGAGGTCAAATGGCTCCGGCTCAGGGTAGAGCATTGTGGCCCAACCTGACCTGCTGCTGTACGGGGCGTCAGTAGAGAACGTTTTCTCATCACAGAAAACGACCATATATATATATATATATATATATATATATATATATATATATATATATATATATATATATATATATAAAAGGGGAGGGAGCGGGGGGCTGGAAATCCTCCCCTCTCGTTTTTTTTTAAATTTTCCAAAAGAAGGAACAGAGGGGGCCAGGTGAGGATATTCCAAAAAAGGCCCAGTCCTCTGTTCTTAACGCTACCTCGCTAACGCGGGAAATGGCGAATAGTTTAAAAGAAAGAAAATATATATATATATATATGTAAGACGCACACTACCATCAATTTCTCATTAGGTATTTGTTATTATCATTTTGCTGTGAGTTACATAGAGTTAGATGCATGTTGCCACGGGCTCACTGTTCACACGGGCTACTGTTAATCAGGATGTTTGAACACGTAACAGCTGATCTGTTATTTGAACACGTTGTTGAATGGGTGTTGACGGACTCCCATACAACCCCTGCCAGTGTGACCTGAGGGGACACACTGGCCAGCATCGTCACACTGTTCACTAGAGTGTGTCGTAGTGTGTCATAAGACTATAGCCCAGAGTACTACAGATGGACGTACATATTTTTTTGTAATAAATCTACAAAGGCCGTCTGATCTTCATTGAATACCACAGACGAAGAAGACCTGATTTCCTTCCTATCAACTCAACCTTACATGTTTGAAGCAATAGTTGCTCCTACAATGTTATATGGTTGCGAGGCGTGGGCTATGAATAGGGTTGTGCGGAAGAGGGTGGATGTGTTAGAAATGAAATGTTTGAGGACAATATGTGGCGTGATGTGGTTTGATCTATTAGATAGTGAAAGGGTAAGAGATGTGTGGTAATAAAAAGAGTGTGGTTGAGAGAGCAGAAGAGGGTGTTTTGAAATGGTTTGATCACATGGAGAGAATGAGTGAGGAAAGATTAACAAAGAGGATATATGTGTCAGAGGTGGAAGGAACGAGGAGAAGTGGGAGACCAAACTGGAGGTGGAAGGATGGAGTGAAAAAAATTTTTAAACGATCAGGGCCTGAACATACAGGAGGGTGAAAGGCGTGCAAGGAATAAAGTGAATTGGAACAATATAGTATACCGGGGTCAATGGAATGAACCAGCGCATTGAAGCGTCTCGGGTAAACCATGGAATGTTCTGTGGGACCTGGATGTGGTAAGGGAGCTGTGGGTTCGGTGCATTACACATGACAGCTAGAGACTGAGTGTGAACGAATGTGGCCTTTGTAGTCTTTTCCTAGCGCTACCTCGTGCGCGCCGGGGAAGGGTGGGTGGCGTGGGGGTTGGGGGGGGTGCCATTTCATGTGTGGCTGGGTGGAGACGGGAATGGATGAAGGGTAAGGAAATGATATGTACATGTGTATATTTGTATATGTCTGTGTATGTATATGTATGCATACGTTGAAATGTATAGGTATGTATCTGTGCGCATGTGGGCGGTTATGTCTATACATGTGTAAGTGGATGGGTAGGGACTTTTCTTTCGACCGTTCCTTGCGCTGCCTCACCAACGCGGGAGACAGCGACAAAGCATAATGGCAATACCGACATATTGGAGGAACCGGATTTTGGACTATTGCTATAATCGATCAAGGAATGAATGCAATAGGCTACAAACGAAACTAGACTGTAAGTAGGACCATCTTATCAAAAACAGCGACTGGACTAAGAACACAAACCCATCTTTTGTGATAAACCTGTCTAATAAACAACTAGATAAAGATTCCTTGTGTGCCTTAGGCTATGGATTAAGTTTTGTGTGCTCTAACAGGGAAGCCAGCTGTGTTGATGTCTCAAAGTCTTTTTGAAATTTAGAGAAATATAGTAATTTAACTAATGATGAAATTATTATCTGTAAGGGTTTAGTGTATGCCAGTTTGTCAAATCCATTGGAACCTAATTGCCCTAAAAGCTTTATAAGAGCTATGAACACCTAAAAAAAAGACAATAATATACATATTACTAAAGCGGATAAGGCTAACACTGTTGTGATTTTAGACAAAAGTAAATATTTATCTAAAGATCATGATCTTATAAATGATGACACAACGTATTCTAAACTCAGTAAGAATCCCCTAAAAGCAGTTAATTCCCATTTCAATAAAGAAATGAAGTTGTTGTTGAAAGGTAATAGTTCTCTTATCTAAAGTTGGTCATCTTTGTCCCCCTAATTGCCATGTATGTATGGACTTATGAAAACACATAAACAAAATTTTCCAGCAAGACCTATAGTGAGTTCAGTAGGCTCCATCACATATAAACTGTCAAAATGGTTAGTTTTTTTATTGAGCCCTTTAGTGGGTAAGATATCAAATTCTAATATCATGAAAAATGTAGATTTAGTCAAAAAGCTTAACAATATCAATGTTAATTTTGATTTCAAACTAGTTAGCTTTGATGTTTCCTCACTTTTCACAAAAGTTTCAGTTGATGACCTTTGAGAATATTTGTTTGATATATATGTATGGGAAGAGAGCACGGCATAATGTAACAATAAACTTGAAGATGAATGAAAGCTTTCGCGCTGTGGTGGTTAGTAGCGTTGCTGACTATGGACCACACATGGGCCCGTCCCACCCTCGTGGCTGGTCGATAAATGGATGCCTGGCGTAGCTTGACGTTTACATGATAACATAGAGAGGTTATGGTACAGCCAGTCATATGATTAGGGCTTTCAGTTTCCCGTGCCGTCTCAGCTACCATGAGAAAGATAACGGGGAAATAAAAGATCAGATAAGCGGGGCCAATGAGAGCAGGTCTATCAAAGATGGCGACCTTTCGCCCGTAAGGAAGGAGAAGAGTCGTGTCGGCAGCTATCCCCATCCCTCGTCTATCCCACACCTTCCCATTGGTATCGGGGATGTCGTCTCTCTACCCCACCATGGGTTGTGTGGGCTGGGGGCATAACGGCCACGTACAACATACAACCTTCACCATCAGACACCACAAGTTGTAGAGTCGCTTCTCATGTGACGCTGAGGGACGACAAGTGGTCGTGTCGGTCGCTCTACCTCTGCCGTCGTTTCACCGTCGGCTTACTGGAACTAGTTATAAAATTGTCGATTATAATGTAAAGATCAATATATATGAGGGAAGTGTTGAACCTCCCTCACCAGACACAACAACTGTTTGGATCTGGCGGGGGAGGGAACTCCCTATGACGTCACGATGCCCCGCCTCCAGCCTGGCGCAGGTGTGTGTGTGTGTGTGTGTGTGTGTGTGTGTACTACCTTTATGATTACTATGTGTGTCGTACGAGAAGAGAGTTCTGGTGTTGCCTCATTTCTTAACCTTTTGAATGTTCTTGTTTTCATGTGGAAGGTTCCGGTCACGGACACAAAGCCCACATCAAGGCCGGGCCTTAGTTGAAATACATAGAGAATAATGAAAGGGAAAAATAAAAGAGAAGGGAAAGTATTTACGTATTTTGGAGGAAGTGAAGGACCTCTCTCACTCTTGAAATGTATGCACACACACACACACACACACACACACACATACACACACACAGGTAAGCCAGGAAACATAAAAATAAGGTGGAATTCAGTGGGATATTCATGCAATGTGATAAATCCAGGTAAGAGAGGGAGAGAAGTTGTGTATACAGTCACATACACACACATGAGAGGCCACATGAGGCAAGATAATGTGTCAGCAGGGCAGAGATGGCAGGAGTGTTGGCTGGCTGGCTGGCACGTGTGGCGCTCTGATGATCATACCAGACCTGTGGCCCTCCCTCCTGACACCTCTTCACAAGGAAGAAGAGGACCCTGACCCAGCACCCACTTCCAAAGGCACAGCAGAGTGGAGTCTGGCAGGGATGGGTGGGTTCACACGTCGTATTGACTGCCTTGGTAGACAGATTAAGATGTGGAAGCGCCAGATGGTCAGCATCATAGCTACCGTCACAGCTATACAGCGCCAACTGCAGCAGGTGGCTACCTCTGGTGGCAGGGCCTCCTCTGCCTCAAGAGGTAGGTGCCCAACCAGGCCTCAACTCCTGACGAGGGAGCTGGAGAGTCCCACCAGCCTGGCAAGATCCTGAGTGACTATGAGATCCTGGAGTGGGTGTAGGACCTCAATATACAGGGAAGGCAGCCACTGTGAAACAGGTAAAAGATTCCTTAGAGAATAACACGGTTGATATGGTAAAGAAGTCCCTGTTGTGCTACGTTCTTGATAACGTGAATGAAGGGATCCAACTTCTGCACAAGCTCTCTGGGCACATTCAACAGTACGGACTGTGATTACCGCAGAATACACATGGCAAAAGTGTATTTATTTAGTAGATTTCTATTGAAATACAAGGGATATCGTATCTATGTTAATCATTTCATACGATAATGAAAAAGTTCCATAACTTTTCTGGAACACAGGATACAGAAATGTATCTAAAGTGAAACCGATAGTACTAACATATCTAACATAAAGATTTCTATTTTGCAGATAACATAAATATTTTACATGTAGAAATCAGTAATATCTTCAACAATATAAACAATCTGGCATCGAATCTTGCAGACTTTTCATCGAAGTTTTACACATTAAAGAAAATATTACGTAGAGAAAAGATTTAGTGGAATTTATTATCATCATCACAAGTTGCCAGACGACGCCAGACCTGCCTCAACCCGACACATATTACCATAATAAATCATCTAATTCTTTGTTAATATAGTTTTCACCAAATATGAATATAACTGCCTTCGTGTTTTGCCTTTAGATAATTATAATGTTCGATAACGAGTAAGTAGATCCGTTCTGGAAAATAATCCCGTGTCTCCAACTAGCGGTGCCGTCAACCGTGTCATGAATTATTCTTTATAGAAAATTGATATTATTTAAAGGTAAACAATTTAAAAAAATATAAGAAAACACTTTATGTCTGAGTTTATATTCATTATTCTATTAAAAGTGTAAGGCAATGATATTCATATTAGATTAAAACTACATAAACCAAGACTTGGTGATCTATTATGGCAATGTGTGATGGAGGGTTAGTAAACCAAGACTTGGTGATCTATTATGGCAATGTGTGATGGAGGGTTAGTAACTAAACCAAGACTTGGTGATCTATTATGGCAATGTGTGATGGAGGGTTAGTAAACCAAGACTTGGTGATCTATTATGGCAATGTGTGATGGAGGGTTAGTGTGGGGGTTCAGCTGGCCTCAGGCTCAGGCCTGGTCATCCTGGCTTCAATATGGTCAGTTAGCAGGAAGCGTCGTCGGTCACAGTAATATTACCTAAGTGATAGATATATGATAATGTGGGTTTGCATGTGTTTCCCATGGTCCTTTGTGACCAAGTTGGTGTTCCTATGTGAAGTGAACTGTGGGGTGGTATTTTGTGTGTGAAATACTGGCAAAAATACTTAAGTACGTATATGTTCACTTATAATCATGATAATCTTACACTTTACATCCCAAAAAAGTTAGGAAATATTTTCAGAATTCAAATCTCAGAATATTCATTTGGGAGCTAATTCTTATATACCAGAGTGCCTCTGATATTAGATGTATCGGCTGCCAGTAAATTTCTTAACTTTTGTATGGCGTAAACTAAGAATACCCAATACTGCCATAAACTGTCCGTCATTTTGATTTAGTAACTTGTAATTACTTAAGATTTAATTGAATTATTCGTGATACATTGCATTGTTTTGTTATAGATATAATTAGAGTTTTTGCAGTTTGGGTCCCATTAAATTTGATTATATTATATAGTATCATATATGTATATATATATATATATATATATATATATATATATATATATATATATATATATATATATATATATATATATATATGAAACACGATAAGTTTGTCTTGGGCGATCGCATGTTTACCAAATGGCGTCCTAGCTATGTCTCTTCATTGTATATCAAATGACTGCTATATTTCTTTCTTGTGTCTCCCATGATTATGTGATTATTACACGAAAGTGCACTCGGGAACTTATCGTGTTTCATTATTCCCGTGGACTCTTAATAATATACTTGATCACGTGCAAAATTGTGATCCTTTCCAATGTATATATATATGTATACATATATAATTCCTAGGAGTCCATTTTTCCGCGAATTCTTAGGAACCTACTTGATCATGCGCAAAATTGTGATCCTTTCGAATATACATATATAAATAGAAATTCCCAGTGCATTTTCGTGCAATGATCACGTCGCCAGGGGAGATACAAGAACGAGATAGATGACGTAGAACAGTCAAGTGATATACAAAAAAGAGATGTTGCTAAGACGCCATTGTCTGCTTGCTTGTTTTTTATTTCCTTGCCTGTTTGCTTGCCTGCGTTTTTGTCAATTTTTTTCATGTTTACCTGCCTTTTTGCTTGATTGCCTGCCTCCCTGTTTTTTCATTGACTGCTTGCCTGCGTTTGCCTACCTGATTGCTTGCCTTCCTGCCTTTTTTCTGCGTGCCTGCCTGCCTGCCCTTTTGTCTACCTTCCTTTTTGCCTGCTTGCCTGCTTGCCTGCTGTGTCACTTGTCTGCCAGCTTTTTAAGTTGCCTGCCTGCCTTTCGCGGTAATACAAATGTCTGTGGGCTTTCCAGTGTACGTTTCACTAACATGGAAAGTGTTGGGGTTTGGGAGCCTGCAGTTTTACGTGACAAAAGGAGATATTTACCTAAATTTGATAAGCAGGAAGACTACAGACGTACCAACCCATACTTCAGTAGTACAATAGAATGTGTGTATCACTAGAGGCTCTCAAACCCACTTTAAACACAAGAAAAGTTTGTGTACTTCGCCAGCAACCCACAATAACAACAAAATGTCCATAAATTCATAGGTCCTCAATTGTGAGAAGTAGTTCTTGTCTTCTCATTCACTCTTGATATAATGCATATTTTCCCCATAGGTCTGCTCCTGCGGGCATTAGAAAAGGGAGCCGTGTAGTCAGGTTGGCTCCCACACTTAAGGTGGCCAATGTCTTTGATCTGAAGCATGAACGGGCGTGACCATTACTACCATATATTGGACGGGGTCACTACGTTCCCCGCACCAAGCGAATCTCTCACATTTATGATCATTTTCACTTGTCTTTTACCATCATGTTCTGCCATTAGTATCTGTTGTTATTGTTATACTAAGCACTGTGGACATCATATCTGCAAGAGATTTGATAATACGATGAAAATAGTCTCGGAGGCGTAAGAGAAAGATATATTTAGGATACCTTTCTTGGTTCTACTTTCTGTTTTCTTATGATACAATGTTAAACAGAATGTTTACATAAGTAACAAGGAACTAATGAGGTTCTTGAAGAAAGGGGAGTGCCAGTTAAAAAGACTTCTGCACGCACCTGGTTGCGAAGTTCACAAATGTTTTCACTTTTTATTTGTGGTAGTTGGGGGTGTAGGTGGTGGTGGTGGTGGTGTTGGTGATGGTGGTGGTGTTGGTGATGGTGGTGGTGGTGGTGTTGTTGGTGATGGTGGTGGTGTTGGTGGTTGTGGTGGTGGTGTTGCCCAGGTGCATATGCACCAATAATCACCCATCTCTCTCCATCCACTTTCAGTTTTACCCATATCAATCTAGACTTTACTTTCTTACGCTCTATCTCAGACTCCCACAACTCCTGTTTCAGGAGTAGTGCTACTCCTTCCCTTGCTCTTGTCCTCTTACTACCCCCTCACTTTACTCCCAAGACATTCCTAAACAACTCTTCCCCTTTACTCTTGAGCTTCGTTTCACTCAGAGCCAAAACATCCAGGTTCCTTTCCTCAAACATACTACCTATCTCTCCTTTTTTCTCATCTTAGTTACATCAACGCACATTTAAACACCTCAGCCTGAGCCTTCGTGGGGGATGAGCACTTCCCGCGTGACTCCTTCTTCTGTTTCCCATCTTAAAAAGTTAAGATACAAGGAGGGATGGGTTTCCAGCCCCTCTCTCCCGTCTCCTTTAGTCGCCTTCTGCGACACGTGAGGAGTGTGTGGGAAGTATTCTTTCTCCCCTATCCCCAGGAAAAATTCATACTTGCTGCCTATATTGTCTTTGATATCAATACAGACTATATATTATCTTTCATGTTAGTACATACGATACATTGGATTTGTACTGATATAGTTTTACTAAACATTTTTTTGTTTTTCTTTATCTCAACGGCCGATGTTCGAGCAACCATTACGTCTGAAATGGTGTTGTTCAAGAAGGCCTAAAATTCTGCGTGTAATCTAATTAATTAAATTTATGCAACTGGATTTTTCTCATCTATAGACTTTCTTCTTGAACTACATGTTACATGATGAAAACAAGGTCTGGTTTATTATTGTCATGAAGGAACTGAAATAGCAGCAAAATATATAAAGATACTCATCCGATGATTGCAGTTAGAAACTGACAGATGTAATATAGCATGAAATATTCACAAAACAGTGAGTTGGTGACATGTTTCATATATTTGTAATACAACTCTGAAGTTAGTTCGTAAATCCTTACGGGGAATAAATGGTGGACAAATGGTGAAGAAGGTGCAAAAACGGGGCTATTTCAGTCCAAACTAGAATTCATTTGTTCACTACGACATTGATCTCAGGACATTTCAATGGCTGAGATTTACATGATACAGAAAATCTTCAAACAAGAACGATAGACAGATATATAGATGGTTGAATAAATAGGTAAATTGATAGGTGTAGGTGGAATCAAAGTCGCCTATGATTTCGTTCACAGCGAATGAGATGATAAATGGGCGAGGCTATAACCATCGTTTGTGATTATTGTAAATGACTAAAAATGATTAATTTTTATTGCTTTTGTACGACTGCTGTTAGCCTTTGAGGGTTAATGTTCCCTCAAAGTTGCCCGGACCCTACCACTAGGAGGTCAGCAGTTCGACTTAGGGTCCATTTGTGCCATGTTTATGGCACCCAACAGAATGGATGTATTTTTCTTATATTTTTTTCATCCCTATGGATGGGACTCATAAATGTTAGGAACTTTTCCTAACGATTTGATCCTTTATGATAACCGCTTCATCCGCACAATAGTTTGACAATAATCTGCAACTGAATGAGAACTTTTGCCATAGGAAGTGTCTTTTGGGGACCGGGTATAACAGGGTCGACTGCTGGAGGAGGAGAGCTTCTCCAATCTCAACGACGGGAACTTAAGGTTCAAGGAATTTCAGGGATGAATGTTGGTGGTGTGGACTTTAATCTTCAACACGGCCGCTTCAGCTTTAGGGTCGGCTGCTGCTGCAGGTGCTGCTGATCCTCCAGTCGCAGCGACGGACACATCAAGGTCTTCATCGACGACCAGTACGAGTACGTCGGGATCCACCAAGCCTGATTCATCCCCATAGAAGTAGGGGATCAAGGTCACCAATTCAGTGGTAGGCATCACTTTGCCCCGTTGTTTGGTGGGAGCCAAAGAAACATTGATGGGGATGGCGGCTGCTCCTGTGTCAACTACACCAGTTTCCTCGCTGGGTCCGCCTTCGCACAGGTCATCATCATCTTGATGCCGAGTCTGGATCTTCACCACTACTCTCTCGTGCACGGGTTCGATATCCAGACGTGATCTCTTCCTGGAAGGCCTTTGGCATTCTGGAAGGCACCGCTTTCCTCCCTGGGCCAGGCCCTCACTGCTGGACAACCAGGCAATTCTGGTGTAGGCGTACTCCTGGTGGCGTCCGTTACGTCCTCCAAGTCTGCGATCTGCCTTGATGCCCCACCGTCCCAGTGTTCTCCCGACGTTCAGGACGGCAGCTTTCTCGTACCCGAACCCTTCGCAGAATTCACAGTATCGCAAATATAGCTCAGTTCGGCTTATACAATCTTTAACAGCCCCGGTTTGCTGGATGTGAGCCTCGAAAAATTCAAGGAAGGATTCCTTGCCAGGGTACCGATGGGCAGCGCGGACGTGAGTCATTTCTGCGATCTGGTGAGATGAGTGATTTACTTGACAAAGTAAACTTTCATAGACCAGCACTTGCAGAAATATAGTGAAGCCACACAAAAATATAGTCGACTCTCGTTTCTTCATTGATCTGATATCCTAGATGATACATTAACATAGTGAAGTTGAAGCACTAGTGTAGTGAAGATGAAACATCAATATAGTGAAGATGGCAGGTTACGGTAGAGGGTGTACACTGGGCAGAATTACCTGTAGTGGAGAGTGTAATGTAGCTTGTAGTAGGAACATAATGACATCAATGATGGTGTGTGTGTGTGTGTGTGTGTATGTGTTTGTGTGTAGCGATACAAAGACTATATAAGAAAGACAGGAAAGCAGGAGTAATCTCGCGTGAGCAATGGCTGCTTTAATTGTGCACGTTGTCAACAGCTGGTGGTACTAATTACCCTTGTGCTGTTTAGCTGTCTGTTTGTTGACGAAAACTTTACAGCGAGTTTTCAGTTTGAAAAAAGAAAAAAGAAAATAATCCAAAACTTTTTATAATTCCTAGGAGTCCATTTTTCCGTGAATTCTTAGGAACCTACTTGATCATGCGCAAAATTGTGATCATTTCGAATATATATATATAAATAGAAATTCCCAGTGCATTTTCGTGCAATGATCACGTCGCCAGGGGAGATACAAGAACGAGATAGATGACGTAGAACAGTCAAGTGATATACAAAAAAGAGATGTTGCTAAGACGCCATTGTCTGCTTGCTTGTTTTTTATTTCCTTGCCTGTTTGCTTGCCTGCGTTTTTGTCAATTTATTTCATGTTTACCTGTATTTTTGCTTGATTGCCTGCCTCCCTGTTTTTTCATTGACTGCTTGCCTGCGTTTGCCTACCTGATTGCTTGCCTTCCTGCCTTTTTTCTGCGTGCCTGCCTGCCTGCCTGCCCTTTTGTCTACCTTCCTTTTTGCCTGCTTGCCTGCTTGCCTGCTGTGTCACTTGTCTGCCAGCTTTTTAAGTTGCCTGCCTGCCTTTCGCGGTAATACAAATGTCTGTGGGCTTTCCAGTGTACGTTTCACTAACATGGAAAGTGTTGGGGTTTGGGAGCCTGCAGTTTTACGTGACAAAAGGAGATATTTACCTAAATTTGATAAGCAGGAAGACTACAGACGTACTCACCCATACTTCAGTAGTACAATAGAATGTGTGTATCACTAGAGGCTCTCAAACCCACTTTAAACACAAGAAAAGTTTGTGTACTTCGCCAGCAACCCACAATAACAACAAAATGTCCATAAATTCATAGGTCGTCAGTTCTGAGAAGTAGTTCTTGTCTTCTCATTCACTCTTGATATAATGCATATTTTCCCCATAGGTCTGCTCCTGCGAGCATTAGAAAAGGGAGCCGTGTAGTCAGGTTGGCTCCCACACTTAAGGTGACCAATGTCTTTGATCTGAAGCATGAACGGGCGTGACCATTACCACCATATATTGGACGGGGTCACTACGTTCCCCGCACCAAGCGAATCTCTCACATTTATGATCATTTTCACTTGTCTTTTACCATCATGTTCTGCCATTAGTATCTGTTGTTATTGTTATACTAAGCACTGTGGACATCATATCTGCAAGAGATTTGATAATACGATGAAAATAGTCTCGGAGGCGTAAGAGAAAGATATATTTAGGATACCTTTCTTGGTTCTACTTTCTGTTTTCTTATGATATAATGTTAAACAGAATGTTTACATAAGTAACAAGGAACTAATGAGGTTCTTGAAGAAAGGGGAGAGCCAGTTAAGAAGACCTCTGCACGCACCTGGTTGCGAAGTTCACAAATGTTTTGACTTTTTTTTGTGGTGGTGGTTGTGGGTGTAGGTGGTGGTGGTGGTGGCGTTGGTGATGGTGGTGGTGTTGGTGATGGTGGTGGTGGTGGTGTTGGTAATGGTGGTGGTGTTGGTGGTTGTTGTGGTGGTGTTGCCCAGGTGCATATGCACCAATAATCACCCATCTCTCTCCATCCACTTTCAGTTTTACCCATATCAATCTAGAGTTTACTTTCTTACACTCTATCTCAGACTCCCACAACTCCTGTTTCAGGAGTAGTGCTACTCCTTCCCTTGCTCTTGTCCTCTTACTACCCCCTGACTTTACTCCCAAGACATTCCCAAACCACTCTTCCCCTTTACTCTTGAGCTTCGTTTCACTCAGAGCCAAAACATCCAGGTTCCTTTCCTCAAACATACTACCTATCTCTCCTTTTTTCTCATCTTAGTTACATCAACGCACATTTAAACACCTCAGCCTGAGCCTTCGTGGGGGATGAGCACTTCCCGCGTGACTCCTTCTTCTGTTTCCCATTTTAAAAAGTTAAGATACAAGGAGGGGAGGGTTTCCAGCCCCTCTCTCCCGTCTCCTTTAGTCGCCTTCTGCGACACGTGAGGAGTGTGTGGGAAGTATTCTTTCTCCCCTATCCCCAGGAAAATTCATACTTGCTGCCTATATTGTCTTTGATATCAATACAGACTATATATTATCTTTCATGTTAGTACATACGATACATTGGATTTGTACTGATATAGTTTTACTAAAAATTTTTTTGTTTTTCTTTATCTCAACGGCCGATGTTCGAGCAACCATTACGTCTGAAATGGTGTTGTTCAAGAAGGCCTAAAATTCTGCGTGTAATCTAATTAATTAAATTTATGCAACTGGATTTTTCTCATCTATAGACTTTCTTTTTGAACTGCATGTTACATGATGAAAACAAGGTCTGGTTTATTATTGTCATGAAGGAACTGAAACAGCAGCAAAATATATAAAGATACTCATCCGATGATTGCAGTTAGAAACTGACAGATGTAATATAGCATGAAATATTCACAAAACAGTGAGTTGGTGACATGTTTCATATATTTGTAATACAACTCTGAAGTTAGTTCGTAAATCCTTACGGGGAATAAATGGTGGGCAAATGGTGAAGAAGGTGCAAAAACGGGGCTATTTCAGTCCAAACTAGAATTCATTTGTTCACTACGACATTGATCTCAGGACATTTCAATGGCTGAGATTTACATGATACAGAAAATCTTCAAACAAGGACGATGGACAGATAGATAGATGGTTGAATAAATAGGTAAACTTGATAGATGTAGGCGGAATCAGAGTCGCCTATGATTTCGTTCACAGCGAATGAGATGATAAATGGGCGAGGCTATAACCATCGTTTGTGATTATTGTAAATGACTAAAAATGATTAATTTTTATTGCTTTTGTACGACTGCTGTTAGCCTTTGAGGGTTAATGTTCCCTCAAAGTTGCCCGGACCCTACCACTAGGAGGTCAGCAGTTCGACTTAGGGTCCATTTGTGCCATGTTTATGGCACCCAACAGAATGGATGTATTTTTCTTATATTTTTTTCATCCCTATGGATGGGACTCATAAATGTTAGGAACTTTTCCTAACGATTTGATCCTTTATGATAACCGCTTCATCCGCACAATAGTTTGACAATAATCTGCATGTGAATGAGAACTTTTGCCATAGGAAGTGTCTTTTGAGGACCGGGTATAACAGGGTCGACTGCTGGAGGAGGAGCGGCTTCTCCAATCTCAACGACGGGAACTTAAGGTTCAAGGAATTTCAGGGATGAATGTTGGTGGTGTGGACTTTAATCTTCAACACGGCCGCTTCAGCTTTAGGGTCGGCAGCTGCTGCAGGTGCTGCTGATCCTCCAGTCGCAGCGACGGACACTTCAGGGTCTTCATCGACGACCAGTACGAGTACGTCGGGATCCACCAAGCCTGATTCATCCCCATAGAAGTAGGGGATCAAGGTCACCAATTCAGTGGTAGGCATCACTTTGCCCCGTTGTTTGGTGGGAGCCAAAGAAACATTGATGGGGATGGCGGCTGCTCCTGTGTCAACTACACCAGTTTCCTCGCTGGGTCCGCCTTCGCACAGGTCATCATCATCTTGATGCCGAGTCTGGATCTTCACCACTACTCTCTCGTGCACGGGTTCGATATCCAGACGTGATCTCTTCCTGGAAGGCCTTTGGCATTCTGGAAGGCACCGCTTTCCTCCCTGGGCCAGGCCCTCACTGCTGGACAACCAGGCAATTCTGGTGTAGGCGTACTCCTGGTGGCGGCCGTTGCGTCCTCCAAGTCTGCGATCTGCCTTGATGCCCCACCGTCCCAGTGTTCTGCCGACGTTCAGGACGGCAGCTTTCTCGTACCCGAACCCTTCGCAGAATTCACAGTATCGCAAATATAGCTCAGTTCGGCTTATACAATCTTTAACAGCCCCGGTTTGCTGGATGTGAGCCTCGAAAAATTCAAGGAAGGATTCCTTGCCAGGGTACCGATGGGCAGCGCGGACGTGAGTCATTTCTGCGATCTGGTGAGATGAGTGATTTACTTGACGAAGTAAACTTTCATAGACCAGCACTTGCAAAAATATAGTGAAGCCACACAAAAATATAGTAGACTCTAGTTTCCTCATTGATTTGATATCCTAGATGATACATTAACATAGTGAAGTTGAAGCACTAGTGTAGTGAAGATGAAACATCAATATAGTGAAGATGGCAGGTTACGGTAGAGGGTGTACACTGGGAAGAATTACCTGTAGTGGAGAGTGTAATGTAGCTTGTAGTAGAAACATAATGACATCAATGATGGTGTGTGTGTGTGTGTGTGTGTGTATGTGTTTGTGTGTAGCGATACAAAGACTATATAAGAAAGACAGGAAAGCAGGAGTAATCTCGCGTGAGCAATGGCTGCTTTAATTGTGCACGTTGTCAACAGCTGGTGGTACTAATTACCCTTGTGCTGTCTAGCTGTCTGTTTGTTGACGAAAACTTTACAGCGAGTTTTCAGTTTGAAAAAAGAAAAAAGGAAATGATCCAAAACTTTTTTTCCTGTTTTTCCTAAGGATAAAGTATTGTACGCACGACTTCAGACAACTATGAGCAATAACATATATAGGTAACATTAAACACAATGTTAGGGACCAAATCAACTGGACGGTTTCATCAACAATCATGCCATATCAACCAGGACATACTTCATTCTTTAACATTAAAGCAACATATTTACATACATATCCTGTAATTGGTCCACGTAAGCCTAATGATCCTGATGAAGTGATTATGCAGATAAGAGATGATGGGAAATACTCTAACAATAATGAGCTTGAAAACAAAGTTAACTAGCATAAGTGACTCGTCAATAAGTAAGCTCAAGAATATTTTTTTCTTTAATTACAAAACTGTAGGTATTGAAGAAATATGGTATGTACTTCCTGATATCTAAAACCTTCGCCTTTATCTTTGTTGAGTTTGTGGAAAAATGTGGTTTTTTGTTATCTATTTGCCTTGGATTTATCCCATCCTTGTTTTGCTGCAACATAATTTGATGTCTTACTTTATATTTCCATAGATTATTATATTTTTGAATGTTAGTGCTTGTTCTATTGGTGTCATTAACTACATAATCGTATATAAGTATACACTTTATTCATAATTTGCATATATTATTTTCTTTGCCTTTTATCTAATAATGTAAGATGTAAAATCTATGATTCTAATCTCCTATTATACGTTAATCTGTTGTTGGATGGACAGCCTAGTCTATATGTCTTTTTCATGTATGAGAACTTCAATATTTTCTAGTTCTCTTTCTCTTTTCTTTACTTATATTATCTTAGCCTTGCATTTTCTTCATTGTATTTTATTATTTTTGTGTGATATTTTTATATCACATATTACATGGGCAACATCTTTGGTTTGTTTCATCTTTGTGTTACGGGAATTTTGTTGTTTGCATATATTGTTATACTCGTTTGGTATTTAGTTTTGTTTATTCCTTATTTTCACACTAAGTTAAGAGAAATTTCTCCCATTTACCCATTACTCACCAGTACCATCAGTTCAGTATACTAATATTAAACACAGACCACCACTACGCCATACCGTGTTGTGATGAGACCTGAGGTCAGGTTAGCCTCGCCCTAATTATTGGCATAATGATTCATCTCTGATGATGATGATGCGCCTCTCACTCACACTGTCCGAAAACACACTTCACTCCAAGGACTGACACAGCCGCACACACACACACACACACACACACACACACACACACACACACACACACCAGCTTCTGAGTAACTTAAACATGGAGAAGAGCAGGCAATATGACCCTGAATATTGTGATAAAGATACTGGCTTCTGGGATCACGTTGTCTTGTGTGACGAAAACACGTTTACTTCTGACTGACGCTTCCAGAAATACTGGAGTGTGGCGGTTAACATACTCTCTCTCTCTCTCTCTCTCTCTCTCTCTCTCTCTCTCTCTCTCTCTCTCTCTCTCTCTCTCTCTCTCTCTCTCTCTCTCTCTCTCTCTCTCTCTCTCTCTCTCTCTCTCTCTCTCTCTCTCTCTCTCTCTCTCTCTCTCTCTCTCTGTATTAGACATTGCCACCGCACTGGTGCAGGTTTAGGTTGTCAACTAAGAACATGATCAATTCTTTATCAATAACAGATTATTGCCCTGGCAGGTCAGGGGGCCAGGTGTGTCATAACATGGTAGAAGTTCAGAATAATCTTTTAGCAACTGTACATATGTTGTGGTATCCATTAGTATTTTGTCTACACGGATATCATGATAAACTTTAAAATCAGATAAATAATATAAAACATGTATATATACACTTGTAGATATACCTATATGCATGTAAATGAGGCAGATGAATGTGTTATGTACTTAAAAATGCTACTGAAAGCTTAAAGATTCCGGTAAAAAACATAACGACTGTTGTGATAAATTTCTTTTTTTTTTGTAATAAATGTGTATTGTGCTGCATTTTGTGGCCGTCACAGGGCCAAGATCGTTCAGCCAAAATCCGTTAAGGTCTGGAAGAAGTGATGAAAGGCGTTGAGAATATATATTTATTAATGATTACAAAACACAGACTATGTTCTCCTCTTGGTGTCTAAAAGATGACCCAACACAAGACGACTACTTTAAGATCAAAGTTTCTAGACATTTAACAAATTATTTCCTATTACGTCCCTTTTCTCTCAGCATCATTTTTCTGGTTTACTTCGAAGAACTGCCATGTACTACCTAATATGATCATTCAGTATAGATATTTCATGAATGATCTTCAACAACGTGTTGTATAACTCTATTGTTGACATTATTTCGTGTAATGGATCAAACATTACAAAGTTGTGTCCATCCACACAGGTGTTACACGTCCCAAGTAGAGATAATTCCTAGATATGGCGTCTGTCTAACATAGATATATTATCTGTTAATATTTGTATAATATTCCCCTGCTGGACGGTACTTAAGACTTTCGTATTAAAGTTGATCAGTTGTAAGTGATCAAGCATTACAAAGGTGTGTCCATTGCCACAGGTGCTACTGATCCCGGGTAAAGGAATTTCACCATCTTTGTATCTTTAACCCTTCCAGTTATAGATGTTTCATCCCTGATTCCAGCCTTACAATCGATTTTTTTTCTCCTTATCCGTATCATATGATTAGTCAGTTGAAGTGCAGAACACGTTTTTCAGTCCAGCCACTTTACTGTGTTTCTCAAATGATACCATTGAAATGGTGTTACCGGACTCCAACTGTAAGTAGTTACACCTGGAGTGACAAGTCACCATCGGCAAGGCAAGTAACCCACGAGTAACTGAATTTGTCTTGGCTGTGACTTGCCCTTCCATTATTTATATATATTAAAATCTGACAGTAAGAATCAAAAGCCAGAGGAGGAGGAGCAGTACACATTGCTCATGATGTTTATGTATTGGCTTTACATCTTGACTAATAATTACACCTACTACTTTCATCCTTCCTTGATAGTTCTATTTCTAGATCTTATGATGATCCTCTAATTTGCCTTCTATGTGAACAAGGTATATCATTTTGCGTATACCTACAGTGAATATCACTGGCCACCATTGTACACTGTACAACGAGACGCTGGTCATCTTTCTGCAGTCGTCTTGCGTCATCGTACCAGTTGATAATGTTGGCTGATTTTGCCATCGTGAAATTGCGTTTAGTAATCAGTGTCTCTTATAGATATCAATATCAGGAAAATCTATCAAACTCGTAAACACAATTTGACTGCATGTGCGAAAAATCGGATATAAGTTTCAAAGATTTTTCTGAAGAGAAGTATAGAACATGCACATATCATATCTATTGTATCACATATCAGTTCACCAGCTAAGATACCATTATAACATATTATGAAACTAATATTTGTCCTGATTCATGTACAAGGACCATCTTCTACACATGACCAATATTTCACAACCATCACAAAATGATTCACTGATAAAGCCAGTGTATGTAATGTCCTTCCTTTTCCTCAGTTCATTAGGCATTTTCCGTGACCCAACCTATATGTTATTTGTCCCCTCATTTGTGACCTTGTAGTTGTTGTACGGTGGAGTAATGCTTGACTTGCTGTACTGAGGGACAGACACACTGACACAAGCCATGTTGTAGTTGTTGTACGGTGGAGTAATGCTTGACTTGCTATACTGAGGGACAGACACACTGACACAAGCCATGTTGTAGTTGTTGTACGGTGGAGTAATGCTTGACTTGCTATACTGAGGGACAGACACACTGACACAAGCCATTATTGGATAAATTGACAAAAATGAACAGATAAATTTCTTGAAATATATGTCAAGTGTAATGATACATCGACTTATATACATTTTAGGAATCATTTACAAATTCAAAACATAGAATTCATATGATGGCATAGTGTGTTTAGATAGATTTCTAACTCTTAATGTTCTTATCAGTTCAGTCCAAGGAAAAAAAAATATGACAAATAAAGCCAGATAACAGTGCGTCATAAGACCAGATCCCCTGCCAAGCTGGGACTTGGCCAAACATAAACAACCACTTTCTTATAGACGATTAGTCAAGGTTCTGGGTCGAGCACCAGGATCTATTGACCTCCGACATAATATATTTTCTCTGATCCTTCATCATCACCACCACACTCCCGGCACCCATCAATAAACCCTTCCCAAATTCCTCACTTCCTTATAAACTCGTCCCTGTAGTCAACAATTAAGAAACCTAAACCGACCAAAAAGCATTACGTTGTTCAACAATGTAAACCCCAGCTAGGGTGAGCCTTAGACACTCTTACGGTATATTGTGATGGACGAAGGATTTACTACCCTGGTAATGTATTACACATTTACTTATTCTAACAACCTATCACTGATTACCGTTAAATACATATGGCAAAAATATGTTTTACTTGTGGACTTCTAGTGAAAATACATGGGATATCGCATGCAAGCTAAACATTTGATACGATAATAAATAAGATTTCATAACTTTTCTGGAGCACAAGGTACAGAAATATATGTAACGTGATATCGTTAAGATTAGCACATCTAACATAAAAATTTCTATTTTGCAGATAAATGTTTTACATGTAGAAATCAATAATGTTTTCAATAACATAAAGATAATTGCGTCAGTATCTATGTTGCTGACTTTTTATCCGGGTTTTACACACTGTAGAAAAGAATTGTTTAGAGAAAAGTAATGTAATTATTATCAACACAAGGTTCAAGGATTCTAAGTTATGAGTTTCTACTCTTCAAAATGTTAGCATCATCCACTGAGAAAACTTTGAAAAAACAGACTTTTATTTTGTGTGATGAGAACTAATGACAAATTATTTACGTTTTTCTTAAGAATATTCTTTATGAATCAAATGAAAGTATTTTGTTAGATAAAAAATTTACATCAGTAACAACGAGAGATAAACAATCAATATTCATAAACTTTATCTTTGATGAATTAAAGTTCATCAAATGACAGATAAAGATTATTATATACAATTTCCAACAATCTTATTGACATCATAAAACCAAATATGATTAATAAATTTTTCAAATCATCAAAAGTAAAAAGAAGAAGCCGTCCGGAGGTAAGTTGTTTCCCCTGGCGTAAACACTTATAGGCGGAATCCGGTAACACCTCTTGAATAGCATGTATAAGACAGAGTAGAGTGGCTAGGCTCAGAAGCATGTTCTCCACTTCAACTGACTAATGATATGTTAAGACAACACAAACCACATACATCGATTGTGAGGATGGAATCAGGGATGAAACATCTATAACTAGAAAGGTTAAAGATACAAAGATGGTGAAATACCTTGACCCGGGATCAGTAGCACCTGTGGCAATGGACACACCTTTGTAATGCTTGATCACTTACAACTGATCAACTTTAATACGAAAGTCTTAGGTATTGTCCCTCAGGAAAACTTTTTATAAATATTCATAAAACACATATATATGTTAGATATACACTATCTCTAGAATATATCTTTACCTGGGACGTGTAACACTTGTGTGGATAGACACAACTTTGTAATGCATGATCCATTACACGAAATGAACTTCACTAACGAAGAGTTATACAACGCGTCGTTGGAGAACATTAATCAAATACCTATACAGAATTTTCATGTTAGATAAAAGGCATTTCTTGATAGTAAACATAAGAAATGATGACGAAAGATACGGGACGTAGAGGTAAATATTTTGTTAAAAGATTTTGTGTGATCGGGGCCTGAACATGCAGGAGGGTGAAAGGAGGGCAAGGAATAGAGTGAATTGGAGCGATGCGGTATACCGGGGTTGACGTGCTGTCAGTGGATTGAATCGGGGCATGTGAAGTGTCTGGGGTGAACCATGGAAAGCTGTGTAGGTATGTATATTTGCGTGTGTGGACGTATGTATATACATGTGAATGGGGGTGGGTTGGGCCATTTCTATCGTCTGTTTCCTTGCGCTACCTCGCAAACGCGGGAGACAGCGACAAAGCAAAAAAAAATATATATATATATATATATATATATATATATATATATATATATATTTATATATATATATATATATATATATATATATATATATATATATATATATATATATATATATATATATATATATATATATATATATATATATATAAATATATATATATATATATATATATATATATATATATATATATATTTATATATATATATATATACATATATATATATATATATACTGTGGAAGGCTTCAGTGAAGGACAAAAGCCCACATGAAGAAGAGCCATTCTTTACTGGTAAGTGGGTACACAACGTATGAAATGCCATCTTATGCCAGCATGTATCATCGTCAATAGACGGCACAAGGTACAGCCTCGTTCACGACCTTCTCGCTTCACGTGAGTCCATCAATTCCCTGGCCCAGCCTGGCGCGCAGTCTTCAACCCACAGGGTCTCCCTTACAAGGAGTCCTGGGCTTGTGTAATAATGTATACTGATCTACTTTTTGGATTCCTCCCACCTTTAATTACATGTCTATGAGTGGTAAAGACGAATATATAAACAATCTTGACAAATGTACGACATCGTCTGAGAATTCAACACATAAGACCACACACACATATATTGGCAAAGGTGCATTTGGCATATACACAGCAAGTACTTTTAGTCACAAAGGTCTGAATAATGGGCGGCAAGTGAGTCCCACTGGATTTATGTGGATAAAAGAGTTCTTCTTCGAGTCTGATTAGAACCAGCGACCTATGGATTCCTGCTTCCGTTAACCACTACTGTCCACCGCTCTACCAACTGAGCTATCGAAGAGGTCACGAAGGGAAATTATTCCTCTTTTTTTCCCATAAGCAAGCTGGTCCAACCATCATATCATTTAATGTTATGTCTGAGTGTATATGATTGGAGTTAATGTCTAACCATCGAGGGAAGAAAGGAAAACTTGTCCTCCACACATACAAACAAGTACTGAGCTTCTTAAGAAAGCAAGTTACCGTCGAACCCAGACAACTGCTAATATGGATCAAGGTAGAAACAGAAAACATTTGCACACATTCATTTACTTTGCAGGAACATTGCACAACATCCTAAACATCAGATGAAGTGAACTGGAGCCATTGATATTACTCATGCCATCATGTACTGTCATTAAAATATATTTTGCATACTTTTCAAACTCCAAGTCTTCGATCAAATACCTTACACCTCATC